>NC_086196.1:92212154-92533734 GCF_035770615.1 Melospiza melodia melodia | reverse complement strand
CTTGGCTCTGGGAACCATCCTGCGTATCGAGCATTTTAAGGAGCCAGCCGGCAATTCCCAGCCGTATGCCCCAAAAAGAAACCATGGACCTTTTCTCTGGCAAAAAAAACTCAGCTGTCCCGCTTCTGGATGGCAGATTGCAGGAGTCACTTTGAACCATACAACCAGCCTTACTTGGCACTGGTGCCACCTTGGATCTGGGAACCATCCTGCCTATCGTTGATTTTCAGGGGCCAGCCGGCCACTCTCAGCCATAGGCCCCCAAACACAAACCACAGCCCTTTTCTCTAGCAAACAAAATTTAGCTGCCCCGCTTCTGGATGGCAAATTGCAGAAGCCACTGGGTACTACAAAAACAGCCCGACTTGGCACTGGTGCCACCTTGCGTCTGGTTACCATGCGGCGTATCGTGCATTTTAAGGAGCCAGGTGGCCACTCCCAGCCATATGCCCCCAAACACAACCCACGGCCCTTTTCTCTGGCAAACAAAACTCAGCTGCCCCGCTTCTGGATGGCAGATTGCAGGAGACACTTGGTACTATCAAACCAGCCCGACTTGGCATTGGTGCCACCTTTGGTCTGGGAACCATCCTGCGTATTGTGGATTGTCAGGAGACAGCCGACCACTCTCGGCCACAGACCCCAATCAAAAACAAAGGTCCGTTTCCCTGGCAAAAAAAACTCAGCTGCCCCGCTTCTGGATGGGAGATTGCAGGAGGCACTTTACACTGTCAAACGAGACCCACTTGGCACTGGTGCCACCTTGGGTCTGGGAACCATGCTGCGTATCGTGGATTTTCAGGAGCCAGCCGGCCACTGCCAGCCACAGGCCCCCAAACACAAACCACAGCCTTTTTCTCTGGCAAACAAAACTCAGCTGCCCCGCTTCTGGATGGCAGATTGCAGGAGCCACTTGGTACTATCAAACCAGCCCGACTTGGCACTGGTGCCACCTTGGGTCTGGGAACCATCCTGCCTATCGTGGATTTTAAGGAGCCAGCCGGCTACTCCCAGCCACAGGCCCCCAACAAAAACCACGGCCCTTTTTTCTGGCAAACAAAACTTAGCTGCCTCACTTCTGGATGGCAGATTGCCGGAGCCACTTGGTACTATCAAACCAGCCCGACTTGCCACTGGTGCCACCTTGGGTCTGGGAACCATCCTGCGTATCGTGGATTCTAAGGAGCCAGCCGGCCACTCCCAGCCACAGGCCCCCAAACAAAATCAACGGCGCTGTTCCCTGGAAAACAAAACACGCCTGCCAACTTTTTGATGGAGTTTGCAGGAGCCACTTGGTACTATCAAACCAGCCCAACTTGGCACTGGTGCCACCATGGGTCATGTAAACATCCTGCGTATCGTGGATTCTTAGGAGCCAGCCGGCCACTCCTAGCCACAGGCCCCCAAACAAAAACCTAGGCCTATTTCTCTGGCAAACAAAAGTAAGCTGCCCCGCTTCTGGATGGCAGATTGCAGGAGACACTTGGGACTATCAAACCAGCCCAACTTGGCACTGGTGCCACCTCTGGTCTGGGAACCATCCTGCGTATCTTGTGTTCTAAGGAGCCAGCCGGCCACTCCCAGCCACAGTCCCCCAAACACAAACAACGGCGCTTTTCCCTGGAAAACAAAACTGGCCTGCCAACTTTTTGATGGCAGATTGCAGGAGCCACTTGGTACCATCAAACCAGCCCAACTTTGCACTGGTGCCACCTTGGGTCTGGGAACCATCCTGCATATTGTAGCTTTTCAGGAGCCAGCCTGTCACTCCTAGCCCTAGGCCCCCAGTCATAAACCTCGGCCCGTTTCCCTGGCACACAAAAGTAAGCTACCCCGCTTCAGGATGGCAGATTGCAGGAGCCACTTTGCACCATCAAACTAGCCCGACGTGGCACTGGTGCCACCTTGGGTCTGGGAACCATCCTGCGTATCGTGTGTTCTAAGGAGCCAGCCGGCCACTCCCAGCCACAGTCCCCCAAACACAAACAACGGTGCTTTTCCCTGGAAAAGAAAACTGGCCTGCCAACTTTTTGATGGCAGATTGCAGGTGCTATTTAGTACTATCAAACCAGCCCGACTTGGCACTGGTGCCACCTCTGGTCTGGGAACCATCCTGCCTATCGTGGATTTTCAGGGGCCAGACGGCCACTCTCAGCCATATGCCCCCAAAAAAAAACCACGGCCCTTTTCTCTGATAAACAAAACTCAACTGCCCCTCTTCTGGATGGCAAATTTTAGGACGCACTTTGTACTACGAAAACCGCCCGACTTGGCACTGGTGCCACCTTGGGTCAGGGAACCATCCTGCCTATCGTAGCTTTTTAAGGAGCCAGCAGGCCACGCCCAGCCATATACCCCCAAAAACAAACCACGGACCATTTCTCTTGGAAACAAAAATCTGCTGCCCTGCGTCTGGATGGCAGATTGCAGGAGCCACTTTGCACCATCAAACCAGCCCGACTTGGCACTGGTGCCACCTCAGGTCTGGGAACCATCCTGCATATCGTGGATTCTAAGGAGCCAGCCGGCCACTCCCACCCACAGGCCCCCAAACACAAACAACGGCGCTTTTCCCTGGAAAACAAAACTCGCCTGCCAAGTTTTTGATGGCAGATTGCAGGAGCCACTTGGTACTATCAAACCAGCCCAACTTGGCACTGGTGCTACCATGGGTCTGGTCACCATCCTGCCTATCGTAGCTTTTCAGGAGCCAGCCGGTCACTCCCAGCCATAGGCCCCCAGTCACAAACCTCGGCCCGTTTCCCTGGCAAACAAAAGTAAGCTGCCCCGCTTCTGGATGGCAGATTGCAGGAGCCACTTGGTACTATCAAACCAGCCCAACTTGGCACTGGTGCCACCTTGGGTTGGGAACCATCCGGCGTATCGTGTGTTGAAAGGAGCCAGCCGGCCACTCCCAGCCACAGGCCTCCAAACAAAAACAACGGCGCTTTTCCCTGGAAAACAAAACTCAACTGCCCTTCTTCTGGATGGAAAATTGCAGGACGCACTTGGTACTACAAAAACAGCCAAACTAGGCAATGGTGCCACCATGGATCTGGGAACCATCCTGCGTATCGAGCTTCTTAAGGAGCCAGCCGGCCACTCCCAGCCATATGCCCCCAAAAACAAACCACGGAACTTTACTCTGGCAAACAAAGATCCGCTGCCCCACGTCAGGATGGCAGATTGCAGGAGCCACTTGGTACTATCAAACGAGCCCGACTTGGCCCTGGTGCCACCTTGAGTCTGGGAACCATCCTGCGTATTGTGGATTGTCAGTAGCCAGTCGACCATTCTCGGCCACAGACCCCAATCAAAAACAACGGCCGGTTCACAGGCAAAAGAACTCAGCTGCCCCGTTTCTGGATGGGAGATTGCATGAGGCACTTGACACTGTCAAACCAGCCCCACTTGGCACTGGTGCCATCTTGGGTCTGGGAACCATGCTGCGTATCATGGATTTTCAGGAGCCAGCTGGCCACTGCCAGCCACAGGCCCCCAAAAACAAAGCTCGGCCCGTTTCCCTGGCAAACAAAAGTAAGCTACCCCGCTTCTGGATGGCAGATTGCAGGAACCACTTGGTACTATCAAACCAGCCCGACTTGGCACTGGTGCCATCTTGGGTCTGGGAACCATCCTGCGTATCGTGGATTCTAAGGAGTCAGCCGGCCACTCCCAGCCACAGGCCCGCAAACACAAACAACGGCGCTTTTCCCTGGAAAACAAAACTCGCCTGACAACGTTTTGATGGCAGATTGCAGGAGCCACTTGGTACTATCAAACCAGCCCAACTTGGCACTGGTGCCACCATGGGTCTGGTCACCATCCTGCCTATCGTAGCTTTTCAGGACCTAGCCGGTCACTCCCAGCCATAGGCCTCCAGACAAAAACCTCGGCCCGTTTCCCTGGCAAAAAAAAGTAAGCTAACCCCGCTACTGGATGGCAGATTGCAGGAGCCACTTTGCACCATCAAACTAGCCCGACTTGGCACTGGTGCCACCTCTGGTCTGGGAACAATGCTGCGTATCGTGGATTCTAAGGAGCCAGCCGGCCACTCCCAGCCACAGGCCCCCAAATACAAACAACAGCGCTTTTCCCTGGAAAACAAAACTCGCCTGCCAACTTTTTGATGGCAGATTGCAGGAGCCACTTGGTACTATCAAACCAGCCCAGCTTGGCACTGGTGCCACCATGGGTCTGGTCACCATCCTGCCTATCGTAGCTTTTCAGGACCTAGCAGGTCACTCCCAGCCATAGGCCCCCAGACACAAAGCTCGGCCCGTTTCCCTGGCAAACAAAAGTAAGCTGCCCCGCTTCTGGATGGCAGATTGCAGGAACCACTTGGTATAATCAAACCAGCCCAACTTGGCACTGGTGCCACCTTGGGTCTGGGAACCATCCTGCGTATCGTGGATTCTAAGGAGCCAGCCGGTCACTCCCAGCCACAGGCCCCCAAATACAAACAACAGCGCTTTTCCCTGGAAAACAAAACTCGCCTGCCAACTTTTTGATGGCAGATCGCAGGAGCCACTTGGTACTATCAAATCAGCCCAACTTGGCACTGGTGCCACCATGGGTCTGGTCACCATCCTGATTATCGTAGCTTTTCAGGAGCCAGCCGGTCACTCCCAGCCATAGGCCCCCAGTCACAAACCTCGGCCCGTTTCCCTGGCAAACAAAAGTAAGCTGCCCCGCTTCTGGATGGCAGATTGCAGGAGCCACTTGGTACTATCAAACCAGCCCAACTTGGCACTGGTGCCACCTTGGGTTGGGAACCATCCGGCGTATCGTGTGTTGAAAGGAGCCAGCCGGCCACTCCCAGCCACAGGCCTCCAAACAAAAACAACGGCGCTTTTCCCTGGAAAACAAAACTCAACTGCCCTTCTTCTGGATGGAAAATTGCAGGACGCACTTGGTACTACAAAAACAGCCAAATTAGGCAATGGTGCCACCATGGATCTGGGAACCATCCTGCGTATCGAGCTTCTTAAGGAGCCAGCCGGCCACTCCCAGCCATATGCCCCCAAAAACAAACCACGGAACTTTACTCTGGCAAACAAAGATCCGCTGCCCCGCGTCAGGATGGCAGATTGCAGGAGCCACTTGGTACTATCAAACGAGCCCGACTTGGCCCTGGTGCCACCTTGAGTCTGGGAACCATCCTGCGTATTGTGGATTGTCAGTAGCCAGTCGACCATTCTCGGCCACAGACCCCAATCAAAAACAACGGCCGGTTCACAGGCAAAAGAACTCAGCTGCCCCGTTTCTGGATGGGAGATTGCATGAGGCACTTGACACTGTCAAACCAGCCCCACTTGGCACTGGTGCCATCTTGGGTCTGGGAACCATGCTGCGTATCATGGATTTTCAGGAGCCAGCTGGCCACTGCCAGCCACAGGCCCCCAAAAACAAAGCTCGGCCCGTTTCCCTGGCAAACAAAAGTAAGCTACCCCGCTTCTGGATGGCAGATTGCAGGAACCACTTGGTACTATCAAACCAGCCCGACTTGGCACTGGTGCCATCTTGGGTCTGGGAACCATCCTGCGTATCGTGGATTCTAAGGAGTCAGCCGGCCACTCCCAGCCACAGGCCCGCAAACACAAACAACGGCGCTTTTCCCTGGAAAACAAAACTCGCCTGACAACGTTTTGATGGCAGATTGCAGGAGCCACTTGGTACTATCAAACCAGCCCAACTTGGCACTGGTGCCACCATGGGTCTGGTCACCATCCTGCCTATCGTAGCTTTTCAGGACCTAGCCGGTCACTCCCAGCCATAGGCCTCCAGACAAAAACCTCGGCCCGTTTCCCTGGCAAAAAAAAGTAAGCTACCCCGCTACTGGATGGCAGATTGCAGGAGCCACTTTGCACCATCAAACTAGCCCGACTTGGCACTGGTGCCACCTCTGGTCTGGGAACAATGCTGCGTATCGTGGATTCTAAGGAGCCAGCCGGCCACTCCCAGCCACAGGCCCCCAAACACAAACAACGGCGCTTTTTCCTGGAAAACAAAACTCGCCTGCCAACTTTTTGATGGCAGATTGCAGGAGCCACTTGGTACTATCAAACCAGCCCAACTTGGCACTGGTGCCACCATGGGTCTGGTCACCATCCTGCCTATCGTAGCTTTTCAGGACCTAGCAGGTCACTCCCAGCCATAGGCCCCCAGACACAAAGCTCGGCCCGTTTCCCTGGCAAACAAAAGTAAGCTGCCCCGCTTCTGGATGGCAGATTGCAGGAACCACTTGGTATAATCAAACCAGCCCAACTTGGCACTGGTGCCACCTTGGGTCTGGGAACCATCCTGAGTATCGTGGATTCTAAGGAGCCAGCCGGTCACTCCCAGCCACAGGCCCCCAAATACAAACAACAGCGCTTTTCCCTGGAAAACAAAACTCGTCTGCCAACTTTTTGATGGCAGATCGCAGGAGCCACTTGGTACTATCAAATCAGCCCAACTTGGCACTGGTGCCACCATGGGTCTGGTCACCATCCTGATTATCGTAGCTTTTCAGGAGCCAGCCGGTCACTCCCAGCCATAGGCCCCCAGACACAAACCTCGGCCCGTTTCCCTGGCAAACAAAAGTAAGCTGCCCCGCTTCTGGATGGCAGATTGCAGGAGCCACTTTGCACCATCAAACTGGCCCGACTTGTCACTGGTGCCACCTCAGGTCTGGGAACCATCATGTGTATCGTGGATTCCAATTAGCAAGACGGCCACTCCCAGCCACAGGCCCCCAAACACAAACAACGACGCTTTTCCCTGGAAAACAAAACTCGCCTGCCAACTTTTTGATGGCAGATTGCAGGAGCCACTTGGTACTATCAAACCAGCCCAACTTGGCACTGGTGCCACCATGGGTCTGGTCACCATCCTGCCTATCGTAGCTTTTCAGGAGCCAGCCGGTCACTCCCAGCCATAGGCCCCCAGACACAAAGCTCGGCCCGTTTCCCTGGCAAACAAAAGTAAGCTGCCCCGCTTCTGGATGGCAGATTGCAGGAGCCACTTGTTATTATCAAACCAGCCCGACTTGGTACTGGTGCCACCTCTGGTCTGGGAACCATCCTGCGTATCGTGGATTCTAAGGAGCCAGCCGGCCACTCCCAGCCACAGGCCCCCAAAAAAAAACAACGGCGCTTTTCCCTGGAAAACAAAACTCGCC
The DNA here is from genome assembly GCF_035770615.1 of Melospiza melodia melodia. Taxonomy (NCBI): domain Eukaryota; kingdom Metazoa; phylum Chordata; class Aves; order Passeriformes; family Passerellidae; genus Melospiza; species Melospiza melodia. The sequence continues at coordinate 92,526,572 of NC_086196.1, read as the reverse complement.
TGCCAACATTTTTATGGCAGATTGCAGGAACCACTTGGTACTATCAAACCAGCCCAACTTGGCACTGGTGCCACCTCAGGTCTGGGAACCATCCGGCGTATCGTGTGTTGAAAGGAGCCAGCCGGCCACTCCAGCCACAGGCCCGCAGACACAAACAACGGCGCTTTTCCCTGGAAAACAAAACTCGCCTGCTGACTTTTTGATGGAAGATTGCAGGAGCAACTTTGTACTTTGAAATCAGCCGAACATGGCTCTGGTGCCACCATGGGTCTGGTCACCATCCTGCCTATCGTAGCTTTTCAGGAGCCAGCCGGTCACTCCCAGCCATAGACCCCAGACAAAAAGCTCGGCCCGTTTCCCTGGAAAACAAAAGTAAGCTGCCCCGCTTCTGGATGGCAGATTGCAGGAGCCACTTTGCACCATCAAACTAGCCCAACTTGGCACTGGTGCCACCTCAGGTCTGGGAACCATCCTGCGTATCGTGGATTCTAAGGAGCCAGCCGGCCACTCCCAGCCACAGGCCCTCAAACACAAACAACGGCGCTTTTCCCTGGAAAACAAAACTCGCCTGCCAAATTTTGATGGCAGATTGCCGGAGCCACTTGGTACTATCAAACCAGCCCAACTTGGCACTGGTGCCACCATGGGTCTGGTCACCATCCTGCCTATCGTAGATTTTCAGGACCTAGCCGGTCACTCCCAGCCACAGGCCCCCAGACACAAACCTCGGCCCGTTTCCGTGGCAAACAAAACTAAGCGGCGCCGCTTGTGGATGGCAGATTGCAGGACGCACTTGGTACTATCAAACCAGCCCAACTTGGCACTGGTGCCACCTTGGGTCTGGGAACCATCCTGCGTATCGTGGATTCTAAGGAGCCAGCCGGCTACTCCCAGCCACAGGCCCCCAACAAAAACCACGGCCCTTTATTCTGGCAAACAAAACTTAGCTTCCTCACTTCTGGATGGCAGATTGCAGGAGCCACTTGGTACTATCAAACCAGCCCGACTTGGCACTGGTGCCACCTTGGGTCTGGGAACCATCCTGCGTATCGTGGTCTCTAAGGAGCCAGCCGGCCACTCCCAGCCACAGGCCCCCAAACAAAATCAACGGCGCTGTTCCCTGGAAAACAAAACACGCCTGCCAACTTTTTGATGGAGTTTGCAGGAGCCAATGGTACTATCAAACCAGCCCAACTTGGCACTGGTGCCACCATGGGTCTGGTAAACATCCTGCGTATCGTGGATTCTTAGGAGCCAGCCGGCCACTCCTAGCCACAGGCCCCCAAACAAAAACCTAGGCCTATTTCTCTGGCAAACAAAAGTAAGCTGCCCCGCTTCTGGATGGCAGATTGCAGGAGACACTTGGGACTATCAAACCAGCCCAACTTGGCACTGGTGCCACCTCTGGTCTGGGAACCATCCTGCGTATCTTGTGTTCTAAGGAGCCACCTGGCCACTCCCAGCCACAGTCCCCAAAACACAAACAACGGCGCTTTTCCCTGGAAAACAAAACTGGCCTGCCAACTTTTTGATGGCAGATTGCAGGAGCCACTTGGTACCATCAAACCAGCCCAACTTTGCACTGGTGCCACCTTGGGTCTGGGAACCATCCTGCCTATTGTAGCTTTTCAGGAGCCAGCCTGTCACTCATAGCCCTAGGCCCCCAGTCATAAACCTCGGCCCGTTTCCCTGGCACACAAAAGTAAGCTACCCCGCTTCAGGATGGCAGATTGCAGGAGCCACTTTTCACCATCAAACCAGCCCGACGTGGCACTGGTGCCACCTTGGGTCTGGGAACCATCCTGCGTATCGTGTGTTCTAAGGAGCCAGCCGGCCACTCCCAGCCACAGTCCCCCAAACACAAACAACGGTGCTTTTCCTTGGAAAACAAAACTGGCCTGCCAACTTTTTGATGGCAGATTGCAGGTGCTATTTAGTACTATCAAACCAGCCCGACTTGGCACTGGTGCCACCTCTGGTCTGGGAACCATCCTGCCTATCGTGGATTTTCAGGGGCCAGACGGCCACTCTCAGCCATATGCCCCCAGACACAAAGCTCTGCCCGTTTCCCTGGCAAACAAAAGTAAGCTACCCCGCTTCTGGATGGCAGATTGCAGGAGCCACTTGGTACTATCAAACCAGCCCAACTTGGCACTGGTGCCACCATGGGTCTGGTCACCATCCTGCCTATCGCAGCTTTTCAGGACCTAGAAGGTCACTCCCAGCCATAGGCCCCCAGACACAAACCTCGGCCCGTTTCCCTGGCAAACAAAAGTAAGCTGCCCCGCTTCTGGATGGCAGATTGCAGGACGCACTTGGTACTATCAAACCAGCCCAACTTGGCAAAGGTGCCACCTCTGGTCTGGGAACCATCCTGCGTATCGTGGATTCTAAGGAGCCAGCCGGCCACTCCCAGCCACAGGCCCTCAAACACAAACAACGGCGCTTTTCCCTGGAAAACAAAACTCGCCTGCCAACATTTTGATGGCAGATTGCAGGAGCCACTTGGTACTATCAAACCAGCCCAACTTGGCACTGGTGCCACCATGGGTCTGGTCACCATCCTGCCTATCGTAGCTTTTCAGGAGCCAGCCGGTCACTCCCAGCCATAGGTCCCCAGTCACAAACCTCGGCCCGTTTCCCTGGCAAACAAAAGTAAGCTGCCCCGCTTCTGGATGGCAGATTGCAGGAGCCCCTTGGTACTATCAAACCAGCCCGACTTGGAACTGGTGCCACCTCTGGTCTGGGAACCATGCTGCGTAACACAGATTCTAAGGCGCCAGTCGGCCACTCCCAGCCACAAGCCCCCAAACACAAACAACGGCGCTATTCTCTGGCAAACAAAACTCCACTGCCCCTCTTCTGGATGGCAAATTGCAGGACGCACTTGGTACTATACAAACAGCCCGACTTGGCACTGGTGCCACCTTGGGTCTCGGAACCATCCTTCGTATCGATCTTTTTAATGAGACAGCCGGCCACTCCCAGCCATATGCCCCCAAACACAACCCACGGCCCTTTTCTCTGGCAAACAAAACTCAACTGCACCGGTTCTGGATGGCAGATTGCAGGAGCCACTTGGTACTATCAAACCAGCCCGACTTGGCACTGGTGCCACCTTGGGTCTGGGAACCATCCTGCGTATTGTGGGTTGTCAGGAGCCAGCCGAACACTCTCGGCCACAGACCCCAATCAAAAACAACGGCCCGTTTCACAGGCAAACAAAACTCAACTGCCCCTCTTCTGGATGGCAAATTTTAGGACGCACTTTGTACTACGAAAACCGCCCGACGTGGCACTGGTCCCACCTTGTGTCAGGGAACCATCCTGCATATCGAGCTTTTTAAGGAGCCAGCCGGCCACGCCGAGCCATATACCCCCAAAAACAAACCACGGACCATTTCTCATGGAAACAAAAATCCGCTGCCCCGCGTCTGGATGGCAGATTGCAGGAGCCACTTTGCACCATCAAACCAGCCCGACTTGGCACTGGTGCCACCTTGGGTCTGGGAACAATCCTGCATATCGTGGATTCTAAGGAGCCAGCCGGCCACTCCCAGCCACAGGCCCCCAAACACAAACAACGGCGCTTTTCCCTGGAAAACAAAACTCGCCTGCCAGCTTTTTGATGGCAGATTGCAGGAGCCACTTGGTACTATCAAATCATCCCAACTTGGTACTGGTGCCACTATGGGTCTGGGAACCATCCTGCCTATTGTAGCATTTCAGGAGCCAGCCGGTCACTCCCAGCCATAGGCCCCCAGACACAAAGCTCGGCCCGTTTCCCTGGCAAACAAAATTAAGCTGCCCCGATTCTGGATGGCAGATTGCAGGAGCCACTTGGTAGTGTCAAACCAGCCCGACTTGGCACTGGTGCCACCTTGGGTCTGGGAACCATCCTGCGTATCGTGGATTCTAAGCAGCCACCCGGCCACTCTGAGCCACAGGCGCCCAAACACAAAATATGGCGCTTTTCCCTGGAAAACAAAACTCGCCTGCCAACATTTTGATGGCAGATTGCAGGAGGCACATGGTACTATCAGACCAGGCAAACATGGCACTGGTGCCACCTTGGCTCTGGGAACCATCCTGCCTATCGTGGATTTTCAGGGGCCAGCCGGCCAATCTCAGCCATATGGATCCAAACACATACCACGGCCCTTTTCTCTGACAAACAAAACTCAACTGCCCCTCTTCTGGATGGCAAATTGCAGGACGCACTTGGTACTACGAAAACAGCCCGACTTGGCACTGATGCTACCTTGGGTCAGGGAACAATCCTGCGTATCGATCTTTTTATGGAGCCAGCCGGCCACGTCCAGCCATATACCCCCAAAAAAAAACCACGGAACTTTTCTCCAGCAAACAAAAATCCGCTGCCCCGCGTCTGAATGGCAGATTTCAGGAGCTATTTAGTATTATCAAACCAGCCCGACTTGGCACTGGTGCCACCATGAGTCTGGTAACCATCCTGCCTATCGTAGCTTTTCAGTAGCCAGCCGGTCACTCCCAGCCATAGGCCCCCAGACAAATACCTCGGCCCGTTTCCCTGGGAAACAAAAGTAAGCTGTCCCGCTTCTGGATGGCAGATTGCAGGAGCCACTTGGTACTATCAAACCAGCCCAACTTGGCACTGGTGCCACCTTGGCTCTGGGAACCATCCTGCGTATCCTGGGTTCAAAGGAGGCAGCCGGCCACTCCCAGCCACAGGCCTCTAAACAAGAACAACGGCGCTTTTCCCTGGAAAACAAAACTCGCCTGACAACTTTTGGATGGCAGATTGCAGGAGCCACTTGGTACTATCAAACCAGCCCAACTTGGCACTGGTGCCACCATGGGTCTGGTCACCATCCTGCCTATCGTAGCTTTTCAGGAGCCAGCCGGTCACTCCCAGCCATAGGCCCCCAGACAAATATCTCGGCCCGTTTCCCTGGCAAGCAAAAGTAAGCTGCCCCGCTTCTGGATGGCAGATTGCAGGAGCCACATGGTACTATCAAACCAGGCCAACATGGCACTGGTGCCACCTTGGTTCTGGGAACCATCCTGCCTATCGTGGATTTTCAGGGGCCAGCCGGCCACTCTCAGCCATATGCCCCCAAACATATACCACGGTCCTTTTCTCTGGCAAACAAAACTCAACTGCCCCTCTTCTGGATGGCAAATTGCAGGACGCACTTGGTACTACGAAAACAGCCCGACTTGGCACTCATGCCACCTTGGGTCAGGGAACAATCCTGTGTATCGAGATTTTTAAGGAGCCAGCCGGCCACGTCCAGCCATATACCCCCAAAAAAAAACCACGGAACTTTTCTCCAGGAAACAGAAATCCGCTGCCCCGCGTCTGGATGGCAGATTTCAGGAGTTATTTAGTATTATCAAACCAGCCCGACTTGGCAGTGGGGCCACCATGAGCCTGGTAACCATCCTGCCTATCGTAGCTTTTCAGTAGCCAGCCAGTCACGCCCAGCCATAGGCCCCCAGACAAATACCTCGGCCCGTTTCCCTGGGAAACAAAATTAAGCTGTCCCGCTTCTGGATGGCAGTTTGCAGGATCCACTTGGTACTATCAAACCAGCCGAACTTGGCACTGGCGTAACCTTGGCTCTGGGAACCATCCTGCGTATCCTGGGTTCAAAGGAGGCAGCCGGCCACTCCCAGCCACAGGCCCCCAAACAGAAACAACGGCGCTTTTCCCTGGAAAACAAAACTGGCCTGCCAAGTTTTTGATGGCAGATTGCAGGAGCCACTTGGTACTATCAAACCAGCCCAACTTGGCACTGGTGCCACCATGGGTCTGGTCACCATCCTGCCTATCGTAGCTTTTCAGGCGCCAGCCGGTCACTCCCAGCCATAGGCCCCCAGTCACAAACCTCGGCCCGTTTCCCTGGCAAACAAAAGTAAGCTACCCCTCTTCTGGATGGCAGATTGCAGGACGCACTTGGTACTATCAAACCAGCCCAACTTGGCACTGGTGCCACCTCAGGTCTGGGAACCATCCTGCGTCTCGTGGATTCTAAGGAGCCAGCCGGCCACTCCCACCCATAGGCCCCCAAACAAAAACAACGGCGCTTTTCCCTGGAAAACAAAACTCGCCTGCCAACTTTTTGATGGCCGATTGCAGGAGCCACTTAGTACTATCAAACCAGCCCGACTTGGCACTGGTGCCACCTTGGGTCTGGGAACCATGCTGCGTATCGTGGATTCTAAGGAGCCAGCCGGCCACTCCCTGCCACAGGCCCCCAAACACAAACAACGGCGCTTTTCCCTGGAAATCAACACTCGCTTGCCGACTTTTTGATGGCAGATTGCAGGAGCCACTTGGTACTATCAAACCAGCCCAACTTGGCACTGGTGCCACCATGGGTCTGGTCACCATCATGCCTCTCGTAGCTTTTAAGGACCTAGCGGGTCACTCACAGCCATAGGCCCCCAGACACAAACCTTGGCCCGTTTCCCTGGCAAACAAAAGTAAGCTGCCCCGTTTCTGGATGGCAGATTTCAGTAGCAACTTTGCACCATCAAACTGGCCCGACTTGTCACTGGTGCCACTTTAGGTCTGGGAACCATCCTGCGTATCGTGGATTCTAATTAGCCATCCGGCCACTCCCACCCACAGGCCCCCAAACACAAACAACCGCGCTTTTCCCTGGAAAACAAAACTCGCCTGCCAACATTTTGATGGCAGATTGCAGGAGCCACTTGGTACTATCAAATCAGCCCAACTTGGCACTGGTGCCACCATGGGTCTGGTAACCATCCTGCCTATCGTACCTTTTCAGGAGCCAGCTGGTCACTCCCAGCCATAGGCCCCCAGACAAAAACCTCGGCTCCTTTCCCTGGCAAACAAAAGTAAGCAGCCCTGCTTCTGGATGGCAGATTGCAGGAGCCACTTTGCACCATCAAACTGGCCCGACTTGTCACTGTTGCCACCTCTGGTCTGGAAACCATCCTGCGTATCGTGGGTTCTAATTAGCCAGCCGGCCACTCCCAGCCACAGGCCCCCAAACACAAACAAAGGCGCTTTTCCCTGGAAAACAAAACTCCCCTGACAACGTTTTGATGGCAGATTGCAGGAGCCACTTGGTACTATCAAACCAGCCCAACTTGGCACTGGTGCCACCATGGGTCTGGTCACCATCCTGCCTATCGTAGCTTTTCAGGAGCCAGCCGGTCACTCCCAGCCATAGGCCCCCAGACACAAAGCTCGGCCCGTTTCCCTGGCAAACAAAAGTAAGCTGCCCCGCTTCTGGATGGCTGATTGCAGGAGCCACTTGGTACTATCAAACCAGCCCGACTTGGCACTGGTGCCACGTCAAGTCTGGGAACCATCCTGCGTATCGTGGATTCTAAGGAGCCAGCCGGCCACTCCCAGCCACAGGCCCCCAAACACAAACAACGGCGCTTTTCCCTGGAAAACAAAACTCGCCTGCCAACTTTTTGATGGCAGATTGCAGGAGCAACTTGGTACTATCAAACCAGCCCAACTTGGCACTGGTGCCACCATGGGTCTGGTCACCATCCTGCCTATCGTAACTTTTCAGGAGCCAGCCGGTCACTCTCAGCCATAGGCCCCCAAACAAAACCCACGGCCCGTTTCCCTGGCAAACAAAAGTAAGCTGCCCCGCTTCTGGATGGCAGATTCCCGGACGCACTTGGTACTATCAAACCAGCCCAACTTGGCACTGGTGCCACCTCTGATCTGGGAACCATGCTGAGTATCGTGGATTCTAAGGAGCCAGCCGGCCACTCCCAGCCACAGGCCCCCAAACACAAACAACGGCGCTTTTCCCTGGAAAACAAAACTCGCCCGCCAAGTTTGTGATGGCAGATTGCAGGAGCCACTTAGTACTATCAAACCAGCCCAATTTGGCACTGGTGCCGTCATGGGTCTGGTCACCATCCTGCCTATCGTAGCTTTTCACGAGCCAGCCGGTCACTCCCAGCCATAGGCCCCCAGACAAAAACCTCGGCCTGTTTCCCTGGAAAACAAAAGTAAGCTGCCCCGCTTCTGGATGGCAGATTGCAGGAACCACTTGGTACTATCAAACCAGCCCAACTTGGCACTGGTGCCGCCATGGGTCTGGGAACCATCCTTTGTATCGTGGATTCTAATTAGCCATCCGTCCACTCCAGGCCATAGGGCCCCAGGCACAAACAACAGCGCTTTTCCCTGGAAAACAAAACTCGCCTGCCAACTTTTTGATGGCCGATTGCAGGAACCACTTGGTATTATCTAGCCAGCCCAACTTGGCACTGGTGCCACCATGGGTCTGGTCACCATCCTGCCTATCGTAGCTTTTCAGGAGCCAGCCGGTCACTCCCAGCCATAGGCCCCCAGACACAAACCTCGGACCGTTTCCCTGGCAAACAAAAGTAAGCTGCCCCGCTTCTGGATGGCAGATTGCAGGAACCACTTGTTACTATCAAACCAGCCCAACTTGGCACTGGTGCCACCATGGGTCTGGGAACCATCCTGTGTATCGTGGATTCTAATTAGCCATCCGTCCACTCCAGGCCATAGGGCCCCAGGCACAAACAACGGCGCTTTTCCCTGGAAAACAAAACTCGCCTGCCAACTTTTTGATGGCCGATTGCAGGAACCACTTGGTATTATCAAGCCAGCCCGACTTGGCACTGGTGCCACCTTGGGTCTGGGAACCATGCTGCGTATCGTGGATTCTAAGGAGCCAGCCGGCCACTCCCTGCCACAGGCCCCCAAACACAAACAACGGCGCTTTTCCCTGGAAAACAAAACTCGCCTGCCAAGTTTTTGATGGCAGATTGCAGGAGCCACTTGGTACTATCAAACCAGCCCAACTTGGCACTGGTGCCACCATGGGTCTGGTCACCATCCTGCCTATCGTAGCTTTTCAGGAGCCAGCCAGCCACCCCCAGCCAGAGGCCCCCAGACAAATATTTCGGCCCGTTTCCCTGGCAAACAAAAGTAAGCTGCCCCGCTTCTGCATGGCAGATTGCAGGAGCCACTTTGCACCGTCAAACCAGCCCAACTTGGCACTGGTGCCACCTCAGGTCTGGGAACCATCCTGCGTCTCGTGGGTTCTAATTAGCCATCCGTCCACTCCAGGCCATAGGGCCCCAGGCACAAACAACGGCGCTTTTCCCTGGAAAACAAAACTCGCCTGCCAACATTTTGATGGCCGATTGCAGGAACCACTTGGTATTATCAAGCCAGCCCAACTTGGCACTGGTGCCACCATGGGTCTGGTCACCATCCTGCCTATCGTAGCTTTTCAGGAGCCAGCCGGTCACTCCCAGCCATAGGCCCCCAGACACAAACCTCGGACCGTTTCCCTGGCAAACAAAAGTAAGCTGCCCCGCTTCTGGATGGCAGATTGCAGGAACCACTTGGTACTATCAAACCAGCCCAACTTGGCACTGGTGCCACCATGGGTCTGGGAACCATCCTGTGTATCGTGGATTCTAATTAGCCATCCGTCCACTCCAGGCCATAGGGCCCCAGGCACAAACAACGGCGCTTTTCCCTGGAAAACAAAACTCGCCTGCGAACATTTTGATGGCCGATTGCAGGAACCACTTGGTATTATCAAGCCAGCCCAACTTGGCACTGGTGCCACCTTGGGTCTGGGAACCATGCTGCGTATCGTGGATTCTAAGGAGCCAGCCGGCCACTCCCAGCCACAGGCCCCCAAACACAAACAACGACGCTTTTCCCTGGAAATCAACACTCGCTTGCCGACTTTTTGATGGCAGATTGCAGGAGCCACTTGGTACTATCAAACCAGCCCAACTTGGCACTGGTGCCACCATGGGTCTGGTCACCATCCTGCCTATCGTAGCTTTTCATGAGCCAGCCGGCCACTCCCAGCCATAGGCCCCCAGACACAAACCTCGGCCCGTTTCCCTGGCAAACAAAAGTAAGCTGCCCCGCTTCTGGATGGCAGATTCCCGGACGCACTTGTTACAATCAAACCAGCCCAACTTGGCACTGGTGCCACCTCTGGTCTGGGAACCATGCTGAGTATCGTGGATTCTAAGGAGCCAGCCGGCCACTCCCAGCCACAGGCCCCCAAACACAAACAACGGCGCTTTTCCCTGGAAAACAAAACTCGCCTGCCAAGTTTTTGATGGCAGATTGCAGGAGCCACTTGGTACTATCAAACCAGCCCAACTTGGCACTGGTGCCGTCATGGGTCTGGTCACCATCCTGCCTATCGTAGCTTTTCACGAGCCAGCCGGTCACTTCCAGGCTTAGGCCCCCAGACACAATCCTCGGACCGTTTCCCTGGCAAACAAAAGTAAGCTGCCCCGCTTCTGGATGGCAGATTGCAGGAACCACTTGGTACTATCAAACCAGCCCAAGTTGGCACTGGTGCCACCATGGGTCTGGGAACCATCCTGTGTATCGTGGATTCTAATTAGCCATCCGTCCACTCCAGGCCATAGGGCCCCAGGCACAAACAACGGCGCTTTTCCCTGGATAACAAACTCGCCTGCCAAATTTTTGATGGCAGATTGCAGGAGCCACTTGGTACTATCAAACCAGCCCAACTTGGCACTGGTGCCACCATGGGTCTGGTCACCATCCTGCCTATCGTAGCTTTTCAGGAGCCAGCCGGTCACTCCCAGCCATAGGCCCCCAGACACAAACCTCGGCCCGTTTCCCTGGCAAACAAAAGTAAGCTGCCCCGCTTCTGGATGGCAGATTGCAGGAGCCACTTGGTACTATCAAACCAGCCCGACTTGGCACTGGTGCCACCACTGGTCTGGGAACCATCCTGCGTATGGTGGATTCTAAGGAGCCAGCCGGCCACTCCCACCCATAGGCCCCCAAACAAAAACAACGGCGCTTTTCCCTGGAAATCAACACTCGCTTCCCGACTTTTTGATGGCAGATTGCAGGAGCCACTTGGTACTATCAAACCAGCCCAACTTGGCACTGGTGCCACCATGGGTCTGGTCACCATCATGCCTCTCGTAGCTTTTCAGGACCTAGCCGGTCACGCACAGCCATAGGCCCCCAGACACAAACCTTGGCCCGTTTCCCTGGCAAACAAAAGTAAGCTGCCCCGTTTCTGGATGGCAGATTTCAGTAGCAACTTTGCACCATCAAACTGGCCCGACTTGTCACTGGTGCCACTTTAGGTCTGGGAACCATCCTGCGTATCGTGGATTCTAATTAGCCATCCGGCCACTCCCACCCACAGGCCCCCAAACACAAACAACGGCGCTTTTCTCTGGAAAACAAAACTCGCCTACCAACATTTTGATGGCAGATTGCAGGAGCCACTTGGTACTATCAAATCAGCCCAACTTGGCACTGGTGCCACCATGGGTCTGGTAACCATCCTGCCTATCGTACCTTTTCAGGAGCCAGCTGGTCACTCCCAGCCATAGGCCCCCAGACACAAACCTCGGCTCCTTTCCCTGGCAAACAAAAGTAAGCAGCCCTGCTTCTGGATGGCAGATTGCAGGAGCCACTTTGCACCATCAAACTGGCCCGACTTGTCACTGTTGCCACCTCTGGTCTGGGAACCATCCTGCGTATCGTGGATTCTAAGGAGCCAGCCGGCCACTCCCAGCCACAGGCCCCCAAACACAAACAACGGCGCTTTTCCCTGGAAAACAAAACTCGCCTGACAACTTTTTGATGGCAGATTGCAGGAACCACTTGGTACTATCAAACCAGGCCAACTTGGCACTGGTGCCACCATGGGTCTGGTCACCATCCTGCCTATCGTAGCTTTTCAGGAGCCAGCCGGTCACTCCCAGCCATAGGCCCCCAGACACAAAGCTCGGCCCGTTTCCCTGGCAAACAAAAGTAAGCTGCCCCGCTTCTGGATGGCAGATAGTAGGACGCACTTGTTACTATCAAACCAGCCCGACTTGGCACTGGTGCCACCACTGGTCTGGGAACCATCCTGCGTATCGTGGATTCTAAGGAGCCAGCCGGCCACTCCCAGCCACAGGCACCCAAACACAAACAACGGCGCTTTTCCCTGGAAAACAAAACTCGCCTGACAACTTTTTGATGGCAGATTGCAGGAGCCACTTGGTACTATCAAACCAGCCCAACTTGGCACTGGTGCCACCATGGGTCTGGTCACCATCCTGCCTATCGTAGCTTTTCAGGAGCCAGCCGGTCACTCCCAGCCATAGGCCCCCAGACAAATACCTCGGCCCGTTTCCCTGGCAAACAAAAGTAAGCTGCCCCGCTTCTGGATGGCAGATTGCAGGACGCACTTGGTACTATCAAACCAGCCCGACTTGGCACTGGTGCCACCTCTGGTCTGGGAACCATCCTGCGTATCGTGGATTCTAAGGAGCCAGCCGGCCACTCCCAGCCACAGGCCCCCAAACACAAACAACGGCGCTTTTCCCTGGAAAACAAAACTCGCCTGCCAACTTTTTGATGGCAGATTGCAGGAGCCACTTGGTACTATCAAACCAGCCCAACTTGGCACTGGTGCCACCATGGGTCTGGTCACCATCCTGCCTATCGTAACTTTTCAGGAGCCAGCGGGTCACTCCCAGCCATAGGCCCCCAGACAAATACCTCGGCCCGTTTCCCTGGCAAACAAAAGTAAGCTGCCCCGCTTCTGGATGGCAGATTCCCGGACGCACTTGGTACTATCAAACCAGCCCAACTTGGCACTGGTGCCACCTCTGATCTGGGAACCATGCTGAGTATCGTGGATTCTAAGGAGCCAGCCGGCCACTCCCAGCCACAGGCCCCCAAACACAAACAACGGCGCTTTTCCCTGGAAAACAAAACTCGCCTGCCAACTTTTTGATGGCAGATTGCAGGAGCCACTTGGTACTATCAAACCAGCCCAACTTGGCACTGGTGCCGTCATGGGTCTGGTCACCATCCTGCCTATCGTAGCTTTTCAGGAGCCAGCCGGTCACTCCCAGCCATAGGCCCCCAGACACAAACCTCGGACCGTTTCCCTGGCAAACAAAAGTAAGCTGCCCCGCTTCTGGATGGCAGATTGCAGGAACCACTTGGTACTATCAAACCAGCCCAACTTGGCACTGGTGCCACCATGGGTCTGGGAACCATCCTGTGTATCGTGGATTCTAATTAGCCATCCGTCCACTCCAGGCCATAGGGCCCCAGGCACAAACAACGGCGCTTTTCCCTGGAAAACAAAACTCGCCTGCGAACATTTTGATGGCCGATTGCAGGAACCACTTGGTATTATCAAGCCAGCCCAACTTGGCACTGGTGCCACCTTGGGTCTGGGAACCATGCTGCGTATCGTGGATTCTAAGGAGCCAGCCGGCCACTCCCAGCCACAGGCCCCCAAACACAAACAACGACGCTTTTCCCTGGAAATCAACACTCGCTTGCCGACTTTTTGATGGCAGATTGCAGGAGCCACTTGGTACTATCAAACCAGCCCAACTTGGCACTGGTGCCACCATGGGTCTGGTCACCATCCTGCCTATCGTAGCTTTTCATGAGCCAGCCGGCCACTCCCAGCCATAGGCCCCCAGACACAAACCTCGGCCCGTTTCCCTGGCAAACAAAAGTAAGCTGCCCCGCTTCTGGATGGCAGATTCCCGGACGCACTTGTTACAATCAAACCAGCCCAACTTGGCACTGGTGCCACCTCTGGTCTGGGAACCATGCTGAGTATCGTGGATTCTAAGGAGCCAGCCGGCCACTCCCAGCCACAGGCCCCCAAACACAAACAACGGCGCTTTTCCCTGGAAAACAAAACTCGCCTGCCAAGTTTTTGATGGCAGATTGCAGGAGCCACTTGGTACTATCAAACCAGCCCAACTTGGCACTGGTGCCGTCATGGGTCTGGTCACCATCCTGCCTATCGTAGCTTTTCACGAGCCAGCCGGTCACTTCCAGGCTTAGGCCCCCAGACACAATCCTCGGACCGTTTCCCTGGCAAACAAAAGTAAGCTGCCCCGCTTCTGGATGGCAGATTGCAGGAACCACTTGGTACTATCAAACCAGCCCAAGTTGGCACTGGTGCCACCATGGGTCTGGGAACCATCCTGTGTATCGTGGATTCTAATTAGCCATCCGTCCACTCCAGGCCATAGGGCCCCAGGCACAAACAACGGCGCTTTTCCCTGGATAACAAACTCGCCTGCCAAATTTTTGATGGCAGATTGCAGGAGCCACTTGGTACTATCAAACCAGCCCGACTTGGCACTGGTGCCACCACTGGTCTGGGAACCATCCTGCGTATGGTGGATTCTAAGGAGCCAGCCGGCCACTCCCACCCATAGGCCCCCAAACAAAAACAACGGCGCTTTTCCCTGGAAATCAACACTCGCTTCCCGACTTTTTGATGGCAGATTGCAGGAGCCACTTGGTACTATCAAACCAGCCCAACTTGGCACTGGTGCCACCATGGGTCTGGTCACCATCATGCCTCTCGTAGCTTTTCAGGACCTAGCCGGTCACGCACAGCCATAGGCCCCCAGACACAAACCTTGGCCCGTTTCCCTGGCAAACAAAAGTAAGCTGCCCCGTTTCTGGATGGCAGATTTCAGTAGCAACTTTGCACCATCAAACTGGCCCGACTTGTCACTGGTGCCACTTTAGGTCTGGGAACCATCCTGCGTATCGTGGATTCTAATTAGCCATCCGGCCACTCCCACCCACAGGCCCCCAAACACAAACAACGGCGCTTTTCTCTGGAAAACAAAACTCGCCTACCAACATTTTGATGGCAGATTGCAGGAGCCACTTGGTACTATCAAATCAGCCCAACTTGGCACTGGTGCCACCATGGGTCTGGTAACCATCCTGCCTATCGTACCTTTTCAGGAGCCAGCTGGTCACTCCCAGCCATAGGCCCCCAGACACAAACCTCGGCTCCTTTCCCTGGCAAACAAAAGTAAGCAGCCCTGCTTCTGGATGGCAGATTGCAGGAGCCACTTTGCACCATCAAACTGGCCCGACTTGTCACTGTTGCCACCTCTGGTCTGGGAACCATCCTGCGTATCGTGGATTCTAAGGAGCCAGCCGGCCACTCCCAGCCACAGGCCCCCAAACACAAACAACGGCGCTTTTCCCTGGAAAACAAAACTCGCCTGACAACTTTTTGATGGCAGATTGCAGGAACCACTTGGTACTATCAAACCAGGCCAACTTGGCACTGGTGCCACCATGGGTCTGGTCACCATCCTGCCTATCGTAGCTTTTCAGGAGCCAGCCGGTCACTCCCAGCCATAGGCCCCCAGACACAAAGCTCGGCCCGTTTCCCTGGCAAACAAAAGTAAGCTGCCCCGCTTCTGGATGGCAGATAGTAGGACGCACTTGTTACTATCAAACCAGCCCGACTTGGCACTGGTGCCACCACTGGTCTGGGAACCATCCTGCGTATCGGGGATTCTAAGGAGCCAGCCGGCCACTCCCAGCCACAGGCACCCAAACACAAACAACGGCGCTTTTCCCTGGAAAACAAAACTCGCCTGACAACTTTTTGATGGCAGATTGCAGGAGCCACTTGGTACTATCAAACCAGCCCAACTTGGCACTGGTGCCACCATGGGTCTGGTCACCATCCTGCCTATCGTAGCTTTTCAGGAGCCAGCCGGTCACTCCCAGCCATAGGCCCCCAGACAAATACCTCGGCCCGTTTCCCTGGAAAACAAAAGTAAGCTGCCCCGCTTCTGGATGGCAGATTGCAGGACGCACTTGGTACTATCAAACCAGCCCGACTTGGCACTGGTGCCACCTCTGGTCTGGGAACCATCCTGCGTATCGTGGATTCTAAGGAGCCAGCCGGCCACTCCCAGCCACAGGCCCCCAAACACAAACAACGGCGCTTTTCCCTGGAAAACAAAACTCGCCTGCCAACTTTTTGATGGCAGATTGCAGGAGCCACTTGGTACTATCAAACCAGCCCAACTTGGCACTGGTGCCACCATGGGTCTGGTCACCATCCTGCCTATCGTAACTTTTCAGGAGCCAGCGGGTCACTCCCAGCCATAGGCCCCCAGACAAATACCTCGGCCCGTTTCCCTGGCAAACAAAAGAAAGCTGCCCCGCTTCTGGATGGCAGATTCCCGGACGCACTTGGTACTATCAAACCAGCCCAACTTGGCACTGGTGCCACCTCTGATCTGGGAACCATGCTGAGTATCGTGGATTCTAAGGAGCCAGCCGGCCACTCCCAGCCACAGGCCCCCAAACACAAACAACGGCGCTTTTCCCTGGAAAACAAAACTCGCCTGCCAACTTTTTGATGGCAGATTGCAGGAGCCACTTGGTACTATCAAACCAGCCCAACTTGGCACTGGTGCCGTCATGGGTCTGGTCACCATCCTGCCTATCGTAGCTTTTCAGGAGCCAGCCGGTCACTCCCAGCCATAGGCCCCCAGACAAAAACCTCAGCCCGTTTCCCTGGAAAACAAAAGTAAGCTGCCCCGCTTCTGGATGGCAGATTGCAGGAACCACTTGGTACTATCAAACCAGCCCAACTTGGCACTGGTGCCACCATGGGTCTGGGAACCATCCTGTGTATCGTGGATTCTAATTAGCCATCCGTCCACTCCAGGCCTTAGGGCCCCAGGCACAAACAACGGCGCTTTTCCCTGGAAAACAAAACTCGCCTGCCAACTTTTTGATGGCCGATTGCAGGAACCACTTGGTATTATCTAGCCAGCCCAACTTGGCACTGGTGCCACCATGGGTCTGGTCACCATCCTGCCTATCGTAGCTTTTCAGGAGCCAGCCGGTCACTCCCAGCCATAGGCCCCCAGACACAAACCTCGGACCGTTTCCCTGGCAAACAAAAGTAAGCTGCCCCGCTTCTGGATGGCAGATTGCAGGAACCACTTGTTACTATCAAACCAGCCCAACTTGGCACTGGTGCCACCATGGGTCTGGGAACCATCCTGTGTATCGTGGATTCTAATTAGCCATCCGTCCACTCCAGGCCATAGGGCCCCAGGCACAAACAAAGGCGCTTTTCCCTGGAAAACAAAACTCGCCTGCGAACATTTTGATGGCCGATTGCAGGAACCACTTGGTATTATCAAGCCAGCCCGACTTGGCACTGGTGCCACCTTGGGTCTGGGAACCATGCTGCGTATCGTGGATTCTAAGGAGCCAGCCGGCCACTCCCAGCCACAGGCCCCCAAACACAAACAACGGCGCTTTTCCCTGGAAAACAAAACTCGCCTGCCAAGTTTTTGATGGCAGATTGCAGGAGCCACTTGGTACTATCAAACCAGCCCAACTTGGCACTGGTGCCACCATGGGTCTGGTCACCATCCTGCCTATCGTAGCTTTTCAGGAGCCAGCCAGCCACCCCCAGCCAGAGGCCCCCAGACAAATATTTCGGCCCGTTTCCCTGGCAAACAAAACTAAGCTGCCCCGCTTCTGCATGGCAGATTGCAGGAGCCACTTTGCACCGTCAAACCAGCCCAACTTGGCACTGGTGCCACCTCAGGTCTGGGAACCATCCTGCGTATCGTGGGTTCTAATTAGGCATCCGTCCACTCCAGGCCATAGGGCCCCAGGCACAAACAACGGCGCTTTTCCCTGGAAAACAAAACTCGCCTGCCAACTTTTTGATGGCCGATTGCAGGAACCACTTGGTATTATCAAGCCAGCCCAACTTGGCACTGGTGCCACCATGGGTCTGGTCACCATCCTGCCTATCGTAGCTTTTCAGGAGCCAGCCGGTCACTCCCAGCCATAGGCCCCCAGACACAAACCTCGGACCGTTTCCCTGGCAAACAAAAGTAAGCTGCCCCGCTTCTGGATGGCAGATTGCAGGAACCACTTGGTACTATCAAACCAGCCCAACTTGGCACTGGTGCCACCATGGGTCTGGGAACCATCCTGTGTATCGTGGATTCTAATTAGCCATCCGTCCACTCCAGGCCATAGGGCCCCAGGCACAAACAAAGGCGCTTTTCCCTGGAAAACAAAACTCGCCTGCGAACATTTTGATGGCCGATTGCAGGAACCACTTGGTATTATCAAGCCAGCCCGACTTGGCACTGGTGCCACCTTGGGTCTGGGAACCATGCTGCGTATCGTGGATTCTAAGGAGCCAGCCGGCCACTCCCAGCCACAGGCCCCCATACACAAACAACGACGCTTTTCCCTGGAAATCAACACTCGCTTGCCGATTTTTGATGGCAGATTGCAGGAGCCACTTGGTACTATCAAACCAGCCCAACTTGGCACTGGTGCCACCATGGGTCTGGTCACCATCATGCCTCTCGTAGCTTTTCAGGACCTAGCCGGTCACTCACAGCCATAGGCCCCCAGACACAAACCTTGGCCCGTTTCCCTGGCAAACAAAATTAAACTGCCCCGCTTCTGGATGGCAGATTGCAGGAGCCACTTGGTATTATCAAACCAGCCCAACTTGGCACTGGTGCCACCTCTGGTCTGGGAACCATCCTGCGTATCGTGGCTTCTAAGGAGCCAGTCGGCCACTCCCAGCCACAGGCCCCCAAACACAAACAACGGCCCGTTTCCGTGGCAAACAAAAGTAAGCTGCCCCGCTTCTGGATGGCAGATTGCAGGAACCACTTGGTACTATCAAACCAGCCCAACTTGGCACTGGTGGCACCTCTTGTCTGGGAACCATGCTGCGTATCGTGGTTTCTAAGGAGCCAGCCGGCCACTCCCAGCCACAGGCCCCCAAACACAAACAACGACGCTTTTCCCTGGAAAACAAAACTCGCCTGACAACATTTTGATGGCAGATTGCAGGAGCCACTTGGTACTATCAAACCAGCCCAACTTGGCACTGGTGCCACCATGGGTCTGGTCACCATCCTGCCTATCGAAGCTTTTCAGGAGCCAGCCGGTCACTCACAGCCATAGGCCCCGAGACACAAAGCTCGGCCCGTTTCCCTGGCAAACAAAAGTAAGCTACCCCGATTCTGGATGGCAGATTGCAGGAGCCACTTGGTACTATCAAATCAGCCCAACTTGGCACTGGTGCCACCATGAGTCTGGTAAACATCCTGCCTATCGTAGCTTTTCAGGAGCCAGCCGGCCACTCTCAGCCATATGCCCCCAAAAACAAACCACGGCCCTTTTCTCTGGCAAACAAAACTCAACTGCCCCTCTTCTGGATGGCAAATTTTAGGACGCACTTTGTACTACGAAAACCGCCCGACGTGGCACTGGTGCCACCTTGTGTCAGGGAACCATCCTGCATATCGAGCTTTTTAAGGAGCCAGCCGGCCACGCCCAGCCATAAACCCCCAAAAACAAACCACGGACCATTTCTCTTGGAAACAAAAATCCGCTGCCCCGCGTCTGGATGGCAGATTGCAGGAGCCACTTTGCACCATCAAACCAGCCCGACTTGGCACTGGTGCCACCTTGGGTCTGGGAACAATCCTGCATATCGTGGATTCTAAGGAGCCAGCCGGCCACTCCCAGCCACAGGCCCCCAAACAAAAACAACGGCGCTTTTCCCTGGAAAACAAAATTCGCCTGCCAACTTTTTGATGGCAGATTGCAGGAGCCACTTGGTACTATCAAACCAGCCCAACTTGGCACTGGTGCCACCTCTGGTCTGGGAACCAGCCTGCCTATCGTAGCTTTTCGGGAGCCAGCCGGTCACTCCCAGCCATAGACCCCCAGACACAAACCTCGGCCCGTTTCCCTGGAAAACAAAAGTAAGCTACCCCGATTCTGGATCGCAGATTGCAGGAGCCACTTGGTACTATCAAATCAGCCCAACTTGGCACTGGTGCCACCATGGGTCTGGTAAACATCCTGCCTATCGTTGCTTTTGAGGAGCCAGCCGGTCACTCCCTGCCATAGGCCCCCAGACACAAACCTCGGCCCGTTTTCCTGGCAAACAAAAGTAAGCTGCCCCGCTTTTGGATGGCAGATTGCAGGAGCCACGTTGCACCATCAAACCAGCCCGACTTGGCACTGGTGCCACCTTGGGTCTGGGAACAAGTTGGGCTGGTTTGAGAGTACCAAGTGGCTCCTGCAATCTTCCATCCAGAAGCGGGACAGCTTACTTTTGTTTCCCAGGGAAATGGGCCGAGGTATTTGTCTGGGGGCCTATGGCTGGGAGTGACCGGCTGGCTACTGAAAAGCTACGATAGGCAGGATGGTTACCAGACTCATGGTGCCACCAGTGCCAAGTCGGGCTGGTTTGATAATACTAAATAGCTCCTGCAATCTGCCATCCAGACGCGGGGCAGCGGATTTTTGTTTGCTGGAGAAATGTTCCGTGGTTTTTTTTGGGGGTATATGACTGGACGTGGCCGGCTGGCTCCTTAAAAACTCTATACGCAGGATTGTTCCCTGACCCAAGGTGGCATCAGTGCCAAGTCGGGCTGTTTTCGTAGTACCAAGTGCGTCCTGCAATTTGCCATCCAGAAGCGGGGCAGCCTACTTTTGTTTGCCAGGGAAACGTGCCGAGGTATTTGTCTGGAGGCCTATGGCTGGGAGTGAGCTGCTGGCTCCTAAAAAGCTACGATAGGCAGGATGGTGACCAGACCCATGGTGGCACCAGTGCCAAGTTGGGCTGGTTTGATAGTACCAAGTGGCTCCTGCAATCTGCCATCAAATGTTTGGCAGGCGAGTTTTGTTTTCCAGGGAAAAGCGCCGTTGTTTTTGTTTAGAGGCCTGTGGCTGGGAGTGGCCGCCTGTCCTCGTAGAATCTACGTTACGCAGCATGGTTCCCAGAGCCAAGGTGGCATCAGGGCCAAGTCGGGCTGGTTTGTAAGTACCAAGTGCATCCTGCAATCTGCCATCCAAAAGCGGGGCAGCTTACTTTTGTTTGCCAGGGAAACGGGCCGAGGTTTGTGTCCAGGGGCCTATGGCAGGGAGTGACCGGCTGGCTCCTGAAAAGCTACGATAGGCAGGATGTTTACCAGACCCATGGTGGCACCAGTGCCAAGTTGGGCTGATTTGATAGTACCAAGTGGCTCCTGCAATCTGCCATCCAGAATTGGGGTAGCTTACTTTTGTTTTCCAGGGAAACGGGCCGAGGTTTGTGTCTGGGGGTCTATGGCTGGGAGTGACCGGCTGGCTCCTGAAAAGCTACGATAGGCAGGATGGTTCCCAGACCAGAGGTGGCACCAGTGCCAAGTTGGGCTGGTTTGATAGTACCAAGTGGCTCCTGCAATCTGCCATCAAAAAGTTGGCAGGCGAATTTTGTTTTCCAGGGAAAAGCGCCGTTGTTTGTGTTTGGGGGCCTGTGGCTGGGAGTGGCCGGCTGGCTCCTTAGAACCCACGATACGCAGGATGGTTCCCAGACCTGAGGTGGCACCAGTGCCAAGTTGGGCTGGTTTGATGGTGCAAAGTGGCTCCTGCAATCTGCCATGCAGAAGCGGGGCAGCTTACTTTTGTTTGCCAGGGAAACGGGCCGAAATATTTGTCTGGGGGCCTCTGGATTGGGGTGGCTGGCTGGCTCCTGAAAAGCTACGATAGGCAGGATGGTGACCAGACCCATGGTGGCACCAGTGCCAAGTTGGGCTGTTTTGATAGTACCAAGTGGCTCCTGCAATCTGCCATCAAAAGTTTGGCAGGCGAGTTTTGTTTTCCAGGGAAAAGCACCGTTGTGCGTGTTTTGGGGCCTGTGGCTGGGAGTGGCCAGCTGGCTCCTTAGAATCCACGATACGCAGGATGGTTCCCAGACCCAAGGTGGCACCAGTGCCAAGTCGGGCTGGTTTGTTAGTACCAAGTGGTTCCTGCAATCTGCCATCCAGAAGCGGGGCAGCTGAATTTTGTTTGCCAGAGAAAAAGGCTGTTGTTTGTGTTTCGGGGCCTGTGGCTGGCAGTGGCCGGCTGGCTCCTGAAAATCCATGATACGCAGGATGGTTCCCAGACCCAAGGTGGCATCAGTGCCAAGTAGGGCTGGTTTCATAGTACCCAGTGGCTCCTGCAATCTGCCATCCAGAAGAGGGGCAGTTGAGTTTTGTTTTCCAGAGAAAAGGGCCGTGGTTTGTGTTTGGGGCCTATGGCTGAGAGTGACCGGCTGGCCCCTGAAAATCCACGATAGGAAGGATGGTTCCCAGATCCAAGGTGGCAGCAGTGCCATGTTGTTCTGGTGTGATAGTCCCAAGTGGCTCCTGCAATCTGCCATCCAGAAGCGGGGCAGCTGAGTTTTGTTTGCCAGAGAAAAAGGCTTTGGTTTGTATTTGGGGGCCTGTGGCTGGGAGTGTTCGGCTGGCTCCTGACAACCCACAATACGCAGGATGGTTCCCAGACCCAAGGTGGCACCAGTGCCAAGTCGGGCTGTTTTTATAGTACCAAGTGCGTCCTGCAATTTGCCATCCAGAAGAGGGGCAGTTGAGTTTTGTTTGCCAGAGAATAGCGCCGTTGTTTGTGTTTGGGGGCTTGTGGCTGGTACTGGCCGACTGGCTCCTTAGAATCTGTGTTACGCAGCATGGTTCCCAGACCCAAGGTGGCACCAGTGCCAAGTTGGGCTGGTTTGATAGTACCAAGTGGCTCCTGCAATCTGCCATCCAGAAGCGGGGCAGCTTACTTTTGTTTGCCAGGGAAACGGGCCGAGGTTTGTGACTGGGGACCTATGGCTGGGAGTGACCGGCTGGCTCCTGAAAATCTACAATAGGCAGGATGGTTACCAGACCCATGGTGGCACCAGTGCCAAGTTGGGCTGGTTTGATAGTAACAAGTGGCTCCGGCAATCTGCCATCAAAAAGTTGGCAGGCGAGTTTTGTTTTCCAGGGAAAAGCGCCATTGTTTGTATTTGGGGGCCTGTGGCTGGGAGTGGCCGGCTGGCTCCTTTGAACCCACGATACGCAGGATGGTTCCCAGACCCAAGGTGGCACCAGTGCCAAGTCGGGCTGGTTTGATACTACCAAGTGCGTCCTGCAATCTGCCATCCAGAAGCGGGGCAGCTTACTTTTGTTTGCCAGGGAAACGGGCCGTGGGTTTTGATTGGGGGCATATAGCTGAGAGTGGCCGGCTGGCTCCTGAAAATCCACGCTAGGCAGCATGGTTCCCAGATGCAAGGTGGCACCAGTGCCAAGTCGGGCTGGTTTGATGGTGCAAAGTGTCTCCTGCAATCTGCCATCCAGAAGCGGGGCAGCTGATTTTTGTTTGCCAGAGAAAAATTCCGTGGATTGTTTTTGGGGGCATATTGCTGGGAGTGGCCGGCTGGCTCCTTAAAATGCTCGATACGCATGATGGTTCCCAGGCCCAAGGTGTCACCACTACCAAGTCGGCCTGCGGTTTTAGTATCAAGTTCATCCTGCAATTTGCCATCCAGAAGAGGGGCAGTTGAGTTTTGTTTGCCAGAGAAACGGGCCGAGGTTTCTGTTTGGGGACATATGGCTGAGAGTGGCCGGCTGGCCCCTGAATATCCACGATACACAGCATGGTTCCCAGATCCAAGGTGGCACCAGTGCCAAGTCGGGCTGGTTTGATAGTACCAAGTGTCTCCTGCAATCTGCCATCCAGAAGCAGGGCAGCTTACTTTTGTTTGCCAGAGAAATAGGCCTAGGTTTTTGTTTGGGGGCCTGTGGCTAGGAGTGGCCGGCTGGCTCCTAAGAATCCACGATACGCAGGATGTTTCCCAGACCCAAGGTGGCACCAGTGCCAAGTCGGGCTGGTTTGATAGTACCAAGTGGCTCCTGCAAACTCCATCAAAAAGTTGGCAGGCGTGTTTTGTTTTCCAGGGAACAGCGCCGTTGATTTTGTTTGGGGGCCTGTGGCTGGGAGTGGCCGGCTGGCTCCTTAGAATCCACGATACGCAGGATGGTTCCCAGACCCAAGGTGGCACCAGTGCCAAGTCGGGCTGGTTTGATTACACCAAGTGGCTCCTGCAATCTGCCATCCAGAAGTGAGGCAGCTAAGTTTTGTTTGCGAGAAAAAAGGGCCGTGGTTTTTGTTGGGGGCCTGTGGCTGGGAGTAGCCGGCTGGCTCCTTAAAATCCACGATAGGCAGGATGGTTCCCAGACCCAAGGTGGCACCAGTGCCAAGTCGGGCTGGTTTGATAGTACCAAGTGGCTCCTGCAATGTGCCATCCAGAAGCGGGGCAGCTGAGTTTTGTTTGCCAGAGAAAAAGGCTGTGGTTTGTGTTTGGGGGCCTGTGGCTGGCAGTGGCCGGCTGGCTCCTGAAAATCCACGATACGCAGCATGGTTCCCAGACCCAAGGTGGCACCACTGCCAGGTGGGGCTCGTTTGACAGTGTCAAGTGCCTCCTGCAATCTCCCATCCAGAAGCGGGGCGGCTGAGTTTTTTTTGCCAGGGAAACGGACCTTTGTTTTTGATTGGGCTCTGTGGCCGAGAGTGGTCGGCTGTCTCCTGATAATCCACAATACGCAGGATGGTTCCCAGACCCAAGGTGGCACCAGTGCCAAGTCGGGCTGGTTTGATAGTACCAAGTGTCTCCTGCAATCTGCCATCCAGAAGCGGGGCAGCTGAGTTTTGTTTGCCAGAGAAAAGGGCCGTGGGTTGTGTTTGGGGGCATACGGCTGGGAGTGGCCACCTGGCTCCTTAAAATGCACGATACGCCGCATGGTAACCAGACGCAAGGTGGCACCAGTGCCAAGTCAGGCTGTTTTTGTAGTACCCAGTGGCTCCTGCAATTTGCCATCCACAAGCGGGGCAGTTGAATTTTGTTTGCTAGAGAAAAGGGCTGTGGTTTGTGTTTGGGGGCCTATGGCTGAGAGTGGCCGGCTGGCCCCTGAAAATCAACGATAGGCAGGATGGTTCCCAGATCCAAGGTGGCACCAGTGCCAAGTAAGGCTGGTTGTATGGTTCAAAGTGACTCCTGCAATCTGCCATCCAGAAGCGGGACAGCTGAGTTTTTTTTGCCAGAGAAAAGGTCCATGGTTTCTTTTTGGGGCATACGGCATGGAATTGCCGGCTGGCTCCTTAAAATGCTCGATACGCAGGATGGTTCCCAGAGCCAAGGTGGCACCACTGCCAAGTCGGGCTCTTTTTGTAGTACCAAGTGCGTCCTGCAATTTGCCATCCAGAAGAGGGGCAGTTGAGTTTTGTTTGCCAGAGAAACGGGCCGAGGTTTGTGTTTGGGGGCAAATGGCTGGGAATGACCGGCTGGCCCCTGAAAATCCACGATACGCCGGATGGTTCCCAGATCCAAGGTGGTACCATTACCAAGTCGGGCTGGTTTGATAGTCCCAAGTGGCTCCTGCAAACTGCCATCCAGAAGCGGGGCAGCTTACTTTTGTTTGCCAGGGAAATGGGCCGTTGTTTGTGTTTGGGGGCCTGTGGCTGGGAGTGTTCGGCTGGTTCCTGAATATGTACGATACGCAGGCTTGTTCCCAGATCCAAGGTGGCAGCAGTGCCATGTTGTGCTGGTGTGATAGTCCCAAGTGGCTCCTGCAATCTGCCATCCAGAAGTGGGGCAGCTGATTTTTGTTTGCCAGAGAAAAGGTCCGTGGTTTGTTTTTGGGGGCATATGGCTGAGAGTGGCCGGCTGGCCCCTGAAAATCCACGATACACAGGATGGTTCCCAGATCCAAGGTGGCACCTGTGCCAAGTCGGGCTGATTTGATAGTACTAAGTAGCTCCTGCAATCTGCCATGCAGAAGCGGGGCAGCTTACTTTTGTTTGCCAGGGAAACGGGCCGAGGTTTGTGTTTGGGGGCCTATGGCTGAGAGTGACCGGCTGGCTCCTGAAAATCCATGATACGCAGCATGGTTCCCAGACCCAAGGTGGCACCAGTGCCAAGTGGGGCTGGTTTCACAGTGTCAAGTGCCTCCTGCAATCTCCCATCCAGAAGCGGGGCAGCTGAGTTTTGTTTGCCTGTGAAACGGGCCGTTGTTTTTAATTGGGGTCTGTGGCCGAGAGTGTTCGGCTGGCTCCTGACAACCCACAATACGCAGGATGGTTCCCAGACCCAAGGTGGCACCAGTGCCAAGTCGGGCTGTTTTTATAGTACCAAGTGCGTCCTGCAATTTGCCATCCAGAAGAGGGGCAGTTGAGTTTTGTTTGCCAGAGAATAGCGCCGTTGTTTGTGTTTGGGGGCTTGTGGCTGGGAGTGGCCGACTGGCTCCTTAGAATCTGTGTTACGCAGCATGGTTCCCAGACCCAAGGTGGCACCAGTGCCAAGTTGGGCTGGTTTGATAGTACCAAGTGGCTCCTGCAATCTGCCATCCAGAAGCGGGGCAGCTTACTTTTGTTTGCCAGGGAAACGGGCCGAGGTTTGTGACTGGGGACCTATGGCTGGGAGTGACCGGCTGGCTCCTGAAAAGCTACAATAGGCAGGATGGTTACCAGACCCATGGTGGCAGCAGTGCCAAGTTGGGCTGATTTGATAGTACCAAGTGGCTCCTGCAATCTGCCATCAAAAAGTTGGCAGGCGAGTTTTGTTTTCCAGGGAAAAGCGCCATTGTTTGTATTTGGGGGCCTGTGGCTGGGAGTGGCCGGCTGGCTCCTTTGAACCCACGATACGCAGGATGGTTCCCAGACCCAAGGTGGCACCAGTGCCAAGTCGGGCTGGTTTGATACTACCAAGTGCGTCCTGCAATCTGCCATCCAGAAGCGGGGCAGCTTAATTTTGTTTGCCAGGGAAACGGGCCGTGGGTTTTGTTTGGGGGCATATAGCTGAGAGTGGCCGGCTGGCTCCTGAAAATCCACGCTAGGCAGCATGGTTCCCAGATGCAAGGTGGCACCAGTGCCAAGTCGGGCTGGTTTGATGGTGCAAAGTGGCTCCTGCAATCTGCCATCCAGAAGCGGGGCAGCTGATTTTTGTTTGCCAGAGAAAAATTCCGTGGATTGTTTTTGGGGGCATATTGCTGGGAGTGGCCGGCTGGCTCCTTAAAATGCTCGATACGCATGATGGTTCCCAGGCCCAAGGTGTCACCACTACCAAGTCGGCCTGCGGTTTTAGTATCAAGTTCATCCTGCAATTTGCCATCCAGAAGAGGGGCAGTTGAGTTTTGTTTGCCAGAGAAACGGGCCGAGGTTTCTGTTTGGGGACATATGGCTGAGAGTGGCCAGCTGGCCCCTGAATATCCACGATACACAGCATGGTTCCCAGATCCAAGGTGGCACCAGTGCCAAGTCGGGCTGGTTTGATTACACCAAGTGGCTCCTGCAATCTGCCATCCAGAAGCAGGGCAGCTTACTTTTGTTTGCCAGAGAAATAGGCCTAGGTTTTTGTTTGGGGGTCTGTGGCTAGGAGTGGCCGGCTGGCTCCTAAGAATCCACGATACGCAGGATGTTTCCCAGACCCAAGGTGGCACCAGTGCCAAGTCGGGCTGGTTTGATAGTACCAAGTGGCTCCTGCAAACTCCATCAAAAAGTTGGCAGGCGTGTTTTGTTTTCCAGGGAACAGCGCCGTTGATTTTGTTTGGGGGCCTGTGGCTGGGAGTGGCCGGCTGGCTCCTTAGAATCCATGATACGCAGGATGGTTCCCAGACCCAAGGTGGCACCAGTGCCAAGTCGGGCTGGTTTGATTACACCAAGTGGCTCCTGCAATCTGCCATCCAGAAGTGAGGCAGCTAAGTTTTGTTTGCGAGAAAAAAGGGCCGTGGTTTTTGTTGGGGGCCTGTGGCTGGGAGTAGCCGGCTGGCTCCTTAAAATCCACGATAGGCAGGATGGTTCCCAGACCCAAGGTGGCACCAGTGCCAAGTCGGGCTGGTTTGATAGTACCAAGTGGCTCCTGCAATCTGCCATCCAGAAGCGGGGCAGCTGAGTTTTGTTTGCCAGAGGAAAAGGCTGTGGTTTGTGTTTGGGGGCCTGTGGCTGGCAGTGGCCGGCTGGCTCCTGAAAATCCACGATACGCAGCATGGTTCCCAGACCCAAGGTGGCACCAGTGCCAAGTGGGGCTCGTTTGACAGTGTCAAGTGCCTCCTGCAATCTCCCATCCAGAAGCGGGGCAGCTGAGTTTTTTTTGCCAGGGAAACGGACCTTTGTTTTTGATTGGGCTCTGTGGCCGAGAGTGGTCGGCTGTCTCCGGACAATCCACAATACGCAGGATGGTTCCCAGACCCAAGGTGGCACCAGTGCCAAGTCGGGCTGGTTTGATAGTACCAAGTGTCTCCTGCAATCTGCCATCCAGAAGCGGGGCAGCTGAGTTTTGTTTGGCAGAGAAAAGGGCCGTGGGTTGTGTTTGGGGGCATATGGCTGGGAGTGGCCACCTGGCTCCTTAAAATGCACGATACGCCGCATGGTAACCAGACGCAAGGTGGCACCAGTGCCAAGTCAGGCTGTTTTTGTAGTACCCAGTGGCTCCTGCAATTTGCCATCCAGAAGCGGGGCAGTTGAATTTTGTTTGCTAGAGAAAAGGGCTGTGGTTTGTGTTTGGGGGCCTATGGCTGAGAGTGGCCGGCTGGCCCCTGAAAATCAACGATAGGCAGGATGGTTCCCAGATCCAAGGTGGCACCAGTGCCAAGTAAGGCTGGTTGTATGGTTCAAAGTGACTCCTGCAATCTGCCATCCAGAAGCGGGACAGCTGAGTTTTTTTTGCCAGAGAAAACGTCCATGGTTTCTTTTTGGGGCATACGGCTGGGAATTGCCGGCTGGCTCCTTAAAATGCTCGATACGCAGGATGGTTCCCAGAGCCAAGGTGGCACCACTGCCAAGTCGGGCTCTTTTTGTAGTACCAAGTGCGTCCTGCAATTTGCCATCCAGAAGAGGGGCAGTTGAGTTTTGTTTGCCAGAGGAAAGGGCCGAGGTTTGTGTTTGGGGGCATATGGCTGGGAATGACCGGCTGGCCCCTGAAAATCCACGATAGGAAGGATGGTTCCCAGATCCAAGGTGGTACCATTACCAAGTCGGGCTGGTTTGATAGTCCCAAGTGGCTCCTGCAAACTGCCATCCAGAAGCGGGGCAGCTGAGTTTTGTTTGCCAGAGAAAAGGTCCGTGGTTTGTTTTTGGGGGCATATGGCTGAGAGTGGCCGGCTGGCCCCTGAAAATCCACGATACACAGGATGGTTCCCAGATCCAAGGTGGCACCTGTGCCAAGTCGGGCTGATTTGATAGTACTAAGTAGCTCCTGCAATCTGCCATGCAGAAGCGGGGCAGCTTACTTTTGTTTGCCAGGGAAACGGGCCGAGGTTTGTGTTTGGGGGCCTATGGCTGAGAGTGACCGGCTGGCTCCTGAAAAGCTACAATAGGCAGGATGGTGACCAGACCCATGGTGGCACCAGTGCCAAGTTCGGCTGGTTTGATAGTACCAAGTGGTTCCTGCAATCTGCCATCCAGAAGCAGGGCAGCTGAGTTTTGTTTGCCAGAGAAAAGGGCCTTGGTTTGTGTTTGGGGGCATATGGCTGGGTGTGGCCAGCTGGCTCCTTAAAATGCACGATATGCAACATGGCTCCCAGACCCAAGGTGGCACCAGTGCCAAGTTGGGCTGGTTTGATAGTACCAAGTGGCTCCTGCAATCTTCCATGATCACGTGGAGAAATACTTTCTGGTTTCAGCCTCATGCTCTTTCTTCTCTCCCTCAACTTCTCTATCACCTCTCATCTGGTTCACATGCGCTGTCTTCAAGGTCCACAGGCTACTTTTCACAGAATCTTCTGGCCTGATGAAGTAAGAATGATGAATAGAACAGAGCTGGGATCTATTTTCCAGTTTGGATAAAATGCATTCTGCACACAAATCCAAGGAGAACGGGCTGCCCCGATGCCCAGAAAATCTTTCACTCCTGCTAGTGTTCTACGTCAACCGCAACTTAGTCTGAAAGAAAAGCTTTTTCTCTGAGAGCATCTGAGAGGTTTGCATGAAGCACTGATATCTGACATATGCAATTTTGAATAGGAGAGGAAAAAGAAAATGGCAAGGAGTTTTTAATTTTAGTGGTTTCAATTTTAATTTCCGTGCACTTTTTCAAAACTTGTCAGCTCAAATGCCCATCAACATCTTTTAGTCATCTGTAAGTCAGTATTCATATAAAATGTGCTTCAAATCCAAAGAATTTCAAATTTGCACTCCAAGCTTCTATGCCTAGAT
This sequence comes from Melospiza melodia melodia, assembly GCF_035770615.1. Lineage (NCBI taxonomy): Eukaryota > Metazoa > Chordata > Aves > Passeriformes > Passerellidae > Melospiza > Melospiza melodia. The sequence continues at coordinate 92,496,727 of NC_086196.1, read as the reverse complement.
TTATGATTTCCTACACATATTAGATGAAAGGAAGGCCTTTTTTACTGTGGGAGTGCTGGAACACTGGAACAGGTTGCCCAGAGAAGTTGTGGGTGTCCCATCCCTGAAAGTATTCAAGGTCACCTTGGACGGGGCTTGGAGCAGCAACAAAGGAGAAGCTTGATGGTAGAGAAACAAAGTTGGACTATAGAAGAAACTCGGATTGAAGTATAGGATCAAGTTTTCTCTCAGCTCTTGGGGTAAATTCAAAGTTGTACAAAATGACATTTATCTGTGCTATTCACTACTGTAACAGAAAGTTTCATGAAAACTGTACAGAAGATAGTAAATTTTAAAAGAGATAAGAATTACAGCATAAAATCCATGGGATAGGTTACAACATGAGACACTCTCTAAGAGAAAATCTCTGTGTTTCAGCACTTCATCGGGGTAAGATTTCATGAAGTGCCAAAGAAGGCGGCAAAATATCATTCGGGACATTATTTACTGGAATTCAGCCTGGCCATTAGTAGGAACTGCCTTTGAACATATCATGTAGATATACCACACACACTTTCCCTTCACTGAAAAATTACTGTTTACAACAAATAAGCAATTGACGATCAAAATTGATTGAAAGCATCTTAAACATGTCAAGTATTTCATTGTAGATGATCTGTGATCCAAATGCTTCTTCCACCTTCGAGTGGGACAGAAGAATTCTTCCATATCATGATGGTTTAAAATTGTATCAACCAATGTTTTCTGCTGAAAAGATATCATCTATTTTTTTCTATTTTTGGAAGAAAATATTCCTAGACATACAACAGGTGAGAACTAAGTAATTTTAAAGAAACAAATGAAATGAAAATATTCTGTAAATAGAATGAAATGAAAAGCTGTGTTTTAAATAGGAGCTAAATATTAAACAGAATTTTTGTACCAGGCATTTGAATTACTGCACCAGCTCTTTTGCCCATCAAGAGAGGCATTTAGCATTTCAGTCTTTTCCAAGGTGTTCATGATCTGCTATGCTGATCTCTGTGTGTGCCTAGGTGTGTGTGGAGGGGGGGGCATATGAAGGGGAGTGTGTATGTTTGCTTTACAATTGTTGTGGCAGATTCATGCCTCAGCTCCACATTTTGTTTTAAAAAGGTCACACCGAGTGGATATGAAGTTTACTATCAACAAGAGATCGATTCCCAAATCATCCATTTGACTCTCCCTTATAAATCATGTGCTTTGTTGCATATTTTATCAAATATACTTTCAAGCCAGATGGAGGAAGGAGGATGTGGGAATCCCTCCACCATCTTGCAACTTTTATGTAAGTAGGTTTTCAAGAAAATCATCATTTCTCTTTTAAATATGTCTGGAACAGGCATGATGGTAGTGTCAACCTGTTGGAGTTTTTGTTGCTGGAAGAAGTTGTACAAAAGGATTGGTTTTTACATTGACCAGTTACTGAATCAAGCGCAGGAATACATTGGAAATTCAGCTGGGGGTTCCTTTTCCCAGCAGACTACTTCTAGAACGAGCTTGTACACTGAAGCTGACTCTTTTGCTCTCTTTTTGTTTCTTTCCTATTTTCTTGGCTTCTTTGCCACTATCTAGACAATTTTGGAACTTTGTTCCCAACTAAAATGGTTTCAATAGTCTGATTGTGATCATACATTTTTACAAGGAATTTTTAAAATCTTTCCTCGAGTCCAGAAAGTCAAGGACTTAGATCTTTTTCTTCCCTTATCAATATTGCCATGAAATTGATAAATAAAGACCAACTCTTTATTTTTGTTTTTAACCCACGTAGATAATTCCCATCCATTAATCCATTTTGTGGACCAATAGCTGCCATTCTGATGGAAGCTGTCACTTCTTAACAATAGGCATTCTGTGACTATGTTGACAGCACTTTGGGTGAAGATCCTAACTGGTCTTAGATATACATAGGGAGAAATTTGCTCAGCCAGTGTCAGTCTTAAGCATGCGTATCAGAAGATCTTTCTAGAGCTGGGAATTTTCCCATGAAAGGGATTCAGTTAGGGAAGAGACACTTGTGCCAGAGTTTTACATTCTTCTTGAACACTGCTTAAGGAACTTAGATGCCATGTCCATTTGGATCTCTGTCTGCACAGAACTTTGTCATGCCAGTGCTTTGAAATGCATCTTGAAGAGAATTCACTAGCACAGAATGAAAGAGAGTGGAAGGGGTTGGTGGGGCTAACCAGGCCCAACCCCCCTGCCTAAACCAGGATACCTAGAGCCTCTTGCCCAGGATTCTATCTGGGTGTACTTTTAATGTCTTCAAAGATCCAGGCTCCACAATCTTTCTGGGCAGTCTGTGCCGTGGTTCAGTCACCCTGACAGTAAAGAAACATTTACTGATGTTCAAAGGCAATCTCCTGTATTTCAGTGTGTGCCCACTGCCTCTTGTCTTTACCCTCAGCATCACTGAAAAGACACTGATTCCCTCCCCTTTGCACTATTGCTTCCATATGTATGTGTGATGCCATGTAGAGGTATGTCAAAAACCTCCCTGAAGCCCAGGCAGATAATATTCCCTTCATCTACCAGTCAAGTTGATTCATCAGAGGAGTTTAAAGTGATGTTCAGCATGAAATTCCCCTGAAAAATCATGCTAACTACATTATTTGGTCATCTGTCATGTGCCTGGCAAGGATTTCCAGGAAGAGCTGCTTCATCAACTTCCTGGGGATAAAAAAGAGGCTGGCTGGTTTGTACTATGGCGAGTCCTCTTAATTGCCTTTTTTGAAGATGGGTGTCATATGCTAACATCCACTCTTTAGCCTCTCTTGTCGTCTACATCTTAGCAAAACGCTTTTCCACTATGTCTGGCTAGGAAAAACTGTGCCAGCACAGAAAACATCTCCCATCGTGTTCTAGAAGTTGCACGGATGTCTGCCAAGTGTTTGGCAGGAAGAAAAGAAAAGTTGTCCAAAACAGCTTCCAATCGAATGTTCCTGTGATTGGAAAAGTCAGGAGAGTGCAAAGGTACTGTTTTCTATCAGTTGGCAAGGTGCGCACACAATCCCAGTGTTGTACAGCTTGCTTCTTCACCTTCCCGAAGCTGCCGCTCTCGCCGGCTGCCGGAGCCCAAGAAGCGGCTTCTTCGCGCAAAGACGATTGTGCCGCTCACAGTGCTCTCCTTAGCGCGGCTTCTGCCGAAAGACGCCCGGCAGCGGCTCTTACCTCCGGAGAGCATCCTACCTTCCTCTTTAGCTCCTCTTCTCATCTACACCTCGGCAAAAAGCTTCTCCACTATGTCTGGCTAGGAAAAACTGTGCCAGCACAGAAAACATCTCCCATCGTGTTCTAGAAGTTGCACGGATGTCTGCCAAGTGTTTGGCAGGAAGAAAAGAAAAGTTGTCCAAAACAGCTTCCAATCGAATGTTCCTGTGATTGGAAAAGTCAGGAGAGTGCAAAGGTACTGTTTTCTATCAGTTGGCAAGGTGCGCACACAATCCCAGTGTTGTACAGCTTGCTTCTTCACCTTCCCGAAGCTGCCGCTCTCGCCGGCTGCCGGAGCCCAAGAAGCGGCTTCTTCGCGCAAAGACGATTGTGCCGCTCACAGTGCTCTCCTTAGCGCGGCTTCTGCCGAAAGACGCCCGGCAGCGGCTCTTACCTCCGGAGAGCATCCTACCTTCGTCTTTCGCGTCTTTTGTAGTCTACATCTTAGCAAAACGCTTTTCCACTATGTCTGGCTAGGAAAAACTGTGCCAGCACAGAAAACATCTCCCATCGTGTTCTAGAAGTTGCACGGATGTCTGCCAAGTGTTTGGCAGGAAGAAAAGAAAAGTTGTCCAAAACAGCTTCCAATCGAATGTTCCTGTGATTGGAAAAGTCAGGAGAGTGCAAAGGTACTGTTTTCTATCAGTTGGCAAGGTGCGCACACAATCCCAGTGTTGTACAGCTTGCTTCTTCACCTTCCCGAAGCTGCCGCTCTCGCCGGCTGCCGGAGCCCAAGAAGCGGCTTCTTCGCGCAAAGACGATTGTGCCGCTCACAGTGCTCTCCTTAGCGCGGCTTCTGCCGAAAGACGCCCGGCAGCGGCTCTTACCTCCGGAGAGCATCCTACCTTCGTCTTTAGCTCCTCTTCTCATCTACACCTCGGCAAAAAGCTTTTCCACTATGTCTGGCTAGGAAAAACTGTGCCAGCACAGAAAACATCTCCCATCGTGTTCTAGAAGTTGCACGGATGTCTGCCAAGTGTTTGGCAGGAAGAAAAGTTGTCCAAAACAGCTTCCAATCGAATGTTCCTGTGATTGGAAAAGTCAGGAGAGTGCAAAGATACTGTTTTCTATCAGTTGGCAAGGTGCGCACACAATCCCAGTGTTGTACAGCTTGCTTCTTCACCTTCCCGAAGCTGCCGCTCTCGCCGGCTGCCGGAGCCGAAGAAGCGGCTTCTTCGCGCAAAGACGATTGTGCCGCTCACAGTGCTCTCCTTAGCGCGGCTTCTGCCGAAAGACGCCCGGCAGCGGCTCTTACCTCCGGAGAGCATCCTACCTTCGTCTTTCGCGTCTTTTGTAGTCTACATCTTAGCAAAACGCTTTTCCACTATGTCTGGCTAGGAAAACCCGTGCCAGCACAGAAAACATCTCCCATCGTGTTCTAGAAGTTGCACGGATGTCTGCCAAGTGTTTGGGAGGAAGAAAAGAAAAGTTGTCCAAAACAGCTTCCAATCGAATGTTCATGTGATTGGAAAAGTCAGGAGAGTGCAAAGGTACTGTTTTCTATCAGTTGGCAAGGTGCGCACACAATCCCAGTGTTGTACAGCTTGCTTCTTCATCTTCCCGAAGCTGCCACTCTCAGGAGGTAAGAGCCGCTGCCGGGCGTCTTTCGGCAGAAGCTGCGCTAAGGAGAGCACTGTGAGCGGCACAATCGTCTTTGCGCGAAGAAGCCGCTTCTTGGGCTCCGGCAGCCGGCGAAAGCGGCTGCTTCGGGAAGGTGAAGAAGCAAGCTGTACAACACTGGGATTGTGTGCGCACCTTGCCAACTGATAGAAAACAGTACCTTTGCACTCTCCTGACTTTTCCAATCACAGGAACATTCGATTGGAAGCTGTTTTGGACAACTTTTCTTTTCTTCCTGCCAAACACTTGGCAGACATCCGTGCAACTTCTAGAACACGATGGGAGATGTTTTCTGTGCTGGCACAGTTTTTCCTAGCCAGACATAGTGGAAAAGCGTTTTGCTAAGATGTAGACTACAAAAGACGCGAAAGACGAAGGTAGGATGCTCTCCGGAGGTAAGAGCCGCTGCCGGGCGTCTTTCGGCAGAAGCCGCGCTAAGGAGAGCCCTGTGAGCGGCACAATCGTCTTTGCGCGAAGAAGCCGCTTCTTGGGCTCCGGCAGCCAGCGAGAGCGGCAGCTTCGGGAAGGTGAAGAAGCAAGCTGTACAACACTGGGATTGTGTGCGCACCTTGCCAACTGATAGAAAACAGTACCTTTGCACTCTCCTGACTTTTCCAATCACAGGAACATTCGATTGGAAGCTGTTTTGGACAACTTTTCTTTTCTTCCTGCCAAACACTTGGCAGACATCCGTGCAACTTCTAGAACACGATGGGAGATGTTTTCTGTGCTGGCACAGTTTTTCCTAGCCAGACATAGTGGAAAAGCGTTTTGCTAAGATGTAGACTACAAAAGACGCGAAAGACGAAGGTAGGATGCTCTCCGGAGGTAAGAGCCGCTGCCGGGCGTCTTTCGGCAGAAGCCGCGCTAAGGAGAGCCCTGTGAGCGGCACAATCGTCTTTGCGCGAAGAAGCCGCTTCTTGGGCTCCGGCAGCCGGCGAGAGCGGCAGCTTCGGGAAGGTGAAGAAGCAAGCTGTACAACACTGGGATTGTGTGCGCACCTTGCCAACTGATAGAAAACAGTACCTTTGCACTCTCCTGACTTTTCCAATCACAGGAACATTCGATTGGAAGCTGTTTTGGACAACTTTTCTTTTCTTCCTGCCAAACACTTGGCAGACATCCGTGCAACTTCTAGAACACGATGGGAGATGTTTTCTGTGCTGGCACAGTTTTTCCTAGCCAGACATAGTGGAAAAGCGTTTTGCTAAGATGTAGACTACAAAAGACGCGAAAGACGAAGGTAGGATGCTCTCCGGAGGTAAGAGCCGCTGCCGGGCGTCTTTCGGCAGAAGCCGCGCTAAGGAGAGCACTGTGAGCGGCACAATCGTCTTTGCGCGAAGAAGCCGCTTCTTGGGCTCCGGCAGCCGGCGAGAGCGGCAGCTTCGGGAAGGTGAAGAAGCAAGCTGTACAACACTGGGATTGTGTGCGCACCTTGCCAACTGATAGAAAACAGTACCTTTGCACTCTCCTGACTTTTCCAATCACAGGAACATTCGATTGGAAGCTGTTTTGGACAACTTTTCTTTTCTTCCTGCCAAACACTTGGCAGACATCCGTGCAACTTCTAGAACACGATGGGAGATGTTTTCTGTGCTGGCACAGTTTTTCCTAGCCAGACATAGTGGAAAAGCGTTTTGCTAAGATGTAGACTACAAAAGACGCGAAAGACGAAGGTAGGATGCTCTCCGGAGGTAAGAGCCGCTGCCGGGCGTCTTTCGGCAGAAGCCGCGCTAAGGAGAGCACTGTGAGCGGCACAATCGTCTTTGCGCGAAGAAGCCGCTTCTTGGGCTCCGGCAGCCGGCGAGAGCGGCAGCTTCGGGAAGGTGAAGAAGCAAGCTGTACAACACTGGGATTGTGTGCGCACCTTGCCAACTGATAGAAAACAGTACCTTTGCACTCTCCTGACTTTTCCAATCACAGGAACATTCGATTGGAAGCTGTTTTGGACAACTTTTCTTTTCTTCCTGCCAAACACTTGGCAGACATCCGTGCAACTTCTAGAACACGATGGGAGATGTTTTCTGTGCTGGCACAGTTTTTCCTAGCCAGACATAGTGGAAAAGCGTTTTGCTAAGATGTAGACTACAAAAGACGCGAAAGACGAAGGTAGGATGCTCTCCGGAGGTAAGAGCCGCTGCCGGGCGTCTTTCGGCAGAAGCCGCGCTAAGGAGAGCACTGTGAGCGGCACAATCGTCTTTGCGCGAAGAAGCCGATTCATCGGCTCCGGCAGTCGGCGAGAGCGGCAGCTTCGGGAAGGTGAAGAAGCAAGCTGTACAACACTGGGATTGTGTGCGCACCTTGCCAACTGATAGAAAACAGTACCTTTGCACTCTCCTGACTTTTCCAATCACAGGAACATTCGATTGGAAGCTGTTTTGGACAACTTTTCTTTTCTTCCTGCCAAACACTTGGCAGACATCCGTGCAACTTCTAGAACACGATGGGAGATGTTTTCTGTGCTGGCACAGTTTTTCCTAGCCAGACATAGTGGAAAAGCGTTTTGCTAAGATGTAGACTACAAAAGACGCGAAAGACGAAGGTAGGATGCTCTCCGGAGGTAAGAGCCGCTGCCGGGCGTCTTTCGGCAGAAGCCGCGCTAAGGAGAGCACTGTGAGCGGCACAATCGTCTTTGCGCGAAGAAGCCGCTTCTTGGGCTCCGGCAGCCGGCGAGAGCGGCAGCTTCGGGAAGGTGAAGAAGCAAGCTGTACAACACTGGGATTGTGTGCGCACCTTGCCAACTGATAGAAAACAGTACCTTTGCACTCTCCTGACTTTTCCAATCACAGGAACATTCGATTGGAAGCTGTTTTGGACAACTTTTCTTTTCTTCCTGCCAAACACTTGGCAGACATCCGTGCAACTTCTAGAACACGATGGGAGATGTTTTCTGTGCTGGCACAGTTTTTCCTAGCCAGACATAGTGGAAAAGCGTTTTGCTAAGATGTAGACTACAAAAGACGCGAAAGACGAAGGTAGGATGCTCTCCGGAGGTAAGAGCCGCTGCCGGGCGTCTTTCGGCAGAAGCCGCGCTAAGGAGAGCACTGTGAGCGGCACAATCGTCTTTGCGCGAAGAAGCCGCTTCTTGGGCTCCGGCAGCCGGCGAGAGCGGCAGCTTCGGGAAGGTGAAGAAGCAAGCTGTACAACACTGGGATTGTGTGCGCACCTTGCCAACTGATAGAAAACAGTACCTTTGCACTCTCCTGACTTTTCCAATCACAGGAACATTCGATTGGAAGCTGTTTTGGACAACTTTTCTTTTCTTCCTGCCAAACACTTGGCAGACATCCGTGCAACTTCTAGAACACGATGGGAGATGTTTTCTGTGCTGGCACAGTTTTTCCTAGCCAGACATAGTGGAAAAGCGTTTTGCTAAGATGTAGACTACAAAAGACGCGAAAGACGAAGGTAGGATGCTCTCCGGAGGTAAGAGCCGCTGCCGGGCGTCTTTCGGCAGAAGCCGCGCTAAGGAGAGCCCTGTGAGCGGCACAATCGTCTTTGCGCGAAGAAGCCGCTTCTTGGGCTCCGGCAGCCGGCGAGAGCGGCAGCTTCGGGAAGGTGAAGAAGCAAGCTGTACAACACTGGGATTGTGTGCGCACCTTGCCAACTGATAGAAAACAGTACCTTTGCACTCTCCTGACTTTTCCAATCACAGGAACATTCGATTGGAAGCTGTTTTGGACAACTTTTCTTTTCTTCCTGCCAAACACTTGGCAGACATCCGTGCAACTTCTAGAACACGATGGGAGATGTTTTCTGTGCTGGCACAGTTTTTCCTAGCCAGACATAGTGGAGAAGCTTTTTGCCGAGGTGTAGATGAGAAGAGGAGCTAAAGACGAAGGTAGGATGCTCTCCGGAGGTAAGAGCCGCTGCCGGGCGTCTTTCGGCAGAAGCCGCGCTAAGGAGAGCCCTGTGAGCGGCACAATCGTCTTTGCGCGAAGAAGCCGCTTCTTGGGCTCCGGCAGCCGGCGAGAGCGGCAGCTTCGGGAAGGTGAAGAAGCAAGCTGTACAACACTGGGATTGTGTGCGCACCTTGCCAACTGATAGAAAACAGTACCTTTGCACTCTCCTGACTTTTCCAATCACAGGAACATTCGATTGGAAGCTGTTTTGGACAACTTTTCTTTTCTTCCTGCCAAACACTTGGCAGACATCCGTGCAACTTCTAGAACACGATGGGAGATGTTTTCTGTGCTGGCACAGTTTTTCCTAGCCAGACATAGTGGAAAAGCGTTTTGCTAAGATGTAGACGACAAGAGAGGCTAAAGAGTGGATGTTAGCAAATGACACCCATCTTCAAAAAAGGCAATTAAGAGGACTCGCCATAGTACAAACCAGCCAGCCTCTTTTTTATCCCCAGGAAGTTGATGAAGCAGCTCTTCCTGGAAATCCTTGCCAGGCACATGACAGATGACCAAATAATGTAGTTAGCATGATTTTTCAGGGGAATTTCATGCTGAACATCACTTTAAACTCCTCTGATGAATCAACTTGACTGGTAGATGAAGGGAATATTATCTGCCTGGGCTTCAGGGAGGTTTTTGACATACCTCTACATGGCATCACACATATATATGGAAGCAATAGTGCAAAGGGGAGGGAATCAGTGTCTTTTCAGTGATGCTGAGGGAAAAGACAAGAGGCAGTGGGCACACACTGAAATACAGGAGATTGCCTTTGAACATCAGTAAATGTTTCTTTACTGTCAGGGTGACTGAACCACGGCACAGACTGCCCAGAAAGATTGTGGAGCCTGGATCTTTGAAGACATTAAAAGTACACCCAGATAGAATCCTGGGCAAGAGGCTCTAGGTATCCTGGTTTAGGCAGGGGGGTTGGGCCTGGTTAGCCCCACCAACCCCTTCCACTCTCTTTCATTCTGTGCTAGTGAATTCTCTTCAAGATGCATTTCAAAGCACTGGCATGACAAAGTTCTGTGCAGACAGAGATCCAAATGGACATGGCATCTAAGTTCCTTAAGCAGTGTTCAAGAAGAATGTAAAACTCTGGCACAAGTGTCTCTTCCCTAACTGAATCCCTTTCATGGGAAAATTCCCAGCTCTAGAAAGATCTTCTGATACGCATGCTTAAGACTGACACTGGCTGAGCAAATTTCTCCCTATGTATATCTAAGACCAGTTAGGATCTTCACCCAAAGTGCTGTCAACATAGTCACAGAATGCCTATTGTTAAGAAGTGACAGCTTCCATCAGAATGGCAGCTATTGGTCCACAAAATGGATTAATGGATGGGAATTATCTACGTGGGTTAAAAACAAAAATAAAGAGTTGGTCTTTATTTATCAATTTCATGGCAATATTGATAAGGGAAGAAAAAGATCTAAGTCCTTGACTTTCTGGACTCGAGGAAAGATTTTAAAAATTCCTTGTAAAAATGTATGATCACAATCAGACTATTGAAACCATTTTAGTTGGGAACAAAGTTCCAAAATTGTCTAGATAGTGGCAAAGAAGCCAAGAAAATAGGAAAGAAACAAAAAGAGAGCAAAAGAGTCAGCTTCAGTGTACAAGCTCGTTCTAGAAGTAGTCTGCTGGGAAAAGGAACCCCCAGCTAAATTTCCAATGTATTCCTGCGCTTGATTCAGTAACTGGTCAATGTAAAAACCAATCCTTTTGTACAACTTCTTCCAGCAACAAAAACTCCAACAGGTTGACACTACCATCATGCCTGTTCCAGACATATTTAAAAGAGAAATGATGATTTTCTTGAAAACCTACTTACATAAAAGTTGCAAGATGGTGGAGGGATTCCCACATCCTCCTTCCTCCATCTGGCTTGAAAGTATATTTGATAAAATATGCAACAAAGCACATGATTTATAAGGGAGAGTCAAATGGATGATTTGGGAATCGATCTCTTGTTGATAGTAAACTTCATATCCACTCGGTGTGACCTTTTTAAAACAAAATGTGGAGCTGAGGCATGAATCTGCCACAACAATTGTAAAGCAAACATACACACTCCCCTTCATATGCCCCCCCCTCCACACACACCTAGGCACACACAGAGATCAGCATAGCAGATCATGAACACCTTGGAAAAGACTGAAATGCTAAATGCCTCTCTTGATGGGCAAAAGAGCTGGTGCAGTAATTCAAATGCCTGGTACAAAAATTCTGTTTAATATTTAGCTCCTATTTAAAACACAGCTTTTCATTTCATTCTATTTACAGAATATTTTCATTTCATTTGTTTCTTTAAAATTACTTAGTTCTCACCTGTTGTATGTCTAGGAATATTTTCTTCCAAAAATAGAAAAAAATAGATGATATCTTTTCAGCAGAAAACATTGGTTGATACAATTTTAAACCATCATGATATGGAAGAATTCTTCTGTCCCTCTCGAAGGTGGAAGAAGCATTTGGATCACAGATCATCTACAATGAAATACTTGACATGTTTAAGATGCTTTCAATCAATTTTGATCGTCAATTGCTTATTTGTTGTAAACAGTAATTTTTCAGTGAAGGGAAAGTGTGTGTGGTATATCTACATGATATGTTCAAAGGCAGTTCCTACTAATGGCCAGGCTGAATTCCAGTAAATAATGTCCCGAATGATATTTTGCCGCCTTCTTTGGCACTTCATGAAATCTTACCCCGATGAAGTGCTGAAACACAGAGATTTTCTCTTAGAGAGTGTCTCATGTTGTAACCTATCCCATGGATTTTATGCTGTAATTCTTATCTCTTTTAAAATTTACTATCTTCTGTACAGTTTTCATGAAACTTTCTGTTACAGTAGTGAATAGCACAGATAAATGTCATTTTGTACAACTTTGAATTTACCCCAAGAGCTGAGAGAAAACTTGATCCTATACTTCAATCCGAGTTTCTTCTATAGTCCAACTTTGTTTCTCTACCATCAAGCTTCTCCTTTGTTGCTGCTCCAAGCCCCGTCCAAGGTGACCTTGAATACTTTCAGGGATGGGACACCCACAACTTCTCTGGGCAACCTGTTCCAGTGTTCCAGCACTCCCACAGTAAAAAAGGCCTTCCTTTCATCTAATATGTGTAGGAAATCATAAATCTAGGCATAGAAGCTTGGAGTGCAAATTTGAAATTCTTTGGATTTGAAGCACATTTTATATGAATACTGACTTACAGATGACTAAAAGATGTTGATGGGCATTTGAGCTGACAAGTTTTGAAAAAGTGCATGGAAATTAAAATTGAAACCACTAAAATTAAAAACTCCTTGCCATTTTCTTTTTCCTCTCCTATTCAAAATTGCATATGTCAGATATCAGTGCTTCATGCAAACCTCTCAGATGCTCTCAGAGAAAAAGCTTTTCTTTCAGACTAAGTTGCGGTTGACGTAGAACACTAGCAGGAGTGAAAGATTTTCTGGGCATCGGGGCAGCCCGTTCTCCTTGGATTTGTGTGCAGAATGCATTTTATCCAAACTGGAAAATAGATCCCAGCTCTGTTCTATTCATCATCCTTACTTCATCAGGCCAGAAGATTCTGTGAAAAGTAGCCTGTGGACCTTGAAGACAGCGCATGTGAACCAGATGAGAGGTGATAGAGAAGTTGAGGGAGAGAAGAAAGAGCATGAGGCTGAAACCAGAAAGTATTTCTCCACGTGATCATGGAAGATTGCAGGAGCCACTTGGTACTATCAAACCAGCCCAACTTGGCACTTGTGCCACCTTGGGTCTGGGAGCCATGTTGCATATCGTGCATTTTAAGGAGCCAGCTGGCCACACCCAGCCATATGCCCCCAAACACAAACCAAGGCCCTTTTCTCTGGCAAACAAAACTCAGCTGCCCTGCTTCTGGATGGCAGATTGCAGGAACCACTTGGTACTATCAAACCAGCCGAACTTGGCACTGGTGCCACCATGGGTCTGGTCACCATCCTGCCTATTGTAGCTTTTCAGGAGCCAGCCGGTCACTCTCAGCCATAGGCCCCCAAACACAAACCTCGGCCCGTTTCCCTGGCAAACAAAAGTAAGCTGCCCCGCTTCTGCATGGCAGATTGCAGGAGCTACTTAGTACTATCAAATCAGCCCGACTTGGCACAGGTGCCACCTTGGATCTGGGAACCATCCTGTGTATCGTGGATTTTCAGGGGCCAGCCGGCCACTCTCAGCCACATGCCCCCAAAAACAAACCACGGACCTTTTCTCTGGCGAACAAAAATCAGCTGCCCCACTTCTGGATGGCAGATTGCAGGAGCCACTTGGGACTATCACACCAGCACAACATGGCACTGCTGCCACCTTGGATCTGGGAACAATCCTGCGTATTGTACATATTCAGGAACCAGCCGAACACTCCCAGCCACAGGCCCCCAAACACAAACAACGGCCCTTTTCTCTGGCAAACAAAACTCAACTGCCCCTCTTCTGGATGGCAAATTGCAGGACGCACTTGGTACTACAAAAAGAGCCCGACTTGGCAGTGGTGCCACCTTGGCTCTGGGAACCATCCTGCGTATCGAGCATTTTAAGGAGCCAACCGGCAATTCCCAGCCGTATGCCCCAAAAAGAAACCATGGACCTTTTCTCTGGCAAAAAAAACTCAGCTGTCCCGCTTCTGGATGGCAGATTGCAGGAGTTACTTTGAACCATACAACCAGCCTTACTTGGCACTGGTGCCACCTTGGATCTGGGAACCATCCTGCCTATCGTTGATTTTCAGGGGCCAGCCGGCCACTCTCAGCCATAGGCCCCCAAACCAAAACCTAGGCCTATTTCTCTGGCAAACAAAAGTAAGCTGCCCTGCTTCTGGATGGCAGATTGCAGGAGACACTTGGTACTATCAAACCAGCCCGACTTGGCACTGGTGCCACCTTGGATCTGGGAACCATGCTCTGTATCGTGGATATTCAGGGGCCAGCCGGCCACTCTCAGCCATATGTCCCCAAACAGAAACCTCGGCCCGTTTCTCTGGCAAACAAAACTCAACTGCCCCTCTTCTGGATGGCAAATTGCAGGATGAACTTGATACTAAAACCGCAGGCCGACTTGGTAGTGGTGACACCTTGGGCCTGGGAACCATCATGCGTATCGAGCATTTTAAGGAGCCAGCCGGCCACTCCCAGCAATATGCCCCCAAAAACAATCCACGGAATTTTCCTCTGGCAAACAAAAATCAGCTGCCTCGCTTCTGGATGGCAGATTGCAGGAGCCACTTTGCACCATCAAACCAGCCCGACTTGGCACTGGTGCCACATTGCATCTGGGAACCATGCTGCCTAGCGTGGATTTTCAGGAGCCAGCCGGCCACTCTCAGCTATATGCCCCCAAACAAAACCCACGGCCCGTTTCCCTGGCAAACAAAATTAAGCTGCCCCGCTTCTGGATGGCAGATTGCAGGACGCACTTGGTAGTATCAAACCAGCAAAACTTGGCACTGGTGCCACCTTGGGTCTGGGAACCATCCTGCGTATCGTGGGTTCAAAGGAGCCAGCCGGTCACTCCCAGCCACAGGCCCCCAAATACAAACAATGTCGCTTTTCCCTGGAAAACAAATCTCGCCTGCCAACTTTTTGATGGCAGATTGCAGGAGCCACTTGGTACTATCAAACCAGCCCAACTTGGCACTGGTGCCACCATGGGTCTGGTCACCATCCTGCCTATTGTAGCTTTCCAGGAGCCAGCCGGTCACTCCCAGCCATAGGTCCCCAGTCACAAACCTCGGCCCGTTTCCCTGGCAAACAAAAGTAAGCTACCCCGCTTCTGGATGGCAGATTGCAGGAGCCACTTGGTACTATCAAACCAGCCCAACTTGGCACTGGTGCCACCTTGGGTCTGGGAACCATGCTGCGTAACACAGATTCTAAGGCGCCAGTCGGCCACTACGAGCCACAAGCCCCCAAACACAAACAACGGCGCTATTCTCTGGCAAACAAAACTCAACTGCCCCTCTTCTGGATGGCAAATTGCAGGACGCACTTGGTACTATAAAAACAGCCCGACTTGGCACTGGTGCCCCCTTGGGTCTGGGAACCATCCTGCGTATCGATCTTTTTAATGAGACAGCCGGCCACTCCCAGCCATATGCCCCCAAACACAACCCACGGCCCTTTTCTCTGGCAAACAAAACTCAACTGCACCGCTTCTGGATGGCAGATTGCAGGAGCCACTTGGTACTATCAAACCAGCCCGACTTGGCACTGGTGCCACCTTGGGTCTGGGAACCATCCTGCGTATTGTGGGTTGTCAGGAGCCAGCCGAACACTCTCGGCCACAGACCCCAATTAAAAACAACGGCCCGTTTCACAGGCAAACAAAACTCAGCTGCCCCGCTTCTGGATGGGAGATTGCAGGAGGCACTTGGTGTAATCAAATCAGCCCGACTTGGCACTGGTGCCACCTTGGGTCTGGGAACCATCCTGCGTATCGTGGATTCTAAGGAGCCAGCCGGCCACTCCTAGCCACAGGCCCCCAAACAAAAACCTAGGCCTATTTCTCTGGCAAACAAAAGTAAGCTGCCCTGCTTCTGGATGGCAGATTGCAGGAGACACTTGGTACTATCAAACCAGCCCGACTTGGCACTGGTGCCACCTTGGATCTGGGAACCATGCTCTGTATCGTGGATATTCAGGGGCCAGCCGGCCACTCTCAGCCATATGTCCCCAAACAGAAACCTCAGCCCGTTTCTCTGGCAAACAAAACTCAACTGCCCCTCTTCTGGATGGCAAATTGCAGGATGAACTTGATACTAAAACCGCAGGCCGACTTGGTAGTGGTGACACCTTGGGCCTGGGAACCATCATGCGTATCGAGCATTTTAAGGAGCCAGCCGGCCACTCCCAGCAATATGCCCCCAAAAACAATCCACGGAATTTTCCTCTGGCAAACAAAAATCAGCTGCCTCGCTTCTGGATGGCAGATTGCAGGAGCCACTTTGCACCATCAAACCAGCCCGACTTGGCACTGGTGCCACATTGCATCTGGGAACCATGCTGCCTAGCGTGGATTTTCAGGAGCCAGCCGGCCACTCTCAGCTATATGCCCCCAAACAAAACCCACGGCCCGTTTCCCTGGCAAACAAAATTAAGCTGCCCCGCTTCTGGATGGCAGATTGCAGGACGCACTTGGTAGTATCAAACCAGCAAAACTTGGCACTGGTGCCACCTTGGGTCTGGGAACCATCCTGCGTATCGTGGGTTCAAAGGAGCCAGCCGGTCACTCCCAGCCACAGGCCCCCAAATACAAACAATGTCGCTTTTCCCTGGAAAACAAATCTCGCCTGCCAACTTTTTGATGGCAGATTGCAGGAGCCACTTGGTACTATCAAACCAGCCCAACTTGGCACTGGTGCCACCATGGGTCTGGTCACCATCCTGCCTATTGTAGCTTTCCAGGAGCCAGCCGGTCACTCCCAGCCATAGGTCCCCAGTCACAAACCTCGGCCCGTTTCCCTGGCAAACAAAAGTAAGCTACCCCGCTTCTGGATGGCAGATTGCAGGAGCCACTTGGTACTATCAAACCAGCCCAACTTGGCACTGGTGCCACCTTGGGTCTGGGAACCATGCTGCGTAACACAGATTCTAAGGCGCCAGTCGGCCACTACGAGCCACAAGCCCCCAAACACAAACAACGGCGCTATTCTCTGGCAAACAAAACTCAACTGCCCCTCTTCTGGATGGCAAATTGCAGGACGCACTTGGTACTATAAAAACAGCCCGACTTGGCACTGGTGCCCCCTTGGGTCTGGGAACCATCCTGCGTATCGATCTTTTTAATGAGACAGCCGGCCACTCCCAGCCATATGCCCCCAAACACAACCCACGGCCCTTTTCTCTGGCAAACAAAACTCAACTGCACCGCTTCTGGATGGCAGATTGCAGGAGCCACTTGGTACTATCAAACCAGCCCGACTTGGCACTGGTGCCACCTTGGGTCTGGGAACCATCCTGCGTATTGTGGGTTGTCAGGAGCCAGCCGAACACTCTCGGCCACAGACCCCAATTAAAAACAACGGCCCGTTTCACAGGCAAACAAAACTCAGCTGCCCCGCTTCTGGATGGGAGATTGCAGGAGGCACTTGGTGTAATCAAACCAGCCCGACTTGGCACTGGTGCCACCTTGGGTCTGGGAACCATCCTGCGTATCGTGGATTCTAAGGAGCCAGCCGGCCACTCCTAGCCACAGGCCCCCAAACAAAAACCTAGGCCTATTTCTCTGGCAAACAAAAGTAAGCTGCCCTGCTTCTGGATGGCAGATTGCAGGAGACACTTGGTACTATCAAACCAGCCCGACTTGGCACTGGTGCCACCTTGGATCTGGGAACCATGCTCTGTATCGTGGATATTCAGGGGCCAGCCGGCCACTCTCAGCCATATGTCCCCAAACAGAAACCTCGGCCCGTTTCTCTGGCAAACAAAACTCAACTGCCCCTCTTCTGGATGGCAAATTGCAGGATGAACTTGATACTAAAACCGCAGGCCGACTTGGTAGTGGTGACACCTTGGGCCTGGGAACCATCATGCGTATCGAGCATTTTAAGGAGCCAGCCGGCCACTCCCAGCAATATGCCCCCAAAAACAATCCACGGAATTTTCCTCTGGCAAACAAAAATCAGCTGCCTCGCTTCTGGATGGCAGATTGCAGGAGCCACTTTGCACCATCAAACCAGCCCGACTTGGCACTGGTGCCACATTGCATCTGGGAACCATGCTGCCTAGCGTGGATTTTCAGGAGCCAGCCGGCCACTCTCAGCTATATGCCCCCAAACAAAACCCACGGCCCGTTTCCCTGGCAAACAAAATTAAGCTGCCCCGCTTCTGGATGGCAGATTGCAGGACGCACTTGGTAGTATCAAACCAGCAAAACTTGGCACTGGTGCCACCTTGGGTCTGGGAACCATCCTGCGTATCGTGGGTTCAAAGGAGCCAGCCGGTCACTCCCAGCCACAGGCCCCCAAATACAAACAATGTCGCTTTTCCCTGGAAAACAAATCTCGCCTGCCAACTTTTTGATGGCAGATTGCAGGAGCCACTTGGTACTATCAAACCAGCCCAACTTGGCACTGGTGCCACCATGGGTCTGGTCACCATCCTGCCTATTGTAGCTTTCCAGGAGCCAGCCGGTCACTCCCAGCCATAGGTCCCCAGTCACAAACCTCGGCCCGTTTCCCTGGCAAACAAAAGTAAGCTACCCCGCTTCTGGATGGCAGATTGCAGGAGCCACTTGGTACTATCAAACCAGCCCAACTTGGCACTGGTGCCACCTTGGGTCTGGGAACCATGCTGCGTAACACAGATTCTAAGGCGCCAGTCGGCCACTACGAGCCACAAGCCCCCAAACACAAACAACGGCGCTATTCTCTGGCAAACAAAACTCAACTGCCCCTCTTCTGGATGGCAAATTGCAGGACGCACTTGGTACTATAAAAACAGCCCGACTTGGCACTGGTGCCCCCTTGGGTCTGGGAACCATCCTGCGTATCGATCTTTTTAATGAGACAGCCGGCCACTCCCAGCCATATGCCCCCAAACACAACCCACGGCCCTTTTCTCTGGCAAACAAAACTCAACTGCACCGCTTCTGGATGGCAGATTGCAGGAGCCACTTGGTACTATCAAACCAGCCCGACTTGGCACTGGTGCCACCTTGGGTCTGGGAACCATCCTGCGTATTGTGGGTTGTCAGGAGCCAGCCGAACACTCTCGGCCACAGACCCCAATTAAAAACAACGGCCCGTTTCACAGGCAAACAAAACTCAGCTGCCCCGCTTCTGGATGGCAGATTGCAGGAGGCACTTGGTGTAATCAAACCAGCCCGACTTGGCACTGGTGCCACCTTGGGTCTGGGAACCATCCTGCGTATCGTGGATTCTAAGGAGCCAGCCGGCCACTCCTAGCCACAGGCCCCCAAACAAAAACCTAGGCCTATTTCTCTGGCAAACAAAAGTAAGCTGCCCTGCTTCTGGATGGCAGATTGCAGGAGACACTTGGTACTATCAAACCAGCCCGACTTGGCACTGGTGCCACCTTGGATCTGGGAACCATGCTCTGTATCGTGGATATTCAGGGGCCAGCCGGCCACTCTCAGCCATATGTCCCCAAACAGAAACCTCGGCCCGTTTCTCTGGCAAACAAAACTCAACTGCCCATCTTCTGGATGGCAAATTGCAGGATGAACTTGATACTAAAACCGCAGGCCGACTTGGTAGTGGTGACACCTTGGGCCTGGGAACCATCATGCGTATCGAGCATTTTAAGGAGCCAGCCGGCCACTCCCAGCAATATGCCCCCAAAAACAATCCACGGAATTTTCCTCTGGCAAACAAAAATCAGCTGCCTCGCTTCTGGATGGCAGATTGCAGGAGCCACTTTGCACCATCAAACCAGCCCGACTTGGCACTGGTGCCACATTGCATCTGGGAACCATGCTGCCTAGCGTGGATTTTCAGGAGCCAGCCGGCCACTCTCAGCTATATACCCCCAAACAAAACCCACGGCCCGTTTCCCTGGCAAACAAAACTAAGCTGCCCCGCTTCTGGATGGCAGATTGCAGGACGCACTTGGTAGTATCAAACCAGCAAAACTTGGCACTGGTGCCACCTTGGGTCTGGGAACCATCCTGCGTATCGTGGGTTCAAAGGAGCCAGCCGGTCACTCCCAGCCACAGGCCCCCAAATACAAACAATGTCGCTTTTCCCTGGAAAACAAAACTCGCCTGCCAACTTTTTGATGGCAGATTGCAGGAGCCACTTGGTACTATCAAACCAGCCCAACTTGGCACTGGTGCCACCATGGGTCTGGTAACCATCCTGCCTATTGTAGCTTTCCAGGAGCCAGCCGGTCACTCCCAGCCATAGGTCCCCAGTCACAAACCTCGGCCCGTTTCCCTGGCAAACAAAAGTAAGCTACCCCGCTTCTGGATGGCAGATTGCAGGAGCCACTTGGTACTATCAAACCAGCCCAACTTGGCACTGGTGCCACCTTGGGTCTGGGAACCATGCTGCGTAACACAGATTCTAAGGCGCCAGTCGGCCACTACGAGCCACAAGCCCCCAAACACAAACAACGGCGCTATTCTCTGGAAAACAAAACTCAACTGCCCCTCTTCTGGATGGCAAATTGCAGGACGCACTTGGTACTATAAAAACAGCCCGACTTGGCACTGGTGCCCCCTTGGGTCTGGGAACCATCCTGCGTATCGATCTTTTTACTGAGACAGCCGGCCACTCCCAGCCATATGCCCCCAAACACAACCCACGGCCCTTTTCTCTGGCAAACAAAACTCAACTGCACCGCTTCTGGATGGCAGATTGCAGGAGCCACTTGGTACTATCAAACCAGCCCGACTTGGCACTGGTGCCACCTTGGGTCTGGGAACCATCCTGCGTATTGTGGGTTGTCAGGAGCCAGCCGAACACTCTCGGCCACAGACCCCAATTAAAAACAACGGCCCGTTTCACAGGCAAACAAAACTCAGCTGCCCCGCTTCTGGATGGGAGATTGCAGGAGGCACTTGGTGTAATCAAACCAGCCCGACTTGGCACTGGTGCCACCTTGGGTCTGGGAACCATCCTGCGTATCGTGGATTCTAAGGAGCCAGCCGGCCACTCCTAGCCACAGGCCCCCAAACAAAAACCTAGGCCTATTTCTCTGGCAAACAAAAGTAAGCTGCCCTGCTTCTGGATGGCAGATTGCAGGAGACACTTGGTACTATCAAACCAGCCCGACTTGGCACTGGTGCCACCTTGGATCTGGGAACCATGCTCTGTATCGTGGATATTCAGGGGCCAGCCGGCCACTCTCAGCCATATGTCCCCAAACAGAAACCTCGGCCCGTTTCTCTGGCAAACAAAACTCAACTGCCCCTCTTCTGGATGGCAAATTGCAGGATGAACTTGATACTAAAACCGCAGGCCGACTTGGTAGTGGTGACACCTTGGGCCTGGGAACCATCATGCGTATCGAGCATTTTAAGGAGCCAGCCGGCCACTCCCAGCAATATGCCCCCAAAAACAATCCACGGAATTTTCCTCTGGCAAACAAAAATCAGCTGCCTCGCTTCTGGATGGCAGATTGCAGGAGCCACTTTGCACCATCAAACCAGCCCGACTTGGCACTGGTGCCACATTGCATCTGGGAACCATGCTACCTAGCGTGGATTTTCAGGAGCCAGCCGGCCACTCTCAGCTATATGCCCCCAAACAAAACCCACGGCCCGTTTCCCTGGCAAACAAAATTAAGCTGCCCCGCTTCTGGATGGCAGATTGCAGGACGCACTTGGTAGTATCAAACCAGCAAAACTTGGCACTGGTGCCACCTTGGATCTGGGAACCATCCTTCCTATCGTGGATTTTCAGGGGCCAGCCGGTCACTCTCAGCCATAGGCCATAAACACAAACCACGGCCCTTTTCTCTGGAAAACAAAACTCAACTGCCCCTCTTCTGGATGGCAGATTGCAGGAGCCACTGGGTACTATGAAACCAGCCCTACTTGGCACTGATGCCACCTTGGGTCTGGGAACCATGCTGCGTATCATGGATTTTCAGGAGCCAGCCGGCCACTGCCAGCCACAGGCCCCGAAACACAAACAACAGCCTTTTTCTCTGGCAAACAAAATTCAGCTGCCCCGCTTCTGGATGGCAGATTGCAGGAACCACTTGGTACTAACAAACCAGCCCGACTTGGCACTGATGCCACCTTGGGTCTGGGAACCATCCTGCGTATCGTGGATTCAAAGGAGCCAGCTGGCCACTCCCAGCCACAGGCCCCAAAACACACACAACGGTGCTTTTCCCTGGAAAACAAAACTCGCCTGCCAAACTTTTGATGGCAGATTGCAGGAGCCACTTGTTATTATCAAACCAGCCCAACTTGGCA
Source organism: Melospiza melodia melodia (assembly GCF_035770615.1). Classification (NCBI taxonomy): domain Eukaryota; kingdom Metazoa; phylum Chordata; class Aves; order Passeriformes; family Passerellidae; genus Melospiza; species Melospiza melodia. The sequence continues at coordinate 92,475,060 of NC_086196.1, read as the reverse complement.
CTGGTGCCACCATGGGTCTGGTCACCATCCTGCCTATCGTAGCTTTTCAGGAGCCAGCCAGCCACCCCCAGCCAGAGGCCCCCAGACAAATATTTCGGCCCGTTTCCCTGGCAAACAAAAGTAAGCTGCCCCGCTTCTGGATGGCAGATTGCAGGAGCCACTTGGTACTATCAAACCAGCCCAACTTGGCACTGGTGCCAACTCAGGTCTGGGAACCATCCTGCGTATCGTGGGTTCTAAGGAGCCAGCTGGCCACTCCCAGCCACAGGCCCCCAAACACAAACAACGGCGCTTTTCCCTGGAAAACAAAACTCGCCTGCCAACTTTTTGATGGCAGATTGCAGGAGCCACTTGGTACTATCAAACCAGCCCAACTTGGCACTGGTGCCACCATGGGTCTGGTAACCATCCTGCCTATTGTAGCTTTCCAGGAGCCAGCCGGTCACTCCCAGCCATAGGTCCCCAGTCACAAACCTCGGCCCGTTTCCCTGGCAAACAAAAGTAAGCTACCCCGCTTCTGGATGGCAGATTGCAGGAGCCACTTGGTACTATCAAACCAGCCCAACTTGGCACTGGTGCCACCTTGGGTCTGGGAACCATGCTGCGTAACACAGATTCTAAGGCGCCAGTCGGCCACTACGAGCCACAAGCCCCCAAACACAAACAACGGCGCTATTCTCTGGCAAACAAAACTCAACTGCCCCTCTTCTGGATGGCAAATTGCAGGACGCACTTGGTACTATAAAAACAGCCCGACTTGGCACTGGTGCCCCCTTGGGTCTGGGAACCATCCTGCGTATCGATCTTTTTAATGAGACAGCCGGCCGCTCCCAGCCATATGCCCCCAAACACAACCCACGGCCCTTTTCTCTGGCAAACAAAACTCAACTGCACCGCTTCTGGATGGCAGATTGCAGGAGCCACTTGGTACTATCAAACCAGCCCGACTTGGCACTGGTGCCACCTTGGGTCTGGGAACCATCCTGCGTATCATGGATTTTCAGGAGCCAGCCGGCCACTCCCAGCCACAGGCCCCCAAACACAAACCACAGACTTTTTGTCTGGCAAACAAAATTCAGCTGCCCCGCTTCTGGATGGCAGATTGCAGGAGCCACTTGGGACTATCACACCAGCACAACATGGCACTGCTGCCACCTTGGATCTGGGAACCATCCTTCCTATCGTGGATTTTCAGGGGCCAGCCGGTCACTCTCAGCCATAGGCCCCAAACACAAACCACGGCCCTTTTCTCTGGAAAACAAAACTCAACTGCCCCTCTTCTGGATGGCAGATTGCAGGAGCCACTGGGTACTATGAAACCAGCCCTACTTGGCACTGATGCCACCTTGGGTCTGGGAACCATGCTGCGTATCATGGATTTTCAGGAGCCAGCCGGCCACTGCCAGCCACAGGCCCCGAAACACAAACAACAGCCTTTTTCTCTGGCAAACAAAATTCAGCTGCCCCGCTTCTGGATGGCAGATTGCAGGAACCACTTGGTACTAACAAAACAGCCCGACTTGGCACTGATGCCACCTTGGGTCTGGGAACCATCCTGCGTATCGTGGATTCAAAGGAGCCAGCTGGCCACTCCCAGCCACAGGCCCCAAAACACACACAACGGTGCTTTTCCCTGGAAAACAAAACTCGCCTGCCATACATTTGATGGCAGATTGCAGGAGCCACTTGGTACTATCAAACCAGCCCAACTTGGCACTGGTGCCACCATGGTCTGGTCACCATCCTGCCTATCGTAGCTTTTCAGGAGCCAGCCAGCCACCCCCAGCCAGAGGCCCCCAGACAAATATTTCGGCCCGTTTCCCTGGCAAACAAAAGTAAGCTGCCCCGCTTCTGGATGGCAGATTGCAGGAGCCACTTGGTACTATCAAACCAGCCCAACTTGGCACTGGTGCCAACTCAGGTCTGGGAACCATCCTGCGTATCGTGGGTTCTAAGGAGCCAGCTGGCCACTCCCAGCCACAGGCCCCCAAACACAAACAACGGCGCTTTTCCCTGGAAAACAAAACTCGCCTGCCAACTTTTTGATGGCAGATTGCAGGAGCCACTTGGTACTATCAAACCAGCCCAACTTGGCACTGCTGCCACCATGGGTCTGGTCACCATCCTGCCTATCGTAGCTTTTCAGGAGCCAGCCGGTCACTCCCAGCCATAGGCCCCCAGACACAAACCTCGGCCCGTTTCCCTGGCAAACAAAAGTAAGCTGCCCCGCTTCTGCATGGCAGATTGCAGGAGCTACTTAGTACTATCAAACCAGCCCGACTTGGCACTGGTGACACCTCTGGTCTGGGAACCATCCTGCCTATCGTGGATTTTCAGGGGCCAGCCGGCCACTCTCAGCCATATGCCCCAAAAACAAACCACGGCCCTTTTCTCTGGCAAACAAAACTCAACTGCCCCTCTTCTGGATGGCAAATTTTAGGACGCACTTTGTACTACGAAAACCCGCCCGACGTGGCACTGGTGCCACCTTGTGTCAGGGAACCCTCCTGCATATCGAGCTTTTTTAAGGAGCCAGCCGGCCACGCCCAGCCATATACCCCCAAAAACAAACCACGGACCATTTCTCTTGGAAACAAAAATCCGCTGCCCCGCGTCTGTATGGCAGATTGCAGGAGCCACTTTGCACCATCAAACCAGCCCGACTTGGCACTGGTGCCACCTTGGGTCTGGGAACAATCCTGCATATCGTGGATTCTAAGGAGCCAGCCGGCCACTCCCTGCCACAGGCCCCCAAACACAAACAACGGCGCTTTTCCCTGGAAAACAAAATTCGCCTGCCAGCTTTTTGATGGCAGATTGCAGGAGCCACTTGGTACTATCAAATCATCCCAACTTGGCACTGGTGCCACTATGGGTCTGGGAACCATCCTGCCTATTGTAGCATTTCAGGAGCCAGCCGGTCACTCCCAGCCATAGGCCCCCAGACACAAACCTCGGACCGTTTCCCTGGCAAACAAAATTAAGCTGCCCCGATTCTGGATGGCAGATTGCAGGAGCCACTTGGTTGTGTCAAACCAGCCCGACTTGGCACTGGTGCCACCTTGGGTCTGGGAACCATCCTGCGTAACGTGGATTCTAAGCAGCCACCCGGCCACTCTGAGCCACAGGCCCCCAAACACAAACAACGGCGCTTTTCCCTGGAAAACAAAACTCGCCTGCCAACTTTTTGATGGCAGATTGCAGGAGCCACTTGGTACTATCAAACCAGCCCAACTTGGCACTGGTGCCACCTCTGGTCTGGGAACCATCCTGCCTATTGTAGCTTTTCAGGAGCCAGCCGGTCACTCCCAGCCATAGACCCCCAGACACAAACCTCGGCCCGTTCCCCTGGAAAACAAAAGTAAGTTACCCCGATTCTGGATGGCAGATTGCAGGAGCCACTTGGTACTATCAAATCAGCCCAACTTGGCACTGGTGCCACCATGGGTCTGGTAAACATCCTGCCTATCGTAGCTTTTCAGGAGCCAGCCGGTCACTCCCTGCCATAGGCCCCCGGACACAAACCTCGGCCCGTTTCCCTGGCAAACAAAAGTAAGCTGCCCCGCTTTTGGATGGCAGATTGCAGGATGCACTTGGTACTTACAAACCAGCCCGACTTGGCCCTGGTGCCACCTTGGCTCTGGGAACCATGCTGCGTAACGTAGATTCTACGAGGACAGGCGGCCACTCCCAGCCACAGGCCTCTAAACAAAAACAACGGCGCTTTTCCCTGGAAAACAAAACTCGCCTGCCAACTTCTTGATGGCAGATTGCAGGAGCCACTTGGTACTATCAAACCAGCCCAACTTGGCACTGGTGCCACCATGGGTCTGGTCACCATCCTGCCTATCGTAGCTTTTCAGGAGCCAGCCGCTCACTCCCACCCATAGGCCCCCAGACAAATACCTCGGCACGTTTCCCTGGCAAACAAAAGTAGGCTGCCCCGCTTCTGGATGGCAAATTGCAGGACGCACTTGGTACTACGAAAACAGCCCGACTTGGCACTGATGCCACCTTGGGTCAGGGAACAATCCTGCGTATAGAGCTTTTTAAGGAGCCAGCCGGCCACGTCCAGTCATATACCCCCAAAAAAAAAACCACGGAACTTTTCTCCAGCAAACAAAAATCCGCTGCCCCGCGTCTGGATGGCAGATTTCAGGAGCTATTTAGTATTATCAAAGCAGCCCCACTTGGCACTGGTGGCACCATGAGTCTGGTAACCATCCTGCCTATCGTAGCTTTTCAGTAGTCAGCCGGTCACTCCCAGCCATAGGCCCCCAGACAAATACCTCGGCCCGTTTCCCTGGGAAAAAAAAGTAAGCTGTCCCGCTTCTGGATGGCAGATTGCAGGAGCCACTTGGTACTATCAAACCAGCCCAACTTGTTCCCAGACCCAAGGTGGCACCAGTGCCACGTGGGGCTGGTTTGATGGTGCAACGTGGCTCCTGCAATCTGCCATCCAAAAGCGGGGCAGCTTACTTTTGTTTGCCAGGGGAAACGGGCCGAGGTTTGTGTCTGGGGGTCTATGGCTGGGAGTGACCGGCTGGCTCCTGAAAAGCTACGATAGGCAGGATGGTTCCCAGACCAGACGTGGCACCAGTGCCAAGTTGGGCTGGTTTGATAGTACCAAGTGGCTCCTGCAATCTGCCATCAAAAAGTTGGCAGGCGAGTTTTGTTTTCCAGGGAAAAGCGCCGTAGTTTTTGTTTGGGGGCCTGTGGCTCAGAGTGGCCGGGTGGCTGCTTAGAATCCACGATACGCAGGATGGTTCCCAGACCCAAGGTGGCACCAGTGCCAAGTCGGGCTGGTTTGACACAACCAAGTGGCTCCTGCAATCTGCCATCCAGAATCGGGGCAGCTTAATTTTGTTTGCCAGGGAAACGGTCCGAGGTTTGTGTCTGGGGGCCTATGGCTGGGAGTGACCGGCTGGCTCCTGAAATGCTACAATAGGCAGGATGGTTCCCAGACCCATAGTGGCACCAGTGCCAAGTTGGGATGATTTGATAGTACCAAGTGGCTCCTGCAATCTGCCATCAAAAAGTTGGCAGGCGAATTTTGTTTTCCAGGGAAAAGCGCAGTTGTTTGTGTTTGGGGGCCTGTGGCTGGGAGTGGCCGGCTGGCTCCTTAGAATCCACGATATGCAGGATTGTTCCCAGACCCAAGGTGGCACCAGTGCCAAGTCGGGCTGGTTTGATGGTGCAAAGTGGCTCCTGCAATCTGCCATACAGACGCGGGGCAGCGGATTTTTTTTTCCAAGAGAAATGGTCCGTGGTTTGTTTTTGGGGGTTTATGGCTGGGCGTGGCCGGCTGGCTCCTTAAAAAGCTCGATATGCAGGATGGTTCCCTGACACAAGGTGGCACCAGTGCCACGTCGGGCGGTTTTCGTAGTACAAAGTGCGTCCTAAAATTTGCCATCCAGAAGAGGGGCAGTTGAGTTTTGTTTGCCAGAGAAAAGGGCCGTGGTTTGTTTTTGGGGGCATATGGCTGAGAGTGGCCGGCTGGCTCCTGAAAAGCTACGATAGGCAGGATGTTTACCAGACCCATGGTGGCACCAGTGCCAAGTTGGGCTGATTTGATAGTACCAAGTGGCTCCTGCAATCTGCCATCCAGAATCGGGGTAGCTTACTTTTGTTTTCCAGGGAAACGGGCCGAGGTTTGTGTCTGGGGGTCTATGGTTGGGAGTGGCCGGCTGGCTCCTTAGAAACCACGATACGCAGCATGGTTCCCAGACCAGAGGTGGCACCAGTGCCAAGTTGGGCTGGTTTGATACTACCAAGTGGTTCCTGCAATCTGCCATCCAGAAGCGGGGCAGCTTACTTTTGTTTGCCAGGGAAACGGATCGTTGTTTGTGTTTGGGGGCCTATGGCTGGGACTGACCGGCTGGCTCCATAAAATCCACGATACGCAGGATGGTTCCCAGACCAGAAGTGGCACCAGTGCCAAGTCGGGCTGGTTTGATAGTACCAAGTGGCTCCTGCAATCTGCCATCCAGAAGCGGGGCAGCTTACTTTTGTTTGCCAGGGAAACGGGCCGAGGTTTGTGTCTCGGGGCCTATGGCAGGCAGTGACCGGCTGGCTCCTGAAAGCTACGATAGGCAGGATGGTGACAAGACCCATGGTGGCACCAGTGCCAAGTTGGGCTGGTTTGATAGTACCAAGTGGCTCCTGCAATCTGCCATCAAAACGTTGGCAGGCGAGTTTTGTTTTCCAGGGAAAAGCGCCGTTGTTTGTGTTTGGGGGCCTGTGGTTGGGAGTGGCCGGCTGGCTCCTTAGAAACCACAATACGCAGGATGGTTCCCAGACCAGAGGTGGCACCAGTGCCAAGTCGGGCTGGTTTGATAGTACCAAGTGGCTCCTGCAATCTGCCATCCAGAAGCGGGGCAGCTTAATTTGTTTGCCACGGAAACGGGCCGTTGTTTGTGTTTGGGGGCCTGTGGCTGGGAGTGGCCGACTGGCTCCTTAGAATCCACGATACGCAGGATGGTTCCAAGACCAGAGGTGGCACCAGTGCCAAGTCGGGCTGGTTTGATAGTACCAAGTGGCTCCTGCAATCTGCCATCCAGAAGCGGGGCAGCTTAATTTCCTTTGCCAGGGAAACGGGCCGAGCTTTGTGTCTGGGGGCCTATGGCTGGGAGTGACCGGCTGGCTCCTGAAAAGTTACGATAGGCAGGATGGTGACCAGACCCATGGTGGCACCAGTGCCAAGTTGGGCTGGTTTGATAGTACCAAGTGGCTCCTGCAATCTGCCATCAAAACGTTGGTAGGCGAGTTTTGTTTTCCAGGGAAAAGCGCCGTTGTTTTTGTTTGGGGGCCTGTGGCTGGGAGTGGCCGGCTGGCTCCTTAGAATCCACGATACGCACCATGGTATCCAGACCCAAGGTGGCACCAGTGCCAAGTTTTGCTGGTTTGATAGTACCAAGTGGTTCCTGCAATCTGCCATCCAGAAGCAGGGCAGCTTACTTTTGTTTGCCAGGGAAACGGGCCGAGGTTTGTGTCTGGGGGCCTATGGCTGCGAGTGACCGGCTGGCTCCTGAAAAGCTACGATAGCCAGGATGGTGACCAGACCCATGGTGGCACCAGTCCCAAGTTGGGCTGGTTTGATAGTACCAAGTGGCTCCTGCAATCTGCCATCAAAAAGTTGGCAGGCGAGTTTTGTTTTCCAGGGAAAAGCGCCGTTGATGTGTTTAGGGGCCTGTGGCTGGGAGTGGCCGGCTGGCTCCTTAGAATCCACCATACGCAGGATGGTTCCCAGACCCAAGGTGGCACCAGTGCCTAGTCGGGATAGTTTGATGGTGCAAAGTGGCTCCTGCAATCTGCCATCCAGAAGCGGGGCAGCTTACTTTTGTTTGCCAGGGAAACGGGCCGAGGTTTGTGTCTGGGGGCCTATGGCTGGGAGTGACCGGCTGGCTCCTGAAAAGCTACGATAGGCAGGATGGTGACCAGACCCAAGGTGGCACCAGTGCCAAGTTGGGCTGGTTTGATGGTACCAAGTGGCTCCTGCAATCTGCCATCAAAAAGTTGGCAGGCGAGTTTTGTTTTCCAGGGAAAAGCGCCGTTGTTTTTGTTTGGGGGCCTGTGGCTGGGAGTGGCCGGCTGGCTCATTAGAATCCACGATACGCAGGATGGTTCCCAGACTTGTCGTGGCACCAGTGCCAAGTCGGGCTGGTTTGATAGTACCAAGTGGATCCTGCAATCTGCCATCCAGAAGCGGGGCAGCTTACTTTTGTTTGCCAGGGAAACGGGCCGAGGTTTTTGTCTGGGGGCCTATGGCTGGGAGTGACCGGCTGGCTCCTGAAAAGCTACGATAGGCAGGATGGTGACCAGACCCATGGTGGCAGCAGAGCCAAGTTGGGCTGGTTTGATAGTACCAAGTGGCTCCTGCAATCTGCCATCAAAAAGTTGGCAGGCGAGTTTTGTTTTCCAGGGAAAAGTGCCGTTGTTTGTGTATGGGTGCCTGTGGCTGGGAGTGGCCGGCTGGCTCTTTAGAATCCACGATACGCAGGATGGTTCCCAGACCAGTGGTGGCACCAGTGCCAAGTCGGGCGGGTTTGATAGTAACAAATGCGTCCTACAATCTGCCATCCAGAAGCGGGGCAGCTTACTTTTGTTTTCCAGGGAAACGGGCCGAGGTTTTTGTCTGGGGTCCTATGGCTGGGAGTGACCGGCTGGCTCGTGAAAAGCTACGATAGGCAGGATGGTGACAAGACCCATGGCGGCACCAGTGCCAAGTTGGGCTGGTTTGATAGTACCAAGTGGCTCCTGCAATCTGCCATCAAAAAATTGGCAGGCGAGTTTTGTTTTCCAGGGAAAAGCGCCGTTGTTTGTGTTTGGGGGCCTGTGGCTGGGAGTGGCCAGCTGGCTCCTTAGAATCCACGATACGCAGGATGGTTCCCAGACCAGAGGTGGCACCAGTGCCAAGTCGGGCTGGTTTGATAGTACCAAGTGGCTCCTGCAATCTGCCATCAAAAAGTTGGCAGGCAAGTTTTCTTTACCAGGGAAAAGCGCCGTTGTTTTTGTTTAGAGGCCTATGGCTGGGAGTGGCAGGCTGGCTCCTTAGAATCCACGATGCGCAGGATGGTTCCTAGACTTGACGTGGCACCAGTGCCAAGTTGGGCTGGTTTGATAGTACCAAGTGCGTCCTGCAATCTGCCATCCAGAAGTGGGGTAGATTACTTTTGTTTGCCAGGGAAACGGGCCGAGGTTTGTGTCCGGGGGCCTATGGCAGGGAGTGACCGGCTGGCTCCTGAAAAGCTACGATAGGCAGGATGTTTACCAGACCCATGGTGGCACCAGTGCCAAGTTGGGCTGATTTGATAGTACCAAGTGGCTCCTGCAATCTGCCATCCAGAATCGGGGTAACTTACTTTTGTTTTCCAGGGAAACGGGCCGAGGTTTGTGTCTGGGGGTCTATGGCTGGGAGTGACCGGCTGGCTCCTGAAAAGCTACGATAGGCAGGATGGTTCCCAGACCAGACGTGGCACCAGTGCCAAGTTGGGCTGGTTTGATAGTACCAAGTGGCTCCTGCAATCTGCCATCAAATTTGGCAGGCGAGTTTTGTTTTCCAGGGAAAAGCGCCGTTGTTTGTGTTTGGGGGCCTGTGGCTCAGAGTGGCCGGGTGGCTGCTTAGAATCCACGTTACGCAGGATGGTTCCCAGACCCAAGGTGGCACCAGTGCCAAGTCGGGCTGGTTTGACACAACCAAGTGGCTCCTGCAATCTGCCATCCAGAATCGGGGCAGCTTAATTTTGTTTGCCAGGGAAACGGTCCGAGGTTTGTGTCTGGGGGCCTATGGCTGGGAGTGACCGGCTGGCTCCTGAAATGCTACAATAGGCAGGATGGTTCCCAGACCCATAGTGGCACCAGTGCCAAGTTGGGATGATTTGATAGTACCAAGTGGCTCCTGCAATCTGCCATCAAAAAGCTGGCAGGCGAATTTTGTTTTCCAGGGAAAAGCGCCGTTGTTTGTGTTTGGGGGCCTGTGGCAGGGAGTGGCCGGCTGGCTCCTTAGAATCCACGATATGCAGGATTGTTCCCAGACCCAAGGTGGCACCAGTGCCAAGTCGGGCTGGTTTGATGGTGCAAAGTGGCTCCTGCAATCTGCCATACAGACGCGGGGCAGCGGATTTTTGTTTCCAAGAGAAATGGTCCGTGGTTTGTTTTTGGGGGTATATGGCTGGGCGTGGCCGGCTGGCTCCTTAAAAAGCTCGATATGCAGGATGGTTCCCTGACACAAGGTGGCACCAGTGCCACGTCGGGCGGTTTTCGTAGTACAAAGTGCGTCCTAAAATTTGCCATCCAGAAGAGGGGCAGTTGAGTTTTGTTTGCCAGAGAAAAGGGCCGTGGTTTGTTTTTGGGGCATATGGCTGAGAGTGGCCGGCTGGCCCCTGAAAATCCACGATAGGCAGGATGGTTCCCAGACCAGAGGTGTCACCAGTGCCAAGTTGGGCTGGTTTGATGGTGCAAAGTGGCTCCTGCAATCTGCCATCCAGAAGCGGGGCAGCTTACTTTTGTTTGCCAGGGAAACGGGCCGAAATATTTGTCTGGGGGCCTCTGGCTGGGGGTGGCTGGCTGGCTCCTGAAAAGCTACGATAGGCAGGATGGTGACCAGACCCATGGTGGCACCAGTGCCAAGTTGGGCTGGTTTGATAATACCAAGTGGCTCCTGCAATCTGCCATCAAAAGTTTGGCAGGCGAGTTTTGTTTTCCAGGGAAAAGCACCGTTGTGTGTGTTTTGGGGCCTGTGGCTGGGAGTGGCCGGCTGGCTCCTTTGAATCCACGATACGCAGGATGGTTCCCAGACCCAAGGTGGCATCAGTGCCAAGTCGGGCTGGTTTGTTAGTACCAAGTGGTTCCTGCAATCTGCCATCCAGAAGCGGGGCAGCTGAATTTTGTTTGCCAGAGAAAAAGGCTGTTGTTTGTGTTTCGGGGCCTGTGGCTGGCAGTGGCCGGCTGGCTCCTGAAAATCCATGATACGCCGCATGGTTCCCAGACCCAAGGTGGCATCAGTGCCAAGTAGGGCTGGTTTCATAGTACCCAGTGGCTCCTGCAATCTGCCATCCAGAAGAGGGGCAGTTGAGTTTTGTTTTCCAGAGAAAAGGGCCGTGGTTTGTGTTTGGGGCCTATGGCTGAGAGTGACCGGCTGGCCCCTGAAAATCCACGATAGGAAGGATGGTTCCCAGATCCAAGGTGGCAGCAGTGCCATGTTGTGCTGGTGTGATAGTCCCAAGTGGCTCCTGCAATCTGCCATCCAGAAGCGGGGCAGCTGAATTTTGTTTGCCAGACAAAAAGTCTGTGGTTTGTGTTTGGGGGCCTGTGGCTGGGAGTGGCCGGCTGGCTCCTGAAAATCCATGATACGCAGCATGGTTCCCAGACCCAAGGTGGCACCAGTGCCAAGTGGGGCTGGTTTCACAGTGTCAAGTGCCTCCTGCAATCTCCCATCCAGAAGCGGGGCAGCTGAGTTTTGTTTGCCTGTGAAACGGGCCGTTGTTTTTAATTGGGGTCTGTGGCCGAGAGTGTTCGGCTGGCTCCTGACAACCCACAATACGCAGGATGGTTCCCAGACCCAAGGTGGCACCAGTGCCAAGTCGGGCTGGTTTGATAGTACCAAGTGGCTCCTGCAATCTGCCATCCAGAAGCGGTGCAGTTGAGTTTTGTTTGCCAGAGAAAAGGGCCGTGGGTTGTGTTTGGGGGCATATGGCTGGGAGTGGCCGGCTGTCTCATTAAAAAGATCGATACGCAGGATGGTTCCCAGACCCAAGGGGGCACCAGTGCCAAGTCGGGCTGTTTTTATAGTACCAAGTGCGTCCTGCAATTTGCCATCCAGAAGAGGGGCAGTTGAGTTTTGTTTGCCAGAGAATAGCGCCGTTGTTTGTGTTTGGGGGCTTGTGGCTCGTAGTGGCCGACTGGCGCCTTAGAATCTGTGTTACGCAGCATGGTTCCCAGACCCAAGGTGGCACCAGTGCCAAGTTGGGCTGGTTTGATAGTACCAAGTGGCTCCTGCAATCTGCCATCCAGTAGCGGGGCAGCTGAATTTTGTTTGCCAGAGAAAAAGGCTGTTGTTTGTGTTTCGGGGCCTGTGGCTGGCAGTGGCCGGCTGGCTCCTGAAAATCCATGATACGCAGCATGGTTCCCAGACCCAAGGTGGCATCAGTGCCAAGTAGGGCTGGTTTCATAGTACCCAGTGGCTCCTGCAATCTGCCATCCAGAAGAGGGGCAGTTGAGTTTTGTTTTCCAGAGAAAAGGGCCGTGGTTTGTGTTTGGGGCCTATGGCTGAGAGTGACCGGCTGGCCCCTGAAAATCCACGATAGGAAGGATGGTTCCCAGATCCAAGGTGGCAGCAGTGCCATGTTGTGCTGGTGTGATAGTCCCAAGTGGCTCCTGCAATCTGCCATCCAGAAGCGGGGCAGCTGAATTTTGTTTGCCAGACAAAAAGTCTGTGGTTTGTGTTTGGGGGCCTGTGGCTGGCAGTGGCCGGCTGGCTCCTGAAAATCCATGATACGCAGCATGGTTCCCAGACCCAAGGTGGCACCAGTGCCAAGTGGAGCTGGTTTCACAGTGTCAAGTGCCTCCTGCAATCTCCCATCCAGAAGCGGGGCAGCTGAGTTTTGTTTGCCTGTGAAACGGGCCGTTGTTTTTAATTGGGGTCTGTGGCTGAGAGTGTTCGGCTGGCTCCTGACAACCCACAATACGCAGGATGGTTCCCAGACCCAAGGTGGCACCAGTGCCAAGTCGGGCTGGTTTGATAGTACCAAGTGGCTCCTGCAATCTGCCATCCAGAAGCGGTGCAGTTGAGTTTTGTTTGCCAGAGAAAAGGGCCGTGGGTTGTGTTTGGGGGCATATGGCTGGGAGCGGCCGGCTGTCTCATTAAAAAGATCGATACGCAGGATGGTTCCCAGACCCAAGGGGGCACCAGTGCCAAGTCGGGCTGTTTTTATAGTACCAAGTGCGTCCTGCAATTTGCCATCCAGAAGAGGGGCAGTTGAGTTTTGTTTGCCAGAGAATAGCGCCGTTGTTTGTGTTTGGGGGCTTGTGGCTCGTAGTGGCCGACTGGCGCCTTAGAATCTGTGTTACGCAGCATGGTTCCCAGACCCAAGGTGGCACCAGTGCCAAGTTGGGCTGGTTTGATAGTACCAAGTGGCTCCTGCAATCTGCCATCCAGTAGCGGGGCAGCTGAATTTTGTTTGCCAGAGAAAAAGGCTGTTGTTTGTGTTTCGGGGCCTGTGGCTGGCAGTGGCCGGCTGGCTCCTGAAAATCCATGATACGCAGCATGGTTCCCAGACCCAAGGTGGCATCAGTGCCAAGTAGGGCTGGTTTCATAGTACCCAGTGGCTCCTGCAATCTGCCATCCAGAAGAGGGGCAGTTGAGTTTTGTTTTCCAGAGAAAAGGGCCGTGGTTTGTGTTTGGGGCCTATGGCTGAGAGTGACCGGCTGGCCCCTGAAAATCCACGATAGGAAGGATGGTTCCCAGATCCAAGGTGGCAGCAGTGCCATGTTGTGCTGGTGTGATAGTCCCAAGTGGCTCCTGCAATCTGCCATCCAGAAGCGGGGCAGCTGAATTTTGTTTGCCAGACAAAAAGTCTGTGGTTTGTGTTTGGGGGCCTGTGGCTGGCAGTGGCCGGCTGGCTCCTGAAAATCCATGATACGCAGCATGGTTCCCAGACCCAAGGTGGCACCAGTGCCAAGTGGAGCTGGTTTCACAGTGTCAAGTGCCTCCTGCAATCTCCCATCCAGAAGCGGGGCAGCTGAGTTTTGTTTGCCTGTGAAACGGGCCGTTGTTTTTAATTGGGGTCTGTGGCTGAGAGTGTTCGGCTGGCTCCTGACAACCCACAATACGCAGGATGGTTCCCAGACCCAAGGTGGCACCAGTGCCAAGTCGGGCTGGTTTGATAGTACCAAGTGGCTCCTGCAATCTGCCATCCAGAAGCGGTGCAGTTGAGTTTTGTTTGCCAGAGAAAAGGGCCGTGGGTTGTGTTTGGGGGCATATGGCTGGGAGCGGCCGGCTGTCTCATTAAAAAGATCGATACGCAGGATGGTTCCCAGACCCAAGGGGGCACCAGTGCCAAGTCGGGCTGTTTTTATAGTACCAAGTGCGTCCTGCAATTTGCCATCCAGAAGAGGGGCAGTTGAGTTTTGTTTGCCAGAGAATAGCGCCGTTGTTTGTGTTTGGGGGCTTGTGGCTCGTAGTGGCCGACTGGCGCCTTAGAATCTGTGTTACGCAGCATGGTTCCCAGACCCAAGGTGGCACCAGTGCCAAGTTGGGCTGGTTTGATAGTACCAAGTGGCTCCTGCAATCTGCCATCCAGAAGCGGGGTAGCTTACTTTTGTTTGCCAGGGAAACGGGCCGAGGTTTGTGACTGGGGACCTATGGCTGGGAGTGACCGGCTGGCTCCTGGAAAGCTACAATAGGCAGGATGGTTACCAGACCCATGGTGGCACCAGTGCCAAGTCGGGCTGGTTTGATAGTACCAAGTGGCTCCTGCAATCTGCCATCAAAAAGTTGGCAGGCAAGTTTTCTTTACCAGGGAAAAGCGCCGTTGTTTTTGTTTAGAGGCCTATGGCTGGGAGTGGCAGGCTGGCTCCTTAGAATCCACGATACGCAGGATGGTTCCTAGACTTGACGTGGCACCAGTGCCAAGTTGGGCTGGTTTGATAGTACCAAGTGCGTCCTGCAATCTGCCATCCAGAAGTGGGGTAGATTACTTTTGTTTGCCAGGGAAACGGGCCGAGGTTTGTGTCCGGGGGCCTATGGCAGGGAGTGACCGGCTGGCTCCTGAAAAGCTACGATAGGCAGGATGTTTACCAGACCCATGGTGGCACCAGTGCCAAGTTGGGCTGATTTGATAGTACCAAGTGGCTCCTGCAATCTGCCATCCAGAATCGGGGTAACTTACTTTTGTTTTCCAGGGAAACGGGCCGAGGTTTGTGTCTGGGGGTCTATGGCTGGGAGTGACCGGCTGGCTCCTGAAAAGCTACGATAGGCAGGATGGTTCCCAGACCAGACGTGGCACCAGTGCCAAGTTGGGCTGGTTTGATAGTACCAAGTGGCTCCTGCAATCTGCCATCAAATTTGGCAGGCGAGTTTTGTTTTCCAGGGAAAAGCGCCGTTGTTTGTGTTTGGGGGCCTGTGGCTCAGAGTGGCCGGGTGGCTGCTTAGAATCCACGTTACGCAGGATGGTTCCCAGACCCAAGGTGGCACCAGTGCCAAGTCGGGCTGGTTTGACACAACCAAGTGGCTCCTGCAATCTGCCATCCAGAATCGGGGCAGCTTAATTTTGTTTGCCAGGGAAACGGTCCGAGGTTTGTGTCTGGGGGCCTATGGCTGGGAGTGACCGGCTGGCTCCTGAAATGCTACAATAGGCAGGATGGTTCCCAGACCCATAGTGGCACCAGTGCCAAGTTGGGATGATTTGATAGTACCAAGTGGCTCCTGCAATCTGCCATCAAAAAGCTGGCAGGCGAATTTTGTTTTCCAGGGAAAAGCGCCGTTGTTTGTGTTTGGGGGCCTGTGGCAGGGAGTGGCCGGCTGGCTCCTTAGAATCCACGATATGCAGGATTGTTCCCAGACCCAAGGTGGCACCAGTGCCAAGTCGGGCTGGTTTGATGGTGCAAAGTGGCTCCTGCAATCTGCCATACAGACGCGGGGCAGCGGATTTTTGTTTCCAAGAGAAATGGTCCGTGGTTTGTTTTTGGGGGTATATGGCTGGGCGTGGCCGGCTGGCTCCTTAAAAAGCTCGATATGCAGGATGGTTCCCTGACACAAGGTGGCACCAGTGCCACGTCGGGCGGTTTTCGTAGTACAAAGTGCGTCCTAAAATTTGCCATCCAGAAGAGGGGCAGTTGAGTTTTGTTTGCCAGAGAAAAGGGCCGTGGTTTGTTTTTGGGGCATATGGCTGAGAGTGGCCGGCTGGCCCCTGAAAATCCACGATAGGCAGGATGGTTCCCAGACCAGAGGTGTCACCAGTGCCAAGTCGGGCTGGTTTGATAGTACTAAGTAGCTCCTGCAATCTGCCATGCAGAAGCGGGGCAGCTTACTTTTGTTTGCCAGGGAAACGGGCCGAGGTTTGTGTCTGGGGGCCTATGGCTGGGAGTGACCGGCTGGCTCCTGAAAAGCTACGATAGGCAGGATGGTGACCAGACCCATGGTGGCACCAGTGCCAAGTTGGGCTGGTTTGATAGTACCAAGTGGCTCCTGCAATCTGCCATCAAAAAGTTGGCAGGCGAGTTTTGTTTTCCAGGGAAAAGCGCCGTTGTTTGTGTTTGGGGGCCTGTGGTTGGGAGTGGCCAGCTGGCTCCTTAGAACCCACGATACGCAGGATGGTTCCCAGACCTGAGTTGGCACCAGTGCCATGTTGGGCTGGTTTGATGGTGCAAAGTGGCTCCTGCAATCTGCCATCCAGAAGCGGGGCAGTTTACTTTTGTTTGCCAGGGAAACGGGCCGAAATATTTGTCTGGGGGCCTCTGGCTGGGGGTGGCTGGCTGGCTCCTGAAAAGCTACGATAGGCAGGATGGTGACCAGACCCATGGTGGCACCAGTGCCAAGTTGGGCTGGTTTGATAATACCAAGTGGCTCCTGCAATCTGCCATCAAAAGTTTGGCAGGCGAGTTTTGTTTTCCAGGGAAAAGCACCGTTGTGTGTGTTTTGGGGCCTGTGGCTGGGAGTGGCCGGCTGGCTCCTTTGAATCCACGATACGCAGGATGGTTCCCAGAGCCAAGGTGGCATCAGTGCCAAGTCGGGCTGGTTTGTTAGTACCAAGTGGTTCCTGCAATCTGCCATCCAGAAGCGGGGCAGCTGAATTTTGTTTGCCAGAGAAAAAGGCTGTTGTTTGTGTTTCGGGGCCTGTGGCTGGCAGTGGCCGGCTGGCTCCTGAAAATCCATGATACGCCGCATGGTTCCCAGACCCAAGGTGGCATCAGTGCCAAGTAGGGCTGGTTTCATAGTACCCAGTGGCTCCTGCAATCTGCCATCCAGAAGAGGGGCAGTTGAGTTTTGTTTTCCAGAGAAAAGGGCCGTGGTTTGTGTTTGGGGCCTATGGCTGAGAGTGACCGGCTGGCCCCTGAAAATCCACGATAGGAAGGATGGTTCCCAGATCCAAGGTGGCAGCAGTGCCATGTTGTGCTGGTGTGATAGTCCCAAGTGGCTCCTGCAATCTGCCATCCAGAAGCGGGGCAGCTGAATTTTGTTTGCCAGACAAAAAGTCTGTGGTTTGTGTTTGGGGGCCTGTGGCTGGGAGTGGCCGGCTGGCTCCTGAAAATCCATGATACGCAGCATGGTTCCCAGACCCAAGGTGGCACCAGTGCCAAGTGGGGCTGGTTTCACAGTGTCAAGTGCCTCCTGCAATCTCCCATCCAGAAGCGGGGCAGCTGAGTTTTGTTTGCCTGTGAAACGGGCCGTTGTTTTTAATTGGGGTCTGTGGCCGAGAGTGTTCGGCTGGCTCCTGACAACCCACAATACGCAGGATGGTTCCCAGACCCAAGGTGGCACCAGTGCCAAGTCGGGCTGGTTTGATAGTACCAAGTGGCTCCTGCAATCTGCCATCCAGAAGCGGTGCAGTTGAGTTTTGTTTGCCAGAGAAAAGGGCCGTGGGTTGTGTTTGGGGGCATATGGCTGGGAGTGGCCGGCTGTCTCATTAAAAAGATCGATACGCAGGATGGTTCCCAGACCCAAGGGGGCACCAGTGCCAAGTCGGGCTGTTTTTATAGTACCAAGTGCGTCCTGCAATTTGCCATCCAGAAGAGGGGCAGTTGAGTTTTGTTTGCCAGAGAATAGCGCCGTTGTTTGTGTTTGGGGGCTTGTGGCTCGTAGTGGCCGACTGGCGCCTTAGAATCTGTGTTACGCAGCATGGTTCCCAGACCCAAGGTGGCACCAGTGCCAAGTTGGGCTGGTTTGATAGTACCAAGTGGCTCCTGCAATCTGCCATGCAGTAGCGGGGCAGCTGAATTTTGTTTGCCAGAGAAAAAGGCTGTTGTTTGTGTTTCGGGGCCTGTGGCTGGCAGTGGCCGGCTGGCTCCTGAAAATCCATGATACGCAGCATGGTTCCCAGACCCAAGGTGGCATCAGTGCCAAGTAGGGCTGGTTTCATAGTACCCAGTGGCTCCTGCAATCTGCCATCCAGAAGAGGGGCAGTTGAGTTTTGTTTTCCAGAGAAAAGGGCCGTGGTTTGTGTTTGGGGCCTATGGCTGAGAGTGACCGGCTGGCCCCTGAAAATCCACGATAGGAAGGATGGTTCCCAGATCCAAGGTGGCAGCAGTGCCATGTTGTGCTGGTGTGATAGTCCCAAGTGGCTCCTGCAATCTGCCATCCAGAAGCGGGGCAGCTGAATTTTGTTTGCCAGACAAAAAGTCTGTGGTTTGTGTTTGGGGGCCTGTGGCTGGGAGTGGCCGGCTGGCTCCTGAAAATCCATGATACGCAGCATGGTTCCCAGACCCAAGGTGGCACCAGTGCCAAGTGGAGCTGGTTTCACAGTGTCAAGTGCCTCCTGCAATCTCCCATCCAGAAGCGGGGCAGCTGAGTTTTGTTTGCCTGTGAAACGGGCCGTTGTTTTTAATTGGGGTCTGTGGCCGAGAGTGTTCGGCTGGCTCCTGACAACCCACAATACGCAGGATGGTTCCCAGACCCAAGGTGGCACCAGTGCCAAGTCGGGCTGGTTTGATAGTACCAAGTGGCTCCTGCAATCTGCCATCCAGAAGCGGTGCAGTTGAGTTTTGTTTGCCAGAGAAAAGGGCCGTGGGTTGTGTTTGGGGGCATATGGCTGGGAGCGGCCGGCTGTCTCATTAAAAAGATCGATACGCAGGATGGTTCCCAGACCCAAGGGGGCACCAGTGCCAAGTCGGGCTGTTTTTATAGTACCAAGTGCGTCCTGCAATTTGCCATCCAGAAGAGGGGCAGTTGAGTTTTGTTTGCCAGAGAATAGCGCCGTTGTTTGTGTTTGGGGGCTTGTGGCTCGTAGTGGCCGACTGGCGCCTTAGAATCTGTGTTACGCAGCATGGTTCCCAGACCCAAGGTGGCACCAGTGCCAAGTTGGGCTGGTTTGATAGTACCAAGTGGCTCCTGCAATCTGCCATCCAGAAGCGGGGTAGCTTACTTTTGTTTGCCAGGGAAACGGGCCGAGGTTTGTGACTGGGGACCTATGGCTGGGAGTGACCGGCTGGCTCCTGGAAAGCTACAATAGGCAGGATGGTTACCAGACCCATGGTGGCACCAGTGCCAAGTTGGGCTGGTTTGATAGTACCAAGTGGCTCCTGCAATCTGCCATCAAAATGTTGGCAGGCGAGTTTTGTTTTCCAGGGAAAAGCGACATTGTTTGTATTTGGGGGCCTGTGGCTGGGAGTGACCGGCTGGCTCCTTTGAACCCACGATACGCAGGATGGTTCCCAGACCCAAGGTGGCACCAGTGCCAAGTTTTGCTGGTTTGATACTACCAAGTGCGTCCTGCAATCTGCCATCCAGAAGCGGGGCAGCTTAATTTTGTTTGCCAGGGAAACGGGCCGTGGGTTTTGTTTGGGGGCATATAGCTGAGAGTGGCCGGCTGGCTCCTGAAAATCCACGCTAGGCAGCATGGTTCCCAGATGCAATGTGGCACCAGTGCCAAGTCGGGCTGGTTTGATGGTGCAAAGTGGCTCCTGCAATCTGCCATCCAGAAGCGAGGCAGCTGATTTTTGTTTGCCAGAGGAAAATTCCGTGGATTGTTTTTGGGGGCATATTGCTGGGAGTGGCCGGCTGGCTCCTTAAAATGCTCGATACGCATGATGGTTCCCAGGCCCAAGGTGTCACCACTACCAAGTCGGCCTGCGGTTTTAGTATCAAGTTCATCCTGCAATTTGCCATCCAGAAGAGGGGCAGTTGAGTTTTGTTTGCCAGAGAAACGGGCCGAGGTTTCTGTTTGGGGACATATGGCTGAGAGTGGCCGGCTGGCCCCTGAATATCCACGATACAGAGCATGGTTCCCAGATCCAAGGTGGCACCAGTGCCAAGTCGGGCTGGTTTGATAGTACCAAGTGTCTCCTGCAATCTGCCATCCAGAAGCAGGGCAGCTTACTTTTGTTTGCCAGAGAAATAGGCCTAGGTTTTTGTTTGGGGGCCTGTGGCTAGGAGTGGCCGGCTGGCTCCTAAGAATCCACGATACGCAGGATGTTTCCCAGACCCAAGGTGGCACCAGTGCCAAGTCGGGCTGGTTTGATAGTACCAAGTGGCTCCTGCAAACTCCATCAAAAAGTTGGCAGGCGTGTTTTGTTTTCCAGGGAACAGCGCCGTTGATTTTGTTTGGGGGCCTGTGGCTGGCAGTGGCCGGCTGGCTCCTTAGAATCCACGATACGCAGGATGGTTCCCAGACCCAAGGTGGCACCAGTGCCAAGTCGGGCTGGTTTGATAGTACCAAGTGGCTCCTGCAATCTGCCATCCAGAAGTGAGGCAGCTAAGTTTTGTTTGCGAGAAAAAAGGGCCGTGGTTTTTGTTGGGGGCCTGTGGCTGGGAGTAGCCGGCTGGCTCCTTAAAATCCACGATAGGCAGGATGGTTCCCAGACCCAAGGTGGCACCAGTGCCAAGTTGGGCTGGTTTGATAGTACCAAGTGGCTCCTGCAATCTGCCATCCAGAAGCGGGGCAGCTGAGTTTTGTTTGCCAGAGAAAAAGGCTGTGGTTTGTGTTTGGGGGCCTGTGGCTGGCAGTGGCCGGCTGGCTCCTGAAAATCCACGATACGCAGCATGGTTCCCAGACCCAAGGTGGCACCAGTGCCAAGTGGGGCTCGTTTGACAGTGTCAAGTGCCTCCTGCAATCTCCCATCCAGAAGCGGGGCAGCTGAGTTTTTTTTGCCAGGGAAACGGACCTTTGTTTTTGATTGGGCTCTGTGGCCGAGAGTGGTCGGCTGTCTCCTGACAATCCACAATACGCAGGATGGTTCCCAGACCCAAGGTGGCACCAGTGCCAAGTCGGGCTGGTTTGATAGTACCAAGTGTCTCCTGCAATCTGCCATCCAGAAGCGGGGCAGCTGAGTTTTGTTTGCCAGAGAAAAGGGCCGTGGGTTGTGTTTGGGGGCATATGGCTGGGAGTGGCCACCTGGCTCCTTAAAATGCACGATACGCCGCATGGTAACCAGACGCAAGGTGGCACCAGTGCCAAGTCAGGCTGTTTTTGTAGTACCCAGTGGCTCCTGCAATTTGCCATCCAGAAGCGGGGCAGTTGAATTTTGTTTGCTAGAGAAAAGGGCTGTGGTTTGTGTTTGGGGGCCTATGGCTGAGAGTGGCCGGCTGGCCCCTGAAAATCAACGATAGGCAGGATGGTTCCCAGATCCAAGGTGGCACCAGTGCCAAGTAAGGCTGGTTGTATGGTTCAAAGTGACTCCTGCAATCTGCCATCCAGAAGCGGGACAGCTGAGTTTTTTTTGCCAGAGAAAAGGTCCATGGTTTCTTTTTGGGGCATACGGCTGGGAATTGCCGGCTGGCTCCTTAAAATGCTCGATACGCAGGATGGTTCCCAGAGCCAAGGTGGCACCACTGCCAAGTCGGGCTCTTTTTGTAGTACCAAGTGCGTCCTGCAATTTGCCATCCAGAAGAGGGGCAGTTGAGTTTTGTTTGCCAGAGAAAAGGGCCGTTGTTTGTGTTTGGGGGCCTGTGGCTGGGAGTGTTCGGCTGGTTCCTGAATATGTACGATACGCAGGATTGTTCCCAGATCCAAGGTGGCAGCAGTGCCATGTTGTGCTGGTGTGATAGTCCCAAGTGGCTCCTGCAATCTGCCATCCAGAAGTGGGGCAGCTGATTTTTGTTCGCCAGAGAAAAGGTCCGTGGTTTGTTTTTGGGGGCATGTGGCTGAGAGTGGCCGGCTGGCCCCTGAAAATCCACGATACACAGGATGGTTCCCAGATCCAAGGTGGCACCTGTGCCAAGTCGGGCTGATTTGATAGTACTAAGTAGCTCCTGCAATCTGCCATGCAGAAGCGGGGCAGCTTACTTTTGTTTGCCAGGGAAACGGGCCGAGGTTTGTGTTTGGGGGCCTATGGCTGAGAGTGACCGGCTGGCTCCTGAAAAGCTACAATAGGCAGGATGGTGACCAGACCCATGGTGGCACCAGTGCCAAGTTCGGCTGGTTTGATAGTACCAAGTGGTTCCTGCAATCTGCCATCCAGAAGCAGGGCAGCTGAGTTTTGTTTGCCAGAGAAAAGGGCCTTGGTTTGTGTTTGGGGGCATATGGCTGGGTGTGGCCAGCTGGCTCCTTAAAATGCACGATATGCAACATGGCTCCCAGACCCAAGGTGGCACAAGTGCCAAGTTGGGCTGGTTTGATAGTACCAAGTGGCTCCTGCAATCTTCCATGATCACGTGGAGAAATACTTTCTGGTTTCAGCCTCATGCTCTTTCTTCTCTCCCTCAACTTCTCTATCACCTCTCATCTGGTTCACATGCGCTGTCTTCAAGGTCCACAGGCTACTTTTCACAGAATCTTCTGGCCTGATGAAGTAAGGATGATGAATAGAACAGAGCTGGGATCTATTTTCCAGTTTGGATAAAATGCATTCTGCACACAAATCCAAGGAGAACGGGCTGCCCCGATGCCCAGAAAATCTTTCACTCCTGCTA
This sequence comes from Melospiza melodia melodia, assembly GCF_035770615.1. NCBI lineage: Eukaryota > Metazoa > Chordata > Aves > Passeriformes > Passerellidae > Melospiza > Melospiza melodia. Next base: position 92,452,997 of record NC_086196.1, on the reverse strand, counting down.
GTGTTCTACGTCAACCGCAACTTAGTCTGAAAGAAAAGCTTTTTCTCTGAGAGCATCTGAGAGGTTTGCATGAAGCACTGATATCTGACATATGCAATTTTGAATAGGAGAGGAAAAAGAAAATGGCAAGGAGTTTTTAATTTTAGTGGTTTCAATTTTAATTTCCGTGCACTTTTTCAAAACTTGTCAGCTCAAATGCCCATCAACATCTTTTAGTCATCTGTAAGTCAGTATTCATATAAAATGTGCTTCAAATCCAAAGAATTTCAAATTTGCACTCCAAGCTTCTATGCCTAGATTTATGATTTCCTACACATATTAGATGAAAGGAAGGCCTTTTTTACTGTGGGAGTGCTGGAACACTGGAACAGGTTGCCCAGAGAAGTTGTGGGTGTCCCATCCCTGAAAGTATTCAAGGTCACCTTGGACGGGGCTTGGAGCAGCAACAAAGGAGAAGCTTGATGGTAGAGAAACAAAGTTGGACTATAGAAGAAACTCGGATTGAAGTATAGGATCAAGTTTTCTCTCAGCTCTTGGGGTAAATTCAAAGTTGTACAAAATGACATTTATCTGTGCTATTCACTACTGTAACAGAAAGTTTCATGAAAACTGTACAGAAGATAGTAAATTTTAAAAGAGATAAGAATTACAGCATAAAATCCATGGGATAGGTTACAACATGAGACACTCTCTAAGAGAAAATCTCTGTGTTTCAGCACTTCATCGGGGTAAGATTTCATGAAGTGCCAAAGAAGGCGGCAAAATATCATTCGGGACATTATTTACTGGAATTCAGCCTGGCCATTAGTAGGAACTGCCTTTGAACATATCATGTAGATATACCACACACACTTTCCCTTCACTGAAAAATTACTGTTTACAACAAATAAGCAATTGACGATCAAAATTGATTGAAAGCATCTTAAACATGTCAAGTATTTCATTGTAGATGATCTGTGATCCAAATGCTTCTTCCACCTTCGAGAGGGACAGAAGAATTCTTCCATATCATGATGGTTTAAAATTGTATCAACCAATGTTTTCTGCTGAAAAGATATCATCTATTTTTTTCTATTTTTGGAAGAAAATATTCCTAGACATACAACAGGTGAGAACTAAGTAATTTTAAAGAAACAAATGAAATGAAAATATTCTGTAAATAGAATGAAATGAAAAGCTGTGTTTTAAATAGGAGCTAAATATTAAACAGAATTTTTGTACCAGGCATTTGAATTACTGCACCAGCTCTTTTGCCCATCAAGAGAGGCATTTAGCATTTCAGTCTTTTCCAAGGTGTTCATGATCTGCTATGCTGATCTCTGTGTGTGCCTAGGTGTGTGTGGAGGGGGGGGCATATGAAGGGGAGTGTGTATGTTTGCTTTACAATTGTTGTGGCAGATTCATGCCTCAGCTCCACATTTTGTTTTAAAAAGGTCACACCGAGTGGATATGAAGTTTACTATCAACAAGAGATCGATTCCCAAATCATCCATTTGACTCTCCCTTATAAATCATGTGCTTTGTTGCATATTTTATCAAATATACTTTCAAGCCAGATGGAGGAAGGAGGATGTGGGAATCCCTCCACCATCTTGCAACTTTTATGTAAGTAGGTTTTCAAGAAAATCATCATTTCTCTTTTAAATATGTCTGGAACAGGCATGATGGTAGTGTCAACCTGTTGGAGTTTTTGTTGCTGGAAGAAGTTGTACAAAAGGATTGGTTTTTACATTGACCAGTTACTGAATCAAGCGCAGGAATACATTGGAAATTTAGCTGGGGGTTCCTTTTCCCAGCAGACTACTTCTAGAACGAGCTTGTACACTGAAGCTGACTCTTTTGCTCTCTTTTTGTTTCTTTCCTATTTTCTTGGCTTCTTTGCCACTATCTAGACAATTTTGGAACTTTGTTCCCAACTAAAATGGTTTCAATAGTCTGATTGTGATCATACATTTTTACAAGGAATTTTTAAAATCTTTCCTCGAGTCCAGAAAGTCAAGGACTTAGATCTTTTTCTTCCCTTATCAATATTGCCATGAAATTGATAAATAAAGACCAACTCTTTATTTTTGTTTTTAACCCACGTAGATAATTCCCATCCATTAATCCATTTTGTGGACCAATAGCTGCCATTCTGATGGAAGCTGTCACTTCTTAACAATAGGCATTCTGTGACTATGTTGACAGCACTTTGGGTGAAGATCCTAACTGGTCTTAGATATACATAGGGAGAAATTTGCTCAGCCAGTGTCAGTCTTAAGCATGCGTATCAGAAGATCTTTCTAGAGCTGGGAATTTTCCCATGAAAGGGATTCAGTTAGGGAAGAGACACTTGTGCCAGAGTTTTACATTCTTCTTGAACACTGCTTAAGGAACTTAGATGCCATGTCCATTTGGATCTCTGTCTGCACAGAACTTTGTCATGCCAGTGCTTTGAAATGCATCTTGAAGAGAATTCACTAGCACAGAATGAAAGAGAGTGGAAGGGGTTGGTGGGGCTAACCAGGCCCAACCCCCCTGCCTAAACCAGGATACCTAGAGCCTCTTGCCCAGGATTCTATCTGGGTGTACTTTTAATGTCTTCAAAGATCCAGGCTCCACAATCTTTCTGGGCAGTCTGTGCCGTGGTTCAGTCACCCTGACAGTAAAGAAACATTTACTGATGTTCAAAGGCAATCTCCTGTATTTCAGTGTGTGCCCACTGCCTCTTGTCTTTTCCCTCAGCATCACTGAAAAGACACTGATTCCCTCCCCTTTGCACTATTGCTTCCATATATATGTGTGATGCCATGTAGAGGTATGTCAAAAACCTCCCTGAAGCCCAGGCAGATAATATTCCCTTCATCTACCAGTCAAGTTGATTCATCAGAGGAGTTTAAAGTGATGTTCAGCATGAAATTCCCCTGAAAAATCATGCTAACTACATTATTTGGTCATCTGTCATGTGCCTGGCAAGGATTTCCAGGAAGAGCTGCTTCATCAACTTCCTGGGGATAAAAAAGAGGCTGGCTGGTTTGTACTATGGCGAGTCCTCTTAATTGCCTTTTTTGAAGATGGGTGTCATTTGCTAACATCCACTCTTTAGCCTCTCTTGTCGTCTACATCTTAGCAAAACGCTTTTCCACTATGTCTGGCTAGGAAAAACTGTGCCAGCACAGAAAACATCTCCCATCGTGTTCTAGAAGTTGCACGGATGTCTGCCAAGTGTTTGGCAGGAAGAAAAGAAAAGTTGTCCAAAACAGCTTCCAATCGAATGTTCCTGTGATTGGAAAAGTCAGGAGAGTGCAAAGGTACTGTTTTCTATCAGTTGGCAAGGTGCGCACACAATCCCAGTGTTGTACAGCTTGCTTCTTCACCTTCCCGAAGCTGCCGCTCTCGCCGGCTGCCGGAGCCCAAGAAGCGGCTTCTTCGCGCAAAGACGATTGTGCCGCTCACAGGGCTCTCCTTAGCGCGGCTTCTGCCGAAAGACGCCCGGCAGCGGCTCTTACCTCCGGAGAGCATCCTACCTTCGTCTTTAGCTCCTCTTCTCATCTACACCTCGGCAAAAAGCTTCTCCACTATGTCTGGCTAGGAAAAACTGTGCCAGCACAGAAAACATCTCCCATCGTGTTCTAGAAGTTGCACGGATGTCTGCCAAGTGTTTGGCAGGAAGAAAAGAAAAGTTGTCCAAAACAGCTTCCAATCGAATGTTCCTGTGATTGGAAAAGTCAGGAGAGTGCAAAGGTACTGTTTTCTATCAGTTGGCAAGGTGCGCACACAATCCCAGTGTTGTACAGCTTGCTTCTTCACCTTCCCGAAGCTGCCGCTCTCGCCGGCTGCCGGAGCCCAAGAAGCGGCTTCTTCGCGCAAAGACGATTGTGCCGCTCACAGGGCTCTCCTTAGCGCGGCTTCTGCCGAAAGACGCCCGGCAGCGGCTCTTACCTCCGGAGAGCATCCTACCTTCGTCTTTCGCGTCTTTTGTAGTCTACATCTTAGCAAAACGCTTTTCCACTATGTCTGGCTAGGAAAAACTGTGCCAGCACAGAAAACATCTCCCATCGTGTTCTAGAAGTTGCACGGATGTCTGCCAAGTGTTTGGCAGGAAGAAAAGAAAAGTTGTCCAAAACAGCTTCCAATCGAATGTTCCTGTGATTGGAAAAGTCAGGAGAGTGCAAAGGTACTGTTTTCTATCAGTTGGCAAGGTGCGCACACAATCCCAGTGTTGTACAGCTTGCTTCTTCACCTTCCCGAAGCTGCCGCTCTCGCCGGCTGCCGGAGCCCAAGAAGCGGCTTCTTCGCGCAAAGACGATTGTGCCGCTCACAGTGCTCTCCTTAGCGCGGCTTCTGCCGAAAGACGCCCGGCAGCGGCTCTTACCTCCGGAGAGCATCCTACCTTCGTCTTTCGCGTCTTTTGTAGTCTACATCTTAGCAAAACGCTTTTCCACTATGTCTGGCTAGGAAAAACTGTGCCAGCACAGAAAACATCTCCCATCGTGTTCTAGAAGTTGCACGGATGTCTGCCAAGTGTTTGGCAGGAAGAAAAGAAAAGTTGTCCAAAACAGCTTCCAATCGAATGTTCCTGTGATTGGAAAAGTCAGGAGAGTGCAAAGGTACTGTTTTCTATCAGTTGGCAAGGTGCGCACACAATCCCAGTGTTGTACAGCTTGCTTCTTCACCTTCCCGAAGCTGCCGCTCTCGCCGGCTGCCGGAGCCCAAGAAGCGGCTTCTTCGCGCAAAGACGATTGTGCCGCTCACAGTGCTCTCCTTAGCGCGGCTTCTGCCGAAAGACGCCCGGCAGCGGCTCTTACCTCCGGAGAGCATCCTACCTTCGTCTTTCGCGTCTTTTGTAGTCTACATCTTAGCAAAACGCTTTTCCACTATGTCTGGCTAGGAAAAACTGTGCCAGCACAGAAAACATCTCCCATCGTGTTCTAGAAGTTGCACGGATGTCTGCCAAGTGTTTGGCAGGAAGAAAAGAAAAGTTGTCCAAAACAGCTTCCAATCGAATGTTCCTGTGATTGGAAAAGTCAGGAGAGTGCAAAGGTACTGTTTTCTATCAGTTGGCAAGGTGCGCACACAATCCCAGTGTTGTACAGCTTGCTTCTTCACCTTCCCGAAGCTGCCGCTCTCGCCGGCTGCCGGAGCCCAAGAAGCGGCTTCTTCGCGCAAAGACGATTGTGCCGCTCACAGTGCTCTCCTTAGCGCGGCTTCTGCCGAAAGACGCCCGGCAGCGGCTCTTACCTCCGGAGAGCATCCTACCTTCGTCTTTCGCGTCTTTTGTAGTCTACATCTTAGCAAAACGCTTTTCCACTATGTCTGGCTAGGAAAAACTGTGCCAGCACAGAAAACATCTCCCATCGTGTTCTAGAAGTTGCACGGATGTCTGCCAAGTGTTTGGCAGGAAGAAAAGAAAAGTTGTCCAAAACAGCTTCCAATCGAATGTTCCTGTGATTGGAAAAGTCAGGAGAGTGCAAAGGTACTGTTTTCTATCAGTTGGCAAGGTGCGCACACAATCCCAGTGTTGTACAGCTTGCTTCTTCACCTTCCCGAAGCTGCCGCTCTCGCCGGCTGCCGGAGCCCAAGAAGCGGCTTCTTCGCGCAAAGACGATTGTGCCGCTCACAGTGCTCTCCTTAGCGCGGCTTCTGCCGAAAGACGCCCGGCAGCGGCTCTTACCTCCGGAGAGCATCCTACCTTCGTCTTTCGCGTCTTTTGTAGTCTACATCTTAGCAAAACGCTTTTCCACTATGTCTGGCTAGGAAAAACTGTGCCAGCACAGAAAACATCTCCCATCGTGTTCTAGAAGTTGCACGGATGTCTGCCAAGTGTTTGGCAGGAAGAAAAGAAAAGTTGTCCAAAACAGCTTCCAATCGAATGTTCCTGTGATTGGAAAAGTCAGGAGAGTGCAAAGGTACTGTTTTCTATCAGTTGGCAAGGTGCGCACACAATCCCAGTGTTGTACAGCTTGCTTCTTCACCTTCCCGAAGCTGCCGCTCTCGCCGGCTGCCGGAGCCCAAGAAGCGGCTTCTTCGCGCAAAGACGATTGTGCCGCTCACAGTGCTCTCCTTAGCGCGGCTTCTGCCGAAAGACGCCCGGCAGCGGCTCTTACCTCCGGAGAGCATCCTACCTTCGTCTTTCGCGTCTTTTGTAGTCTACATCTTAGCAAAACGCTTTTCCACTATGTCTGGCTAGGAAAAACTGTGCCAGCACAGAAAACATCTCCCATCGTGTTCTAGAAGTTGCACGGATGTCTGCCAAGTGTTTGGCAGGAAGAAAAGAAAAGTTGTCCAAAACAGCTTCCAATCGAATGTTCCTGTGATTGGAAAAGTCAGGAGAGTGCAAAGGTACTGTTTTCTATCAGTTGGCAAGGTGCGCACACAATCCCAGTGTTGTACAGCTTGCTTCTTCACCTTCCCGAAGCTGCCGCTCTCGCCGGCTGCCGGAGCCCAAGAAGCGGCTTCTTCGCGCAAAGACGATTGTGCCGCTCACAGGGCTCTCCTTAGCGCGGCTTCTGCCGAAAGACGCCCGGCAGCGGCTCTTACCTCCGGAGAGCATCCTACCTTCGTCTTTCGCGTCTTTTGTAGTCTACATCTTAGCAAAACGCTTTTCCACTATGTCTGGCTAGGAAAAACTGTGCCAGCACAGAAAACATCTCCCATCGTGTTCTAGAAGTTGCACGGATGTCTGCCAAGTGTTTGGCAGGAAGAAAAGAAAAGTTGTCCAAAACAGCTTCCAATCGAATGTTCCTGTGATTGGAAAAGTCAGGAGAGTGCAAAGGTACTGTTTTCTATCAGTTGGCAAGGTGCGCACACAATCCCAGTGTTGTACAGCTTGCTTCTTCACCTTCCCGAAGCTGCCGCTCTCGCCGGCTGCCGGAGCCCAAGAAGCGGCTTCTTCGCGCAAAGACGATTGTGCCGCTCACAGGGCTCTCCTTAGCGCGGCTTCTGCCGAAAGACGCCCGGCAGCGGCTCTTACCTCCGGAGAGCATCCTACCTTCGTCTTTCGCGTCTTTTGTAGTCTACATCTTAGCAAAACGCTTTTCCACTATGTCTGGCTAGGAAAAACTGTGCCAGCACAGAAAACATCTCCCATCGTGTTCTAGAAGTTGCACGGATGTCTGCCAAGTGTTTGGCAGGAAGAAAAGAAAAGTTGTCCAAAACAGCTTCCAATCGAATGTTCCTGTGATTGGAAAAGTCAGGAGAGTGCAAAGGTACTGTTTTCTATCAGTTGGCAAGGTGCGCACACAATCCCAGTGTTGTACAGCTTGCTTCTTCACCTTCCCGAAGCAGCCGCTTTCGCCGGCTGCCGGAGCCCAAGAAGCGGCTTCTTCGCGCAAAGACGATTGTGCCGCTCACAGTGCTCTCCTTAGCGCAGCTTCTGCCGAAAGACGCCCGGCAGCGGCTCTTACCTCCTGAGAGTGGCAGCTTCGGGAAGATGAAGAAGCAAGCTGTACAACACTGGGATTGTGTGCGCACCTTGCCAACTGATAGAAAACAGTACCTTTGCACTCTCCTGACTTTTCCAATCACAGGAACATTCGATTGGAAGCTGTTTTGGACAACTTTTCTTCCTGCCAAACACTTGGCAGACATCCGTGCAACTTCTAGAACACGATGGGAGATGTTTTCTGTGCTGGCACAGTTTTTCCTAGCCAGACATAGTGGAAAAGCTTTTTGCCGAGGTGTAGATGAGAAGAGGAGCTAAAGACGAAGGTAGGATGCTCTCCGGAGGTAAGAGCCGCTGCCGGGCGTCTTTCGGCAGAAGCCGCGCTAAGGAGAGCACTGTGAGCGGCACAATCGTCTTTGCGCGAAGAAGCCGCTTCTTGGGCTCCGGCAGCCGGCGAGAGCGGCAGCTTCGGGAAGGTGAAGAAGCAAGCTGTACAACACTGGGATTGTGTGCGCACCTTGCCAACTGATAGAAAACAGTACCTTTGCACTCTCCTGACTTTTCCAATCACAGGAACATTCGATTGGAAGCTGTTTTGGACAACTTTTCTTTTCTTCCTGCCAAACACTTGGCAGACATCCGTGCAACTTCTAGAACACGATGGGAGATGTTTTCTGTGCTGGCACAGTTTTTCCTAGCCAGACATAGTGGAAAAGCGTTTTGCTAAGATGTAGACTACAAAAGACGCGAAAGACGAAGGTAGGATGCTCTCCGGAGGTAAGAGCCGCTGCCGGGCGTCTTTCGGCAGAAGCCGCGCTAAGGAGAGCACTGTGAGCGGCACAATCGTCTTTGCGCGAAGAAGCCGCTTCTTGGGCTCCGGCAGCCGGCGAGAGCGGCAGCTTCGGGAAGGTGAAGAAGCAAGCTGTACAACACTGGGATTGTGTGCGCACCTTGCCAACTGATAGAAAACAGTACCTTTGCACTCTCCTGACTTTTCCAATCACAGGAACATTCGATTGGAAGCTGTTTTGGACAACTTTTCTTTTCTTCCTGCCAAACACTTGGCAGACATCCGTGCAACTTCTAGAACACGATGGGAGATGTTTTCTGTGCTGGCACAGTTTTTCCTAGCCAGACATAGTGGAGAAGCTTTTTGCCGAGGTGTAGATGAGAAGAGGAGCTAAAGAGGAAGGTAGGATGCTCTCCGGAGGTAAGAGCCGCTGCCGGGCGTCTTTCGGCAGAAGCCGCGCTAAGGAGAGCACTGTGAGCGGCACAATCGTCTTTGCGCGAAGAAGCCGCTTCTTGGGCTCCGGCAGCCGGCGAGAGCGGCAGCTTCGGGAAGGTGAAGAAGCAAGCTGTACAACACTGGGATTGTGTGCGCACCTTGCCAACTGATAGAAAACAGTACCTTTGCACTCTCCTGACTTTTCCAATCACAGGAACATTCGATTGGAAGCTGTTTTGGACAACTTTTCTTTTCTTCCTGCCAAACACTTGGCAGACATCCGTGCAACTTCTAGAACACGATGGGAGATGTTTTCTGTGCTGGCACAGTTTTTCCTAGCCAGACATAGTGGAAAAGCGTTTTGCTAAGATGTAGACGACAAGAGAGGCTAAAGAGTGGATGTTAGCATATGACACCCATCTTCAAAAAAGGCAATTAAGAGGACTCGCCATAGTACAAACCAGCCAGCCTCTTTTTTATCCCCAGGAAGTTGATGAAGCAGCTCTTCCTGGAAATCCTTGCCAGGCACATGACAGATGACCAAATAATGTAGTTAGCATGATTTTTCAGGGGAATTTCATGCTGAACATCACTTTAAACTCCTCTGATGAATCAACTTGACTGGTAGATGAAGGGAATATTATCTGCCTGGGCTTCAGGGAGGTTTTTGACATACCTCTACATGGCATCACACATACATATGGAAGCAATAGTGCAAAGGGGAGGGAATCAGTGTCTTTTCAGTGATGCTGAGGGTAAAGACAAGAGGCAGTGGGCACACACTGAAATACAGGAGATTGCCTTTGAACATCAGTAAATGTTTCTTTACTGTCAGGGTGACTGAACCACGGCACAGACTGCCCAGAAAGATTGTGGAGCCTGGATCTTTGAAGACATTAAAAGTACACCCAGATAGAATCCTGGGCAAGAGGCTCTAGGTATCCTGGTTTAGGCAGGGGGGTTGGGCCTGGTTAGCCCCACCAACCCCTTCCACTCTCTTTCATTCTGTGCTAGTGAATTCTCTTCAAGATGCATTTCAAAGCACTGGCATGACAAAGTTCTGTGCAGACAGAGATCCAAATGGACATGGCATCTAAGTTCCTTAAGCAGTGTTCAAGAAGAATGTAAAACTCTGGCACAAGTGTCTCTTCCCTAACTGAATCCCTTTCATGGGAAAATTCCCAGCTCTAGAAAGATCTTCTGATACGCATGCTTAAGACTGACACTGGCTGAGCAAATTTCTCCCTATGTATATCTAAGACCAGTTAGGATCTTCACCCAAAGTGCTGTCAACATAGTCACAGAATGCCTATTGTTAAGAAGTGACAGCTTCCATCAGAATGGCAGCTATTGGTCCACAAAATGGATTAATGGATGGGAATTATCTACGTGGGTTAAAAACAAAAATAAAGAGTTGGTCTTTATTTATCAATTTCATGGCAATATTGATAAGGGAAGAAAAAGATCTAAGTCCTTGACTTTCTGGACTCGAGGAAAGATTTTAAAAATTCCTTGTAAAAATGTATGATCACAATCAGACTATTGAAACCATTTTAGTTGGGAACAAAGTTCCAAAATTGTCTAGATAGTGGCAAAGAAGCCAAGAAAATAGGAAAGAAACAAAAAGAGAGCAAAAGAGTCAGCTTCAGTGTACAAGCTCGTTCTAGAAGTAGTCTGCTGGGAAAAGGAACCCCCAGCTGAATTTCCAATGTATTCCTGCGCTTGATTCAGTAACTGGTCAATGTAAAAACCAATCCTTTTGTACAACTTCTTCCAGCAACAAAAACTCCAACAGGTTGACACTACCATCATGCCTGTTCCAGACATATTTAAAAGAGAAATGATGATTTTCTTGAAAACCTACTTACATAAAAGTTGCAAGATGGTGGAGGGATTCCCACATCCTCCTTCCTCCATCTGGCTTGAAAGTATATTTGATAAAATATGCAACAAAGCACATGATTTATAAGGGAGAGTCAAATGGATGATTTGGGAATCGATCTCTTGTTGATAGTAAACTTCATATCCACTCGGTGTGACCTTTTTAAAACAAAATGTGGAGCTGAGGCATGAATCTGCCACAACAATTGTAAAGCAAACATACACACTCCCCTTCATATGCCCCCCCCTCCACACACACCTAGGCACACACAGAGATCAGCATAGCAGATCATGAACACCTTGGAAAAGACTGAAATGCTAAATGCCTCTCTTGATGGGCAAAAGAGCTGGTGCAGTAATTCAAATGCCTGGTACAAAAATTCTGTTTAATATTTAGCTCCTATTTAAAACACAGCTTTTCATTTCATTCTATTTACAGAATATTTTCATTTCATTTGTTTCTTTAAAATTACTTAGTTCTCACCTGTTGTATGTCTAGGAATATTTTCTTCCAAAAATAGAAAAAAATAGATGATATCTTTTCAGCAGAAAACATTGGTTGATACAATTTTAAACCATCATGATATGGAAGAATTCTTCTGTCCCACTCGAAGGTGGAAGAAGCATTTGGATCACAGATCATCTACAATGAAATACTTGACATGTTTAAGATGCTTTCAATCAATTTTGATCGTCAATTGCTTATTTGTTGTAAACAGTAATTTTTCAGTGAAGGGAAAGTGTGTGTGGTATATCTACATGATATGTTCAAAGGCAGTTCCTACTAATGGCCAGGCTGAATTCCAGTAAATAATGTCCCGAATGATATTTTGCCGCCTTCTTTGGCACTTCATGAAATCTTACCCCGATGAAGTGCTGAAACACAGAGATTTTCTCTTAGAGAGTGTCTCATGTTGTAACCTATCCCATGGATTTTATGCTGTAATTCTTATCTCTTTTAAAATTTACTATCTTCTGTACAGTTTTCATGAAACTTTCTGTTACAGTAGTGAATAGCACAGATAAATGTCATTTTGTACAACTTTGAATTTACCCCAAGAGCTGAGAGAAAACTTGATCCTATACTTCAATCCGAGTTTCTTCTATAGTCCAACTTTGTTTCTCTACCATCAAGCTTCTCCTTTGTTGCTGCTCCAAGCCCCGTCCAAGGTGACCTTGAATACTTTCAGGGATGGGACACCCACAACTTCTCTGGGCAACCTGTTCCAGTGTTCCAGCACTCCCACAGTAAAAAAGGCCTTCCTTTCATCTAATATGTGTAGGAAATCATAAATCTAGGCATAGAAGCTTGGAGTGCAAATTTGAAATTCTTTGGATTTGAAGCACATTTTATATGAATACTGACTTACAGATGACTAAAAGATGTTGATGGGCATTTGAGCTGACAAGTTTTGAAAAAGTGCACGGAAATTAAAATTGAAACCACTAAAATTAAAAACTCCTTGCCATTTTCTTTTTCCTCTCCTATTCAAAATTGCATATGTCAGATATCAGTGCTTCATGCAAACCTCTCAGATGCTCTCAGAGAAAAAGCTTTTCTTTCAGACTAAGTTGCGGTTGACGTAGAACACTAGCAGGAGTGAAAGATTTTCTGGGCATCGGGGCAGCCCGTTCTCCTTGGATTTGTGTGCAGAATGCATTTTATCCAAACTGGAAAATAGATCCCAGCTCTGTTCTATTCATCATTCTTACTTCATCAGGCCAGAAGATTCTGTGAAAAGTAGCCTGTGGACCTTGAAGACAGCGCATGTGAACCAGATGAGAGGTGATAGAGAAGTTGAGGGAGAGAAGAAAGAGCATGAGGCTGAAACCAGAAAGTATTTCTCCACGTGATCATGGAAGATTGCAGGAGCCACTTGGTACTATCAAACCAGCCCAACTTGGCACTGGTGCCACCTTGGGTCTGGGAGCCATGTTGCATATCGTGCATTTTAAGGAGCCAGCTGGCCACACCCAGCCATATGCCCCCAAACACAAACCAAGGCCCTTTTCTCTGGCAAACAAAACTCAGCTGCCCTGCTTCTGGATGGCAGATTGCAGGAACCACTTGGTACTATCAAACCAGCCGAACTTGGCACTGGTGCCACCATGGGTCTGGTCACCATCCTGCCTATTGTAGCTTTTCAGGAGCCAGCCGGTCACTCTCAGCCATAGGCCCCCAAACACAAACCTCGGCCCGTTTCCCTGGCAAACAAAAGTAAGCTGCCCCGCTTCTGCATGGCAGATTGCAGGAGCTACTTAGTACTATCAAATCAGCCCGACTTGGCACAGGTGCCACCTTGGATCTGGGAACCATCCTGTGTATCGTGGATTTTCAGGGGCCAGCCGGCCACTCTCAGCCATATGCCCCCAAAAACAAACCACGGACCTTTTCTCTGGCAAACAAAAATCAGCTGCCCCACTTCTGGATGGCAGATTGCAGGAGCCACTTGGGACTATCACACCAGCACAACATGGCACTGCTGCCACCTTGGATCTGGGAACAATCCTGCGTATCGTACATATTCAGGAACCAGCCGAACACTCCCAGCCACAGGCCCCCAAACACAAACAACGGCCCATTTCCCTGGCAAACAAAAGTAAGCTGCCCCGCTTCTGGATGGCAGTTTGCAGGAGCCACTTGGGACTATCAAACCAGCCCGACTTGGTAATGGTACCACCTTGGATCTGGGAACCATCCGGCGTATCGTGGATTTTCAGGGGCCAGCCGGTCATTCCCAGCCATTTGCCCCCAAACACAAACCTCGGCCCGTTTCTCTGGCAAACAAAACTCAACTGCCCCTCTTCTGGATGGCAAATTGCAGGACGCACTTGGTACTACAAAAAGAGCCCGACTTGGCAGTGGTGCCACCTTGGCTCTGGGAACCATCCTGCGTATCGAGCATTTTAAGGAGCCAGCCGGCAATTCCATGCCGTATGCCCCAAAAAGAAACCATGGACCTTTCCTCTGGCAAAAAAAACTCAGCTGTCCCGCTTCTGGATGGCAGATTGCAGGAGTCACTTTGAACCATACAACCAGCCTTACTTGGCACTGGTGCCACCTTGGATCTGGGAACCATCCTGCCTATCGTTGATTTTCAGGGGCCAGCCGGCCACTCTCAGCCATAGGCCCCCAAACACAAACCACAGCCCTTTTCTCTAGCAAACAAAATTCAACTGCCCCGCTTGTGGATGGCAAATTGCAGGAGCCACTGGGTACTACAAAAACAGCCTGACTTGGCACTGGTGCCACCTTGCGTCTGGTTACCATGCGGCGTATCGTGCATTTTAAGGAGCCAGGTGGCCACTCCCAGCCGTATGCCCCCAAACACAACCCACGGCCCTTTTCTCTGGCAAACAAAACTCAGCTGCCCCGCTTCTGGATGGCAGATTGCAGGAGACACTTGGTACTATCAAACCAGCCCGACTTGGCACTGGTGCCACCTTGGGTCTGGGAACCATCCTGCGTATTGTGGATTATCAGGAGACAGCCGACCACTCTCGGCCACAGAGCCCAATCAAAAACAAAGGTCCGTTTCCCTGGCAAAAAAAACTCAGCCGCCCCGCTTCTGGATGGGAGATTGCAGGAGGCACTTGACACTGTCAAACGAGCCCCACTTGGCAGTGGTGCCACCTTGGGTCTGGGAACCATGCTGCGTATCGTGGATTTTCAGGAGCCAGCCGGCCACTGCCAGCCACAGGCCCCCAAACACAAACCACAGCCTTTTTCTCTGGCAAACAAAACTCAGCTGCCCCGCTTCTGGATGGCACATTGCAGGAGCCACTTGGTACTATCAAACCAGCCCGACTTGGCACTGGTGCCACCTTGGGTCTGGGAACCATCCTGCCTATCGTGGATTTTAAGGAGCCAGCCGGCTACTCCCAGCCACAGGCCCCCAACAAAAACCACGGCCCTTTTTTCTCGCAAACAAAACTTAGCTGCCTCACTTCTGGATGGCAGATTGCAGGAGCCACTTGGTGTAATCAAACCAGCCCGACTTGGCACTGGTGCCACCTTGGGTCTGGGAACCATCCTGCGTATCGTGGATTCTAAGGAGCCAGCCGGCCACTCCCAGCCACAGGCCCCCAAACAAAATCAACGGCGCTGTTCCCTGGAAAACAAAACACGCCTGCCAACTTTTTGATGGAGTTTGCAGGAGCCACTTGGTACTATCAAACCAGCCCGACTTGGCACTGGTGCCACCTTGGGTCTGGGAAACATCCTGCGTATCGTGGATTCTTAGGAGCCAGCCGGCCACTCCTAGCCACAGGCCCCCAAACAAAAACCTAGGCCTATTTCTCTGGCAAACAAAAGTAAGCTGCCCTGCTTCTGGATGGCAGATTGCAGGAGACACTTGGTACTATCAAACCAGCCCGACTTGGCACTGGTGCCACCTTGGATCTGGGAACCATGCTGTGTATCGTGGATATTCAGGGGCCAGCCGGCCACTCTCAGCCATATGTCCCCAAACAGAAACCTCGGCCCGTTTCTCTGGCAAACAAAACTCAACTGCCCCTCTTCTGGATGGCAAATTGCAGGATGAACTTGATACTAAAACCGCAGGCCGACTTGGTAGTGGTGACACCTTGGGCCTGGGAACCATCATGCGTATCGAGCATTTTAAGGAGCCAGCCGGCCACTCCCAGCAATATGCCCCCAAAAACAATCCACGGAATTTTTCTCTGGCAAACAAAAATCAGCTGCCCCGCTTCTGGATGGCAGATTGCAGGAGACACTTTGCACCATCAAACCAGCCCGACTTGGCACTGGTGCCACCTTGCATCTGGGAACCATGCTGCCTAGCGTGGATTTTCAGGAGCCAGCCGGCCACTCTCAGCTATATGCCCCCAATCAAAACCCACGGCCCGTTTCCCTGGCAAACAAAAGTAAGCTGCCCCGCTTCTGGATGGCAGATTGCAGGACGCACTTGGTAGTATCAAACCAGCCCGACTTGGCACTGGTGCCACCTTGGGTCTGGGAACCATCCTGCGTATCGTGGGTTCAAAGGAGCCAGCCGGCCACTCCCAGCCACAGGCCCCCAAATACAAACAATGGCGCTTTTCCCTGGAAAACAAAACTCGCCTGCCAACTTTTTGATGGCAGATTGCCGGAGCCACTTGTTACTATCAAACCAGCCCAACTTGGCACTGGTGCCACCATGGGTCTGGTAACCATCCTGCCTATTGTAGATTTTCAGGAGCCAGCCGGTCACTCCCAGCCATAGGTCCCCAGTCACAAACCTCGGCCCGTTTCCCTGGCAAACAAAAGTAAGCTGCCCCGCTTCTGGATGGCAGATTGCAGGAGCCACTTGGTACTATCAAACCAGCCCAACTTGGCACTGGTGCCACCTTGGGTCTGGGAACCATGCTGCGTAACACAGATTCTAAGGAGCCAGTCGGCCAGTACCAGCCACAAGCCCCCAAACACAAACAACGGCGCTATTCTCTGGCAAACAAAACTCAACTGCCCCTCTTCTGGATGGCAAATTGCAGGACGCACTTGGTACTATAAAAACAGCCCGACTTGGCACTGGTGCCACCTTGGGTCTGGGAACCATCCTGCGTATTGTGGGTTGTCAGGAGCCAGCCGAACACTCCCAGCCACAGGCCCCCAAATACAAACCAAAGCCTTTTTCTCTGGCAAACAAAACTCAGCTGCCCCGCTTCTGGATGGCAGATTGCAGGAGCCACTTGGGACTATCACACCAGAACAACATGGCACTGCTGCCACCTTGGATCTGGGAACCATCCTTCCTATCGTGGATTTTCAGGGGCCAGCCGGTCACTCTCAGCCATAGGCCCCAAACACAAACCACGGCCCTTTTCTCTGGAAAACAAAACTCAACTGCCCCTCTTCTGGATGGCAGATTGCAGGAGCCACTGGGTACTATGAAACCAGCCCTACTTGGCACTGATGCCACCTTGGGTCTGGGAACCATCCTGCGTATCATGGATTTTCAGGAGCCAGCCGGCCACTGCCAGCCACAGGCCCCGAAACACAAACAACAGCCTTTTTCTCTGGCAAACAAAATTCAGCTGCCCCGCTTCTGGATGGCAGATTGCAGGAACCACTTGGTACTAACAAACCAGCCCGACTTGGCACTGGTGCCACCTTGGGTCTGGGAACCATCCTGCGTATCGTGGATTCTAAGGAGCCAGCTGGCCACTCCCAGCCACAGGCCCCAAAACACGCACAACGGTGCTTTTCCCTGGAAAACAAAACTCGCCTGCCAAACTTTTGATGGCAGATTGCAGGAGCCACTTGGTACTATCAAACCAGCCCAACTTGGCACTGGTGCCACCATGGGTCTGGTCACCATCCTGCCTATCGTAGCTTTTCAGGAGCCAGCCAGCCACCCCAATCCAGAGGCCCCCAGACAAATATTTCGGCCCGTTTCCCTGGCAAACAAAAGTAAGCTGCCCCGCTTCTGCATGGCAGATTGCAGGAGCCACTTTGCACCATCAAACCAGCCCAACTTGGCACTGGTGCCACCTCAGGTCTGGGAACCATCCTGCGTATCGTGGGTTCTAAGGAGCCAGCCGGCCACTCCCAGGCACAGGCCCCCAAACACAAACAACGGCGCTTTTCCCTGGAAAACAAAACTCGCCTGCCAACTTTTTGATGGCAGATTGCAGGAGCCACTTGGTACTATCAAACCAGCCCAACTTGGCACTGGTGCCACCATGGGTCTGGTCACCATCCTGCCTATCGTAGCTTTTCAGGAGCCAGCCAGCCACCCCCAGCCAGAGGCCCCTAGACACAAACCTCGGCCCGTTTCCCTGGCAAACAAAAGTAAGCTGCCCCGCTTCTGCATGGCAGATTGCAGGAGCTGCTTAGTACTATCAAACCAGCCCGACTTGGCACTGGTGCCACCTCAGGTCTGGGAACCATCCTGCCTATCGTGGATTTTCAGGGGCCAGCCGGCCACTCTCAGCCATATGCCCCCAAAAACAAACCACGGCCCTTTTCTCTGGCAAACAAAACTCAACTGCCCCTCTTCTGGATGGCAAATTTTAGGACGCCCTTAGTACTACGAACACCGCCCGACGTGGCCCTGGTGCCACCTTGTGTCAGGGAACCATCCTGCATATCGAGCTTTTTAAGGAGCCAGACGGCCACGCCCAGCCATAAACCCCCAAAAACAAACCACGGACTATTTCTCTTGGAAACAAAAATCCGCTGCCCCGCGTCTGGATGGCAGATTGCAGGAGCCACTTTGCACCATCAAACCAGCCCGACTTGGCACTGGTGCCACCTTGGGTCTGGGAACAATCCTGCATATCGTGGATTCTAAGGAGCCAGCCGGCCACTCCCAGCCACAGGCCCCCAAACACAAACAACGGCGCTTTTCCCTGGAAAACAAAATTCGCCTGCCAACTTTTTGATGGCAGATTGCAGGAGCCACTTGGTACTATCAAACCAGCCCAACTTGGCACTGGTGCCACCTCTGGTCTGGGAACCATCCTGCCTATCGTAGCTTTTCAGGAGCCAGCCGGTCACTCCCAGCCATAGACCCCCAGACACAAACCTCGGCCCGTTTCCCTGGAAAACAAAAGTAAGCTACCCCAATTCTGGATGGCAGATTGCAGGAGCCACTTGGTACTATCAAATCAGCCCAACTTGGCACTGGTGCCACCATGGGTCTGGTAAACATCCTGCCTATCGTAGCTTTTCAGGAGCCAGCCGGTCACTCCCTGCCATAGGCCCCTGGACACAAACCTCGGCCCGTTTCCCTGGCAAACAAAAGTAAGCTGCCCCGCTTTTGGATGGCAGATTGCAGGATGCACTTGGTACTTACAAACCAGCCCGACTTGGCCCTGGTGCCACCTTGGCTCTGGGAACCATGCTGCGTAACGTAGATTCTACGAGGACAGGCGGCCACTCCCAGCCACAGGCCTCTAAACAAAAACAACGGCGCTTTTCCCTGGAAAACAAAACTCGCCTGCCAACTTCTTGATGGCAGATTGCAGGAGCCACTTGGTAGTATCAAACCAGCCCAACTTGGCACTGGTGCCACCATGGGTCTGGTCACCATCCTGCCTATCGTAGCTTTTTAGGAGCCAGCAGCTCACTCCCAGCCATAGGCCTCCAGACAAATACCTCGGCACGTTTCCCTGGCAAACAAAAGTAGGCTGCCCCGCTTCTGGATGGCAAATTGCAGGACGCACTTGGTACTACGAAAACAGCCCGACTTGGCACTGATGCCACCTTGGGTCAGGGAACAATCCTGCGTATAGAGCTTTTTAAGGAGCCAGCCGGCCACGTCCAGTCATATACCCCCAAAAAAAACCACGGAACATTTCTCCAGCAAACAAAAATCCGCTGCCCCGCGTCTGGATGGCAGATTGCAGGAGCTATTTAGTATTATCAAACCAGCCCGACTTGGCACTGGTGGCACCATGAGTCTGGTAACCATCCTGCCTATCGTAGCTTTTCAGTAGCCAGCCGGTCACTCCCAGCCATAGGCCCCCAGACAAATACCTCGGCCCATTTCCCTGGGAAACAAAAGTAAGCTGTCCCGCTTCTGGATGGAAGATTGCAGGAGCCACTTGGTACTCTCAAACCAGCCCAACTTGTTCCCAGACCCAAGGTGGCACCAGTGCCAAGTCGGGCTGGTTTGATGGTGCAACGTGGCTCCTGCAATCTGCCATCCAAAAGCGGGGCAGCTTACTTTTGTTTGCCAGGAAAACGGGCCGAGGTTTGTGTCTGGGGGCCTATGGCAGGGAGTGACCGGCTGGCTCCTCAAAAGCAACGATAGGCAGGATGTTTACCAGACCCATGGTGGCACCAGTGCCAAGTTGGGCTGATTTGATAGTACCAAGTGGCTCCTGCAATCTGCGATCCAGAATCGGGGTAGCTTACTTTTGTTTTCCAGGGAAACGGGCCGAGGTTTGTGTCTGGGGGTCTATGGCTGGGAGTGACCGGCTGGCTCCCGAAAAGCTACGATAGGCAGGCTGGTTCCCAGACCAGAGGTGGCACCAGTGCCAAGTTGGGCTGGTTTGATAGTACCAAGTGGCTCCTGCAATCTGCCATCAAAAAGTTGGCAGGCGAATTTTGTTTTCCAGGGAAAAGCGCCGTTGTTTTTGTTTGGGGGCCTGTGGCTGGGAGTGGCCGGCTGGCTCCTTAGAATCCACGATATGCAGGATTGTTCCCAGACCCAAGGTGGCACCAGTGCCAAGTCGGGCTGGTTTGATGGTGCAAAGTGGCTCCTGCAATCTGCCATCCAGACGCGGGGCAGCGGATTTTTGTTTCCAAGAGAAATGGTCCGTGGTTTGTTTTTGGGGGTTTATGGCTGGGCGTGGCCGGCTGGCTCCTTAAAAAGCTCGATATGCAGGATGGTTCCCTGACACAAGGTGGCACCAGTGCCACGTCGGGCGGTTTTCGTAGTACAAAGTGCGTCCTAAAATTTGCCATCCAGAAGAGGGGCAGTTGAGTTTTGTTTGCCAGAGAAAAGGGCCGTGGTTTGTTTTTGGGGGCATATGGCTGAGAGTGGCCGGCTGGCTCCTGAAAAGCTACGATAGGCAGGATGTTTACCAGACTCATGGTGGCACCAGTGCCAAGTTGGGCTGATTTGATAGTACCAAGTGGCTCCTGCAATCTGCCATCCAGAATCGGGGTAGCTTACTTTTGTTTTCCAGGGAAACGGGCCGAGCTTTGTGTCTGGGGGTCTATGGTTGGGAGTGGCCGGCTGGCTCCTTAGAAACCACGATACGCAGCATGCTTCCCAGACAAGAGGTGCCACCAGTGCCAAGTTGGGCTGGTTTGATACTACCAAGTGGTTCCTGCAATCTGCCATCCAGAAGCGGGGCAGCTTACTTTTGTTTGCCAGGGAAACGGACCGTTGTTTGTGTTTGGGGGCCTATGGCTGGGACAACCGGCTGGCTCCTTAAAATCTACGATACGCAGGATGGTTCCCAGACCAGAGGTGGCACCAGTGCCAAGTTGGGCTGGTTTGATAGTACCAAGTGGCTTCTGCAATCTGCCATCCAGAAGCGGGGCAGCTTACTTTTGTTTGCCAGGGAAACGGGCCGAGCTTTGTGTCTCGGGGCCTATGGCTGTGAGTGACCGACTGGCTCCTGAAAAGCTTCGATAGGCAGGATGGTGACCAGACCCATGGTGGCACCAGTGCCAAGTTGGGCTGGTTTGATAGTACCAAGTGGCTCCTGCAATCTGCCATCAAAATGTTGTCAGGCGAGTTTTGTTTTCCAGGGAAAAGCGTCGTTGTTTGTGTTTGGGGGCCTGTGGCTGGGAGTGGCCGGCTGGCTCCTTAGAAACCACGATACGCAGCATGGTTCCCAGACAAGAGGTGCCACCAGTGCCAAGTTGGGCTGGTTTGATAGTACCAAGTGGTTCCTGCAATCTGCCATCCAGAAGCGGGGCAGCTTACTTTTGTTTGCCACGGAAACGGGCCGTTGTTTGTGTTTGGGGGCCTGTGGCTGGGAGTGGCCGACTGGCTCCTTAGAAGCCACGATACGCAGGATGGTTCCCAGACCAGAGGTGGCACCAGTGCCAAGTTGGGCTGGTTTGATAATACCAAGTGGCTCCTGCAATCTGCCATCCAGAAGCGGGGCAGTTTAATTTTGTTTGCCAGGGAAACGGGCCAAGGTTTGTGTCTGAAGGCCTATGGCTGTGAGTGACCGGCTAGGTCCTGAAAAGCTACGAGAGGCATGATGGTGACCAGACCCATGGTGGCACCAGTGCCAAGTTGGGCTGGTTTGATAGTACCAAGTGGCTCCTGCAATCTGCCATCAAAAATCGGCAAGCGAGTGTTGATTTCCAGGGAAAAGCGTCGTTGTTTGTGTATGGGGGCCTGTGGCTGGGAGTGGCCGGCTGGCTCCTTAGAATCCACGATACGCAGCATGGTTCCCAGACCCAAGGTGGCACCAGTGCCAAGTCGGGCTGGCTTGATAATACCAAGTGGTTCCTGCAATCGGCCATCAAAATGTTCGCAGGCGAGTTTTGTTTTCCAGGGAAAAGCGCCTTTGTTTGTGCCTGGGGCCCTATGGCCTGGAGTGGACGGATGGCTAATTAGAATCCACGATACACAGGATGGTTCCCAGACCCATGGTGGCACCAGTGCCAAGTTGGGCTGGTTTGATAGTACCAAGTGGTTCCTGCAATCTGCCATCCAGAAGCGGGGCAGCTTACTTTTGTTTGCCAGGGAAACGGTCCGAGGTTTGTGTCTGGGGGCCTATGGCTGGGAGTGACCGGCTGGCTCCTGAAAAGCTACGATAGGCAGGATGGTGACCAGACCCATGGTGGCACCAGTGCCAAGTTGGGCTGGCTTGATAATACCAAGTGGTTCCTGCAATCGGCCATCAAAAAGTTGGCAGGCGAGTTTTGTTTTCCAGGGAAAAGCGCCGTTGTTTGTGCCTGGGGCCCTATGGCCTGGAGTGGACGGATGCCTAATTAGAACCCACGATACGCAGGATGGTTCCCAGACCTGAGGTGGCACCAGTGCCAAGTTGGGCTGGTTTGACGGTGCAAAGTGGCTCCTGCAATCTGCCATGCAGAAGCGGGGCAGCTTACTTTTGTTTGCCAGGGAAACGGGCCGAAATATTTGTCTGGGGGCCTCTGGCTGGGGGTGGCTGGCTGGCTCCTGAAAAGCTACGATAGGCAGGATGGTGACCAGACCCATGGTGGCACCAGTGCCAAGTTGGGCTGGTTTGATAGTACCAAGTGGCTCCTGCAATCTGCCATCAAAAACTTGGCAGGCGAGTTTTGTTTTCCAGGGAAAAGCGCCGTTGTTTGTGTTTGGGGGCCTGTGGCTGGGAGTGGCCGGCTGGCTCCTTAGAATCCACGATACGCAGCATGGTTCCCAGACCCAAGGTGGCACCAGTGCCAAGTCGGGCTGGCTTGATAATACCAAGTGGTTCCTGCAATCGGCCATCAAAATGTTCGCAGGCGAGTTTTGTTTTCCAGGGAAAAGCGCCTTTGTTTGTGCCTGGGGCCCTATGGCCTGGAGTGGACGGATGGCTAATTAGAATCCACGATACACAGGATGGTTCCCAGACCCATGGTGGCACCAGTGCCAAGTTGGGCTGGTTTGATAGTAACAAGTGGTTCCTGCAATCTGCCATCCAGAAGCGGGGCAGCTTACTTTTGTTTGCCAGGGAAACGGTCCGAGGTTTGTGTCTGGGGGCCTATGGCTGGGAGTGACCGGCTGGCTCCTGAAAAGCTACGATAGGCAGGATGGTGACCAGACCCATGGTGGCACCAGTGCCAAGTTGGGCTGGCTAGATAATACCAAGTGGTTCCTGCAATCGGCCATCAAAAAGTTGGCAGGCGAGTTTTGTTTTCCAGGGAAAAGCGCCGTTGTTTGTGCCTGGGGCCCTAAGGCCTGGAGTGGACGGATGGCTAATTAGAATCCACGATACACAGGATGGTTCCCAGACCCATGGTGGCACCAGTGCCAAGTTGGGCTGGTTTGATAGTACCAAGTGGTTCCTGCAATCTGCCATCAAAAAGTTGGCAGGCGAGTTTTGTTTTCCAGGGAAAAGCGCCGTTGTTTGTGTTTGGGGGCCTGTGGCTGGGAGTGGCCGGCTGGCTCCTTAGAATCCACGATACTCAGCATGGTTCCCAGATCAGAGGTGGCACCAGTGCCAAGTTGGGCTGGTTTGATAGTACCAAGTGCGTCCGGGAATCTGCCATCCAGAAGCGGGGCAGCTTACTTTTGTTTGCCAGGGAAACGGGCCGAGGTATTTGTCTGGGGGCCTATGGCTGGGAGTGACCCGCTGGCTCCTGAAAAGTTACGATAGGCAGGATGGTGACCAGACCCATGGTGGCACCAGTGCCAAGTTGGGCTGGTTTGATAGTACCAAGTGGCTCCTGCAATCTGCCATCAAAAAGTTGGCAGGCGAGTTTTGTTTTCCAGGGAAAAGCGCCGTTGTTTGTGTTTGGGGGCCTGTGGCTGGGAGTGGCCGGCTGGCTCCTTAGAATCCACGATACGCAGGATGGTTCCCAGACCAGAGGTGGCACCAGTGCCAAGTCGGGCTGGTTTGATAGTACCAAGTGCGTCCTGCAATCTGCCATCCAGAAGCGGGGCAGCTTACTTTTGTTTTCCAGGGAAACGGGCCGAGGTATTTGTCTGGGGGCCTATGGCTGGGAGTGACCGGCTGGCTCCTGAAAAGCTACGATAGGCAGGATGGTGACCAGACCCATGGTGGCACCAGTGCCAAGTTGGGCTGGTTTGATAGTACCAAGTGGCTCCTGCAATCTGCCATCAAAAAGTTGTCAGGCGAGTTTTGTTTTCCAGGGAAAAGCGCCGTTGTTTGTGTTTGGGTGCCTGTGGCTGGGAGTGGCCGGCTGGCTCCTTAGAATCCACGATACGCAGGATGGTTCCCAGACCCAAGGTGGCACCAGTGCCAAGTCGGGCTGGTTTGATAGTAACAAGTGCGTCCTACTATCTGCCATCCAGAAGCGGGGCAGCTTACTTTTGTTTGCCAGGGAAACGGGCCGAGCTTTGTGTCTGGGGGCCTATGGCTGGGAGTGACCGGCTGGCTCCTGAAAAGCTACGATAGGCAGGATGGTGACCAGACCCATGGTGGCACCAGTGCCAAGTTGGCCTGGTTTGATAGTACCAAGTGGTTCCTGCAATCTGCCATCAAAAAGTTGTCAGGCGAGTTTTGTTTTCCAGGGAAAAGCGCCGTTGTTTGTGTTTGGGGGCCTGTGGCTGGGAGTGGCCGGCTGGCTCCTTAGAATCCACGATACGCAGGATGGTTCCCAGACCAGAGGTGGCAACAGTGACAAGTCGGGCCAGTTTGATGGTGCAAAGTGGCTCCTGCAATCTGCCATCCAGAAGCAGGGCTGCTTACTTTTGTTTGCCAGGGAAAGGAGCCGAGGTTTGTGTCTGGGGGCCTATGGCTGGGAGTGACCAGCTGGCTCCTGAAAAGGTACGATAGGCAGGATGGTTACCAGACCCATGGTGGCACCAGTGCCAAGTTGGGCTGATTTGATAGTACCAAGTGGCTCCTGCAATCTGCCATCAAAATGTTGGTAGGCGAGTTTTGTTTTCCAGAGAAAAGCGCCGTTGTTTGTGTTTGGGGGCCTGTGGGTGGGAGTGGCCGGATGGCTAATTAGAATCCACGATACGCAGGATGGTTCCCAGACCTAAAGTGGCACCAGTGACAAGTCGGGCCAGTTTGATGGTGCAAAGTTGCTACTGAAATCTGCCATCCAGAAACGGGGCAGCTTACTTTTGTTTGCCAGGGAAACGGGCCAAGGTTTGTGTCTGGGGGCCTATGGCTGTGCGTGACCGGCTAGGTCCTGAAAAGCTACGAGAGGCATGATGGTGACCAGACCCATGGTGGCACCAGTGCCAAGTTGGGCTGGTTTGATAGTACCAAGTGGCTCCTGCAATCTGCCATCAAAAAGTCGGGAAGCGAGTGTTGATTTCCAGGGAAAAGCGCCGTTGTTTTTGTTTGGGGGCCTATGGGTGGGAGTGGCCGGCTGGCTCCTTAGAATCCACCATACGCAGGATGGTTCCCAGACCAGTGGTGGCACCAGTGCCAAGTCGGGCTGGTTTGATAGTACCAAGTGGCTCCTGCAATCTGCCATCCAGAAGCGGGGCAGCTTACTTTTGTTTGCCAGGGAAACGGGCCGAGGTTTGTGTCTGGGGGCCTATGGCTGGGAGTGACCGGCTGGCTCCTGAAAAGCTACGATAGGCAGGATGGTGACCAGACCCATGGTGGCACCAGTGCCAAGTTGGGCTGGTTTGATAGTACCAAGTGGCTCCTGCAATCTGCCATCAAAAATTTGGCAGGCGAGTTTGTTATCCAGGGAAAAGCGCCGTTGTTTGTGCCTGGGGCCCTATGGCCTGGAGTGGACGGATGGCTAATTAGAATCCACGATACACAGGATGGTTCCCAGACCCATGGTGGCACCAGTGCCAACTTGGGCTGGTTTGATAGTACCAAGTGGTTCCTGCAATCTGCCATCCAGAAGCGGGGCAGCTTACTTTTGTTTGCCAGGGAAACGGTCCGAGGATTGTGTCTGGGGGCCTAAGCCTGGAAGTGACCGGCTGGCTCGTGAAAAGCTACGATAGGCAGGATGGTGACCAGACCCATGACGGCACCAGTGCCAAGTTGGGCTGGTTTGATAGTACCAAGTGGCTCCTGCAATCTGCCATCAAAAACTTGGCAGGCGAGTTTTGTTTTCCAGGGAAAAGCGCCGTTGTTTGTGTTTGGGGGCCTGTGGCTGGGAGTGGCCGGCTGGCTCCTTAGAATCCACGATACTCAGCATGGTTCCCAGACCAGAGGTGGCACCAGTGCCAAGTTGGGCTGGTTTGATTGTAACAAGTGCGTCCGGGAATCTGCCATCCAGAAGCGGGGCAGCTTACTTTTGTTTGCCAGGGAAACGGGCCGAGGTTTGTGTCTGGGGGCCTATGGCTGGGAGTGGCCGGCTGGCTCATGAAAAGCTACGATAGGCAGGATGGTGACCAGACCCATGGTGGCACCAGTGCCAAGTTGGGCTGGTTTGATAGTACCAAGTGGCTCCTGCAATCTGCCATCAAAAAGTCGGCAAGCGAGTGTTGATTTCCAGGGAAAAGCGTCGTTGTTTGTGTTTGGGGGCCTGTGGCTGGGAGTGGCCGGCTGGCTCCTTAGAATCCACGATACGCAGCATGGTTCCCAGACCCAAGGTGGCACCAGTGCCAAGTCGGGCTGGCTTGATAATACCAAGTGGTTCCTGCAATCGGCCATCAAAATGTTCGCAGGCGAGTTTTGTTTTCCAGGGAAAAGCGCCGTTGTTTGTGCCTGGGGCCCTATGGCCTGGAGTGGACGGATGGCTAATTAGAATCCACGATACACAGGATGGTTCCCAGACCCATGGTGGCACCAGTGCCAAGTTGGGCTGGTTTGATAGTACCAAGTGGTTCCTGCAATCTGCCATCCAGAAGCGGGGCAGCTTACTTTTGTTTGCCAGGGAAACGGTCCGAGGTTTGTGTCTGGGGGCCTATGGCTGGGAGTGACCGGCTGGCTCCTGAAAAGCTACGATAGGCAGGATGGTGACCAGACCCATGGTGGCACCAGTGCCAAGTTGGGCTGGCTTGATAATACCAAGTGGTTCCTGCAATCGGCCATCAAAATGTTGGCAGGCGAGTTTTGTTTTCCAGGGAAAAGCGCCGTTGTTTGTGCCTGGGGCCCTATGGCCTGGAGTGGACGGATGGCTAATTAGAACCCACGAGACGCAGGATGGTTCCCAGACCTGAGGTGGCACCAGTGCCAAGTTGGGCTGGTTTGACGGTGCAAAGTGGCTCCTGCAATCTGCCATGCAGAAGCGGGGCAGCTTACTTTTGTTTGCCAGGGAAACGGGCCGAAATATTTGTCTGGGGGCCTCTGGCTGGGGGTGGCTGGCTGGCTCCTGAAAAGCTACGATAGGCAGGATGGTGACCAGACCCATGGTGGCACCAGTGCCAAGTTGGGCTGGTTTGATAGTACCAAGTGGCTCCTGCAATCTGCCATCAAAAACTTGGCAGGCGAGTTTTGTTTTCCAGGGAAAAGCGCCGTTGTTTGTGTTTGGGGGCCTGTGGCTGGGAGTGGCCGGCTGGCTCCTTAGAATCCACGATACGCAGCATGGTTCCCAGACCCAAGGTGGCACCAGTGCCAAGTCGGGCTGGCTTGATAATACCAAGTGGTTCCTGCAATCGGCCATCAAAAAGTTGGCAGGCGAGTTTTGTTTTCCAGGGAAAAGCGCCGTTGTTTGTGCCTGGGGCCCTATGGCCTGGAGTGGACGGATGGCTAATTAGAATCCACGATACACAGGATGGTTCCCAGACCCATGGTGGCACCAGTGCCAAGTTGGGCTGGTTTGATAGTAACAAGTGGTTCCTGCAATCTGCCATCCAGAAGCGGGGCAGCTTACTTTTGTTTGCCAGGGAAACGGTCCGAGGTTTGTGTCTGGGGGCCTATGGCTGGGAGTGACCGGCTGGCTCCTGAAAAGCTACGATAGGCAGGATGGTGACCAGACCCATGGTGGCACCAGTGCCAAGTTGGGCTGGCTAGATAATACCAAGTGGTTCCTGCAATCGGCCATCAAAAAGTTGGCAGGCGAGTTTTGTTTTCCAGGGAAAAGCGCTGTTGTTTGTGCCTGGGGCCCTATGGCCTGGAGTGGACGGATGGCTAATTAGAATCCACGATACAAAGGATGGTTCCCAGACCCATGGCGGCACCAGTGCCAAGTTGGGCTGGTTTGATAGTACCAAGTGGTTCCTGCAATCTGCCATCCAGAAGCGGGGCAGCTTACTTTTGTTTTCCAGGGAAACAGGCCGAGGTTTTTGTCTGGGGGCCTATGGCTGGGAGTGACCGGCTGGCTCGTGAAAAGCTACGATAGGCAGGATGGTGACCAGACCCATGACGGCACCAGTGCCAAATTGGGCTGGTTTGATAGTACTAAGTGGCTCCTGCAATCTGCCATCACAAACTTGGCGGGCGAGTTTTGTTTTCCAGGGAAAAGCGCCGTTGTTTGTGTTTGGGGGCCTGTGGCTGGGAGTGGCCGGCTGGCTCCTTAGAATCCACGATACTCAGCATGGTTCCCAGATCAGAGGTGGCACCAGTGCCAAGTTGGGCTGGTTTGATAGTACCAAGTGCGTCCGGGAATCTGCCATCCAGAAGCGGGGCAGCTTACTTTTGTTTGCCAGGGAAACGGGCCGTGGGTTTTGTTTGGGGGCCTATGGCTGAGAGTGACCGGCTGGCTCCTGAAAAGTTACGATAGGCAGGATGGTGACCAGACCCATGGTGGCACCAGTGCCAAGTTGGGCTGGTTTGATAGTACCAAGTTGCTCCTGCAATCTGCCATCAAAAAGTTGGCAGGCGAGTTTTGTTTTCCAGGGAAAAGCGCCGTTGTTTGTGTTTGGGGGCCTGTGGCTGGGAGTGGCCGGCTGGCTCCTTAGAATCCACGATACGCAGGATGGTTCCCAGACTTGACGTGGCACCAGTGCCAAGTCGGGCTGGTTTGATAGTACCAAGTGGCTCCTGCAATCAGCCATCCAGAAGCGGGGCAGCTTACTTTTGTTTGCCAGGGAAACGGGCCGAGCTTTGTGTCTGGGGGCCTATGGCTGGGAGTGACCGGCTGGCTCCTGAAAAGCTACGATAGGCAGGATGGTGACCAGACCCATGGTGGCACCAGTGCCAAGTTGGGCTGATTTGATAGTACCAAGTGGCTCCTGCAATCTGCCATCAAAATGTTGGCAGGCGAGTTTTGTTTTCCAGGGAAAAGCGCGGTTGTTTGTGTTTGGGGGCCTGTGGGTGGGAGTGGCCGGATGGCTAATTAGAATCCACGATACGCAGGATGGTTCCCAGACCTAAAGTGGCACCAGTGACAAGTCGGGCCAGTTTGATGGTGCAAAGTTGCTACTGAAATCTGCCATCCAGAAACGGGGCAGCTTACTTTTGTTTGCCAGGGAAACGGGCCAAGGTTTGTGTCTGGGGGCCTATGGCTGTGAGTGACCCGCTAGGTCCTTAAAAGCTACGAGAGGCATGATGGTGACCAGACCCATGGTGGCACCAGTGCCAAGTTGGGCTGGTTTGATAGTACCAAGTGGCTCCTGCAATCTGCCATCAAAAAGTCGGCAAGCGAGTGTTGATTTCCAGGGAAAAGCGCCGTTGTTTGTGTTTGGGGGCCTGTGGCAGGGAGTGGCCGGCTGGCTCCTTAGAATCCACGATACGCAGCATGGTTCCCAGACCCAAGGTGGCACCAGTGCCAAGTCGGGCTGGCTTGATAATACCAAGTGGTTCCTGCAATCGGCCATCAAAAAGTTGGCAGGCGAGTTTTGTTTTCCAGGGAAAAGCGCCGTTGTTTTTGTTTGGGGCCTATGGGTGGGAGTGGCCGGCTGGCTCCTTAGAATCCACGAGACGCAGGATGGTTCCCAGACCTGAGGTGGCACCAGTGCCAAGTTGGGCTGGTTTGATAGTACCAAGTGCGTCCTGCAATCTGCCATCCAGAAGCGGGGTAGCTTACTTTTGTTTGCCAGGGAAACGGGCCGAGGTTTGTGACTGGGGGCCTATGGCTGGGAGTGACCGGCTGGCGCCTGAAAAGCTACGATAGGCAGGATGGTGACCAGACCCATGGTGGCACCAGTGCCAAGTTGGGCTGGTTTGATAGTACCAAGTGGCTCCTGCAATCTGCCATCAAAAACTTGGCAGGCCAGTTTTGTTTTCCAGGGAAAAGCGCCGTTGTTTCTGTTTGGGGGCCTGTGGCTGGGAGTGGCCGGCTGCCTCCTTTGAACCCAGGATACGCAGGATGGTTCCCAGAGCCAAGGTTACGCCAGTGCCAAGTTCGGCTGGTTTGATAGTACCAAGTGGATCCTGCAAACTGCCATCCAGAAGCGGGACAGCTTAATTTTGTTTCCCAGGGAAACGGGCCGAGGTATTTGTCTGGGGGCCTATGGCTGGGCGTGACTGGCTGGCTACTGAAAAGCTACGATAGGCAGGATGGTTACCAGGCTCATGGTGGCCCCACTGCCAAGTCGGGCTGGTTTGATAATACTAAATAACTCCTGAAATCTGCCATCCAGACGCGGGGCAGCGGATTTCTGTTTCCTGGAGAAAAGTTCCGTGGTTTTTTTTTGGGGGTATATGGCTGGACGTGGCCGGCTGGCTCCTTAAAAATCTCGATACGCAGGATTGTTCCCTGACCCAAGGTGGCATGAGTGCCAAGTCGGGCTGTTTTCGTAGTACCAAGTGCGTCCTGCAATTTGCCATCCAGAAGAGGGGCAGTTGAGTTTTGTTTGCCAGAGAAAAGGACCGTGGTATATGTTTGGGGGCATATGGCTGAGAGTGGCCGGCTGG
Organism: Melospiza melodia melodia; assembly: GCF_035770615.1. Classification (NCBI taxonomy): domain Eukaryota; kingdom Metazoa; phylum Chordata; class Aves; order Passeriformes; family Passerellidae; genus Melospiza; species Melospiza melodia. Next base: position 92,422,743 of record NC_086196.1, on the reverse strand, counting down.
CCCCTGAAAATCCACGATAGGCAGGATGGTTCCCAGAACCAAGGTGGCACCAGTGCCATGTTGGCCTGGTTTGATAGTACCATGTGGCTCCTGCAATCTGCCATCCAGAAGCGGGGCAGCTTACTTTTGCTTGCCAGGGAAACGGGCCGAGATATTTGTCTGGGGGCCTATGGCTGGGAGTGACCGGCTGGCTCCTGAAAAGCTACGATAGGCAGGATGGTGACCAGACCCATGGTGGCACCAGTGCCAAGTTGGGCTGGTTTGATAGTACCAAGTGGCTCCTGCAATCTGCCATCCAAAAGTTGTCAGGCGAGTTTTGTTTTCCAGGGAAAAGCGCCGTTGTTCTTGTTTAGAGGCCTGTGGCTGGGAGTGGCCGGCTGCCTCCTTTGAACCCAGGATACGCAGGATGGTTCCCAGAGCCAAGGTGGCACCAGTGCCAAGTTGGGCTGGTTTGATAGTACCAAGTGGCTCCTGCAATCTGCCATCCAGAAGCGGGACAGCTTACTTTTGTTTCCCAGGGAAACGGGCCGAGGTATTTGTCTGGGGGCCTATGGCTGGGAGTGACCGGCTGGCTACTGAAAAGCTACGATAGGCAGGATGGTTACCAGACTCATGGTGGCACCAGTGCCAAGTCGGGCTGGTTTGATAATACTAAATAGCTCCTGAAATCTGCCATTCAGACGCGGGGCAGCGGATTTTTGTTTGCTGGAGAAAAGTTCCGTGGTTTTTTTTTGGGGGTATATGGCTGGACGTGGCCGGCTGGCTCCATAAAAAGATCGATACGCAGGATTGTTCCCTGACCCAAGGTAGCATCAGTGCCAAGTCGGGCTGTTTTCGTAGTACCAAGTGCGTCCTGCAATTTGCCATCCAGAAGAGGGGCAGTTGAGTTTTGTTTGTCAGAGAAAAGGGCCGTGGTATGTGTTTGGATCCATATGGCTGAGATTGGCCGGCTGGCCCCTGAAAATCCACGATAGGCAGGATGGTTCCCAGAGCCAAGGTGGCACCAGTGCCATGTTTGCCTGGTCTGATAGTACCATGTGCCTCCTGCAATCTGCCATCAAAATGTTGGCAGGCGAGTTTTGTTTTCCAGGGAAAAGCGCCATATTTTGTGTTTGGGCGCCTGTGGCTCAGAGTGGCCGGGTGGCTGCTTAGAATCCACGATACGCAGGATGGTTCCCAGACCCAAGGTGGCACCAGTGCCAAGTCGGGCTGGTTTGACACTACCAAGTGGCTCCTGCAATCTGCCATCCAGAATCGGGGCAGCTTAATTTTGTTTGCCAGGGAAACGGTCCGAGGTTTGTGTCTGGGGGCCTATGGCTGGGAGTGACCGGCTGGCTCCTGAAATGCTACAATAGGCAGGATGGTTCCCAGACCCATAGTGGCACCAGTACCAAGTTGGGATGATTTGATAGTACCAAGTGGCTCCTGCAATCTGCCATCAAAAAGCTGGCAGGCGAGTTTTGTTTTCCAGGGAAAAGCGCCGTTGTTTGTGTTTGGGGGCCTGTGGCTGGGAGTGGCCGGCTGGCTCCTTAGAATCCACGATATGCAGGATTGTTCCCAGACCCAAGGTGGCACCAGTGCCAAGTCGGGCTGGTTTGATGGTGCAAAGTGGCTCCTGCAATCTGCCATCCAGACGCGGGGCAGCGGATTTTTGTTTCCATGAGAAATGGTCCGTGGTTTGTTTTTGGGGGTATATGGCTCGGCGTGGCCGGCTGGCTCCTTAAAAAGCTCGATATGCAGGATGGTTCCCTGACACAAGGTGGGACCAGTGCCACGTCGGGCGGTTTTCGTAGTACAAAGTGCGTCCTAAAATTTGCCATCCAGAAGAGGGGCAGTTGAGTTTTGTTTGCCTGTGAAACGGGCCGTTGTTTTTGATTGGGTTCTGTGGCCGAGAGTGTTCGGCTGGCTCCTGACAACCCACAATACGCAGGATGGTTCCCAGACCCAAGGTGGCACCAGTGCCAAGTCGGGCTGGTTTGATAGTACCAAGTGGCTCCTGCAATCTGCCATCCAGAACCGGTGCAGTTGAGTTTTGTTTGCCAGAGAAAAGGGCCGTGGGTTGTGTTTGGGGGCATATGGCTGGGAGTGGCCGGCTGTCTCATTAAAAAGATCGATACGCAGGATGGTTCCGAGACCCAAGGTGGCACCAGTGCCAAGTCGGGCTGTTTTTATAGTACCAAGTGCGTCCTGCAATTTGCCATCCAGAAGAGGGGCAGTGGAGTTTTGTTTGCCAGAGAATAGCGCCGTTGTTTGTGTTTGGGGGCTTGTGGCTGGGAGTGGCCGACTGGCGCCTTAGAATCTGTGTTACGCAGCATGGTTCCCAGACCAGAGGTGGCACCAGTTCCAAGTCGGGCTGGTTTGATAGTACCAAGGGGCTCCTGCAATCTGCCATCCAGAAGCGGGGCAGCTTACTTTTGTTTGCCAGGGAAACGGGCCGAGGTTTGTGACTGGGGACCTATGGCTGGGAGTGACCGGCTGGCTCCTGAAAAGCTACGATAGGCAGGATGGTGACCAGACCCATGGTGGCACCAGTGCCAAGTTGGGCTGGTTTGATAGTACCAAGTGGCTCCTGCAATCTGCCATCAAAATGTTGGCAGGCGAGTTTTGTTTTCCAGGGAAAAGCGCCGTTGTTTGTGTTTGAGGGCCTGTGGCTGGGAGTGGCCGGCTGGCTCCTTAGAATCCACGATACGCAGGATGGTTCCCAGACCAGAGGTGGCACCTTTGCCAAGTTGGGCTGGTTTGATAGTACCAAGTGCGTCCTGCAATCTGCCATCCAGAAGCGGGGCAGCTTACTTTTGTTTGCCAGGGAAACGGGCCGAGGTTTGTGTCTGGGGTCCTATGGCTGGGAGTGACCTGCTAGGTCCTGAAAAGCTGCGATAGGCAGGATGGTGACCAGACCCATGGTGGCACCAGTGCCAAGTTGGGCTGGTTTGATAGTACCAAGTGGCTCCTGCAATCTGCCATCCAGAAGCGGGGTAGCTTACTTTTGTTTGCCAGGGAAACGGGCAGAGCTTTGTGTCTGGGGGCATATGGCTGAGAGTGGCCGTCTGGCCCCTGAAAATCCACGATAGGCAGGATGGTTCCCAGACCAGAGGTGGCACCAGTGCCAAGTCGGGCTGGTTTGATAGTACTAAATAGCACCTGCAATCTGCCATCAAAAAGTTGGCAGGCCAGTTTTGTTTTCCAAGGAAAAGCACCGTTGTTTGTGTTTGGGGGACTGTGGCTGGGAGTGGCCGGCTGGCTCCTTAGAACACACGATACGCAGGATGGTTCCCAGACCCAAGGTGGCACCAGTGCCACGTCGGGCTGGTTTGATGGTGAAAAGTGGCTCCTGCAATCTGCCATCCTGAAGCGGGGTAGCTTACTTTTGTGTGCCAGGGAAACGGGCCGAGGTTTATGACTGGGGGCCTAGGGCTATGAGTGACAGGCTGGCTCCTGAAAAGCTACAATAGGCAGGATGGTTCCCAGACCCAAGGTGGCACCAGTGCAAAGTTGGGCTTGTTTGATGGTACCAAGTGGCTCCTGCAATCTGCCATCAAAAAGTTGGCAGGCCAGTTTTGTTTTCCAGGGAAAAGCGCCGTTGTTTGTGTTTGGGGGACTGTGGCTGGGAGTGGCCAGGTGGCTCCTTAGAACACAAGATACGCAGGATGGTTCCCAGACCAGAGGTGGCACCAGTGCCAAGTTGGGCTGGTTTGATAGTCCCAAGTGTCTCCTGCAATCTGCCATCCAGAAGCGGGGCAGCTTACTTTTGTTTGCCAGAGGAATAGGCCTAGGTTTTTGTTTGGGGGCCTGTGGCTAGGAGTGGCCGGCTGGCTCCTAAGAATCCACGATACGCAGGATGTTTACCAGACCCATGGTGGCACCAGTGCCAAGTTGGGCTGGTTTGATAGTACCATTGGCTCCTGCAAACTCCATCAAAAAGTTGGCAGGCGTGTTTTGTTTTCCAGGGAACAGCGCCGTTGATTTTGTTTGGGGGCCTGTGGCTGGGAGTGGCCGGCTGGCTCCTTAGAGACCACGATACGCAGGATGGTTCCCAGACCCAAGGTGGCACCAGTGCCAAGTCGGGCTGGTTTGATAGTACCAAGTGGCTCCTGCAATCTGCCATCCAGAAGTGAGGAAGCTAAGTTTTGTTTGCCAGAATAAAGGGCCGTGGTTTTTGTTGGGGGCCTGTGGCTGGGAGTAGCCGGCTGGCTCCTTAGAATCCACGATACGCAGGATGGTTCCCAGACCCAAGGTGGCACCAGTGCCAAGTTGGGCTGGTTTGATAGTACCAAGTGCGTCCTGCAATCTGCCATCCACAAGCGGCGCCGCTTAGTTTTGTTTGCCACGGAAACGGGCCGAGGTTTGTGTCTGGGGGCCTGTGGCTGGGAGTGACCGGCTAGGTCCTGAAAATCTACGATAGGCAGGATGGTGACCAGACCCATGGTGGCACCAGTGCCAAGTTGGGCTGGTTTGATAGTACCAAGTGGCTCCGGCAATCTGCCATCAAAATTTGGCAGGCGAGTTTTGTTTTCCAGGGAAAAGCGCCGTTGTTTGTGTTTGAGGGCCTGTGGCTGGGAGTGGCCGGCTGGCTCCTTAGAATCCACGATACGCAGGATGGTTCCCAGACCTGAGGTGGCACCAGTGCCAAGTCGGGCTAGTTTGATGGTGCAAAGTGGCTCCTGCAATCTGCCATCCAGAAGCGGGGCAGCTTACTTTTGTTTTCCAGGGAAACGGGCCGAGCTTTTTGTCTGGGGTCTATGGCTGGGAGTGACCGGCTGGCTCCTGAAAAGCTACGATAGGCAGGATGGTGACCAGACCCATGGTGGCACCAGAGCCATGTTCGGCTGATTTCAAAGTACAAAGTTGCTCCTGCAATCTTCCATCAAAAAGTCAGCAGGCGAGTTTTGTTTTCCAGGGAAAAGCGCCGTTGTTTGTGTCTGCGGGCCTGTGGCTGGAGTGGCCGGCTGGCTCCTTTCAACACACGATACGCCGGATGGTTCCCAGACCTGAGGTGGCACCAGTGCCAAGTTGGGCTGGTTTGATAGTACCAAGTGGTTCCTGCAATCTGCCATCAAAATGTTGGCAGGCGAGTTTTGTTTTCCAGGGAAAAGCGCCGTTGTTTTTTTTTGGGGGCCTGTGGCTGGGAGTGGCCGGCTGGCTCCTTAGAATCCACGATACGCAGGATGGTTCCCAGACCAGAGGTGGCACCAGTACCAAGTCGGGCTGGTTTGATAATAACAAGTGGCTCCTGCAATCTGCCATCCAGAAGCGGGGCAGCTTACTTTTGTTTGCCAGGGAAACGGGCCGAGCTTTGTGTCTGGGGGCCTATGGCTGGGAGTGACCGGCTGGCTCCTGAAAAGCTACGATAGGCAGGATGGTGACCAGACCCATGGTGGCACCAGTGCCAAGTTGGGCTGGTTTGATAGTACCAAGTGGCTCCTGCAATCTGCCATCAAAAAGTTGGCAGGCGAGTTTTGTTTTCCAGGGAAAAGCGTCGTTGTTTGTGTTTGGGGGCCTGTGGCTGGGAGTGGCCGTCTTGCTAATTGGAATCCACGATACACATGATGGTTCCCAGACCTGAGGTGGCACCAGTGACAAGTCGGGCCAGTTTGATGGTGCAAAGTGGCTCCTGCAATCTGCCATCCAGAAGCGGGGCAGCTTACTTTTGTTTGCCAGGGAAACGGGCCGAGGTTTGTGTCTGGGGGCCTATGGCTGGGAGTGACCGGCTGGCTCCTGAAAAGCTACGATAATCAGGATGGTGACCAGACCCATGGTGGCACCAGTGCCAAGTTGGGCTGATTTGATAGTACCAAGTGGCTCCTGCGATCTGCCATCAAAAAGTTGGCAGACGAGTTTTGTTTTCCAGGGAAAAGCGCTGTTGTTTGTATTTGGGGGCCTGTGGCTGGGAGTGACCGGCTGGCTCCTTAGAATCCACGATACGCAGGATGGTTCCCAGACCCAAGGTGGCACCAGTGCCAAGTTGGGCTGGTTTGATTATACCAAGTGGTTCCTGCAATCTGCCATCCAGAAGCGGGGCAGCTTACTTTTGTTTGCCAGGGAAACGGGCCGAGCTTTGTGTCTGGGGGCCTATGGCTGGGAGTGACCTGCTAGGTCCTGAAAAGCTACGATAGGCAGGATGGTGACCAGACCCATGGTGGCACCAGTGCCAAGTTGGGCTGGTTTGATAGTACCAAGTGGCTCCTGCAATCTGCCATCAAAAAGTTGGCAGGCGAGTTTTGTTTTCCAGGAAAAAGCGCCGTTGTTTGTGTTTGTGGGCCTGTGGCTGGGAGTGGCCGGCTGGCTCCTTAGAATCCACGATACGCAGCATTGTTCCCAGACCAGAGGTGGCACCAGTGCCAAGTCGGGCTAGTTTGATGGTGCAAAGTGGCTCCTGCAATCTGCCATCCAGTAGCGGGGTAGCTTACTTTTTTTTGCCAGGGAAACGGGCCGAGGTTTTTGTCTGGAGGCCTATGGCTGGGAGTGACCGGCTAGGTCCTGAAAAGCTACGATAGGCAGGATGGTGACCAGACCCATGGTGGCACCAGTGCCAAGTTGGGCTGGTTTGATAGTACCAAGTGGCTCCTGCAATCTGCCATCAAAACGTTGTCAGGCGAGTTTTGTTTTCCAGGGAAAAGCGCCGTTGTTTGTGTTTGCGGGCCTGTGGCTGGGAGTGGCCGGCTGACTCCTTAGAATCCACGATACGCAGGATGGTTCCCAGACCCAAGATGGCACCAGTGCCAAGTCGGGCTGGTTTGATAGTACCAAGTGGTTCCTGCAATCTGCCATCCAGAAGCGGGGTAGCTTACTTTTGTTTGCCAGGGAAACGGGCCGAGCTTTGTTTTTGGGGGCCTGTGGCTGGCAGTGGCCAGCTGGCTCCTGAAAATCCATGATACGCAGCATGGTTCCCAGACCCAAGATGGCACCAGTGCCAAGTGGGGCTGGTTTGACAGTGTCAAGTGCCTCATGCAATCTCCCATCCAGAAACGGGGCAGCTGAGTTCTTTTGCCTGTGAACCGGCCGTTGTTTTTGATTGGGGTCTGTGGCCGAGAATGGTCGACTGGCTACTGACAATCCACAATACGCAGGATGGTTCCCAGACTCAAGGTGGCACCAGGGCCAAGTCGGGCTCGTTTGATAGTACCAAGTGGCTCCTGCAATCTGCCATCCTGACGCGGGGCAGCGGATCTTTGTTTGCCAGAGTAAAGTTCCGTGGTTTGTTTTTGGGGGCATATGGCTGGGAGTGGCCGGCTGGCTCCTTAAGAAGCTCGATACGCAGGATGGTTCCCAGATCCATGGTGGCACCATTGCCTAATTTGGCTGTTTTTGTAGTACCAAGTGCGTCCTGCAATTTTCCATCCAGAAGAAGGGCAGTTGAGTTTTGTTTTCCAGGGAAAAGCGCCGTTGTTTTTGTTTGGAGGCCTGTGGCTGGGAGTGGCCGGCTGGCTCCTTTCAACACACGATACGCCGGATGGTTCCCAACCCAAGGTGGCACCAGTGCCAAGTTGGGCTGGTTTGATAGTACCAAGTGGCTCCTGCAATCTGCCATCCAGAAGCGGGGCAGCTTACTTTTGTTTGCCAGGGAAACGGGCCGAGGTTTGTGACTGGGGGCCTATGGCTGGGAGTGACCGGCTGGCTCCTGAAAAGCTACGATAATCAGGATGGTGACCAGACCCATGGTGGCACCAGTGCCAAGTTGGGCTGATTTGATAGTACCAAGTGGCTCCTGCGATCTGCCATCAAAAAGTTGGCAGGCGAGTTTTGTTTTCCAGGGAAAAGCGCTGTTGTTTGTATTTGGGGGCCTGTGGCTGGGAGTGACCGGCTGGCTCCTTAGAATCCACGATACGCAGGATGGTTCCCAGACCCAAGGTGGCACCAGTGCCAAGTTGGGCTGGTTTGATTATACCAAGTGGTTCCTGCAATCTGCCATCCAGAAGCGGGGCAGCTTACTTTTGTTTGCCAGGGAAACGGGCCGAGCTTTGTGTCTGGGGGCCTATGGCTGGGAGTGACCTGCTAGGTCCTGAAAAGCTACGATAGGCAGGATGGTGACCAGACCCATGGTGGCACCAGTGCCAAGCTGGGCTGGTTTGATAGTACCAAGTGGCTCCTGCAATCTGCCATCAAAAAGTTGGCAGGCGAGTTTTGTTTTCCAGGGAAAAGCGCTGTTGTTTGTATTTGGGGGCCTGTGGCTGGGAGTGGCCGGCTGGCTCCTTAGAATCCACGATACGCAGCATTGTTCCCAGACCAGAGGTGGCACCAGTGCCAAGTCGGGCTAGTTTGATGGTGCAAAGTGGCTCCTGCAATCTGCCATCCAGTAGCGGGGTAGCTTACTTTTTTTTGCCAGGGAAACGGGCCGAGGTTTTTGTCTGGAGGCCTATGGCTGGGAGTGACCGGCTAGGTCCTGAAAAGCTACGATAGGCAGGATGGTGACCAGACCCATGGTGGCACCAGTGCCAAGTTGGGCTGGTTTGATAGTACCAAGTGGCTCCTGCAATCTGCCATCAAAACGTTGTCAGGCGAGTTTTGTTTTCCAGGGAAAAGCGCCGTTGTTTGTGTTTGCGGGCCTGTGGCTGGGAGTGGCCGGCTGACTCCTTAGAATCCACGATACGCAGGATGGTTCCCAGACTCAAGATGGCACCAGTGCCAAGTCGGGCTGGTTTGATAGTACCAAGTGGTTCCTGCAATCTGCCATCCAGAAGCGGGGTAGCTTACTTTTGTTTGCCAGGGAAACGGGCCGAGCTTTGTTTTTGGGGGCCTGTGGCTGGCAGTGGCCAGCTGGCTCCTGAAAATCCATGATACGCAGCATGGTTCCCAGACCCAAGATGGCACCAGTGCCAAGTGGGGCTGGTTTGACAGTGTCAAGTGCCTCATGCAATCTCCCATCCAGAAACGGGGCAGCTGAGTTCTTTTGCCTGTGAACCGGCCGTTGTTTTTGATTGGGGTCTGTGGCCGAGAATGGTCGACTGGCTACTGACAATCCACAATACGCAGGATGGTTCCCAGACTCAAGGTGGCACCAGGGCCAAGTCGGGCTCGTTTGATAGTACCAAGTGGCTCCTGCAATCTGCCATCCTGACGCGGGGCAGCGGATCTTTGTTTGCCAGAGTAAAGTTCCGTGGTTTGTTTTTGGGGGCATATGGCTGGGAGTGGCCGGCTGGCTCCTTAAGAAGCTCGATACGCAGGATGGTTCCCAGATCCATGGTGGCACCATTGCCTAGTTTGGCTGTTTTTGTAGTACCAAGTGCGTCCTGCAATTTTCCATCCAGAAGAAGGGCAGTTGAGTTTTGTTTTCCAGGGAAAAGCGCCGTTGTTTTTGTTTGGAGGCCTGTGGCTGGGAGTGGCCGGCTGGCTCCTTTCAACACACGATACGCCGGATGGTTCCCAACCCAAGGTGGCACCAGTGCCAAGTTGGGCTGGTTTGATAGTACCAAGTGGCTCCTGCAATCTGCCATCCAGAAGCGGGGCAGCTTACTTTTGTTTGCCAGGGAAACGGGCCGAGGTTTGTGACTGGGGGCCTATGGCTGGGAGTGACCGGCTGGCTCCTGAAAAGCTACGATAGGCAGGATGGTGACCAGACCCATGGTAGCACCAGTGCCAAGTTGGGCTGGTTTGATAGTACCAAGTGGCTCCTGCAATCTGCCATCAAAAACTTGGCAGGCGAGTTTTGTTTTCCAGGGAAAAGCGCCGTTGTTTGTGTTTGGGGGCCTGTGGGTGGGAGTGGCCGGCTGGCTCCTTAGAATCCACGATATGCAGGATGGTTCCCAGACCTGAGGTGGCACCAGTGCCAAGTCGGGCTGGTTTGATGGTGCAAAGTGGCTCCTGCAATCTGCCATCCAGACGCAGGGCAGCAGATTTTTGTTTCCAAGAGAAATGGTCCGTGGTTTGTTTTTGGGGGTATATGGCTGGGCGTGGCCTGCTGGCTCCTTAAAAAGCTACGATAGGCAGGATGGTTCCCTGACCCAAGGTGGCACCAGTGCCAAGTCGGGCGGTTTTCGTAGTACAAAGTGCGTCCTAAAATTTGCCATCCAGAAGAGGGGCAGTTGAGTTTTGTTTATCAGAGAAAAGGGCCGTGGTTTTTTTTTGGGGGCATATGGCTGAGAGTGGCCGTCTGGCCCCTGAAAATCCACGATAGGCAGGATGGTTCCCAGACCAGAGGTGGCACCAGTGCCAAGTCGGGCTGGTTTGATAGTACTAAATAGCACCTGCAATCTGCCATCAAAAAGTTGGCAGGCCAGTTTTCTTTTCCAGGGAAAAGCACCGTTGTTTGTGTTTGGGGGACTGTGGCTGGCAGTGGCCGGCTGGCTCCTTAGAACACACGATACGCAGGATGGTTCCCAGACCCAAGGTGGCACCAGTGCCACGTCGGGCTAGTTTGATGGTGCAAAGTGTCTCCTGCAATCTGCCATCCTGAAGCGGGGTAGCTTACTTTTGTGTGCCAGGGAAACGGGCCGAGGTTTATGACTGGGCGCCTAGGGCTAGGAGTGACAGGCTGGCTCCTGAAAAGCTACAATATGCAGGATGGTTCCCAGACCCAAGGTGGCACCAGTGCAAAGTTGGGCTGGTTTGATGGTACCAAGTGGCTCCTGCAATCTGCCATCAAAAAGTTGGCAGGCCAGTTTTGTTTTCCAGGGAAAAGCGCCGTTGTTTGTGTTTGGGGGACTGTGGCTGGGAGTGGCCGGCTGGCTCCTTAGAACACAAGATACGCAGGATGGTTCCCAGACCAGAGGTGGCACCAGTGCCAAGTTGGGCTGGTTTGATAGTCCCAAGTGTCTCCTGCAATCTGCCATCCAGAAGCGGGGCAGCTTACTTTTGTTTGCCAGAGAAATAGGCCTAGGTTTTTGTTTGGGGGCCTGTGGCTAGGAGTGGCCGGCTGGCTCCTAAGAATCCACGATACGCAGGATGTTTACATGACCCATGGTGGCACCAGTGCCAAGTTGGGCTGGTTTGATAGTACCAAGTGGCTCCTGCAAACTCCATCAAAAAGTTGGCAGGCGTGTTTTGTTTTCCAGGGAACAGCGCCGTTGATTTTGTTTGGGGGCCTGTGGCTGGGAGTGGCCGGCTGGCTCCTTAGAATCCACGATACGCAGGATGGTTCCCAGACCCAAGGTGGCACCAGTGGCAAGTCGGGCTGGTTTGATAGTACCAAGTGGCTCCGGCAATCTGCCATCCAGAAGTGAGGCAGCTAAGTTTTGTTTGCGAGAAAAAAGGGCCGTGGTTTTTGTTGGGGGCCTGTGGCTGGGAGTAGCCGGCTGGCTCCTTAAAATCCACGATAGGCAGGATGGTTCCCAGACCCAAGGTGGCACCAGTGCCAAGTCGGGCTGGTTTGATAGTACCAAGTGGCTCCTGCAATCTGCCATCCAGAAGCGGGGCAGCTGAGTTTTGTTTGCCAGAGAAAAAGGCTGTGGTTTGTGTTTGGGGGCCTGTGGCTGGCAGTGGCCGGCTGGCTCCTGAAAATCCACGATACGCAGCATGGTTCCCAGACCCAAGGTGGCACCAGTGCCAAGTGGGTCTCGTTTGACAGTGTAAAGTGCCTCCTGCAATCTCCCATCCAGAAGCGGGGCAGCTGAGTTTTTTTTGCCAGGGAAACGGACCTTTGTTTTTGATTGGGGTCTGTGGCCGAGAGTGGTCGGCTGTCTCCTGACAATCCACAATACGCAGGATGGTTCCCAGACCAAAGGTGGCACCAATGCCAAGTCGGGCTGGTTTGATAGTACCAAGTGTCTCCTGCAATCTGCCATCCAGAAGCGGGGCAGCTGAGTTTTGTTTGCCAGAGAAAAGGGCCGTGGGTTGTGTTTGGGGGCATATGGCTGGGAGTGGCCACCTGGCTCCTTAAAATGCACGATACGCCGCATGGTAACCAGACGCAAGGTGGCACCAGTGCCAAGTCGGGCTGTTTTTGTAGTACCCAGTGGCTTCTGCAATTTGCCATCCAGAAGCGGGGCAGCTAAATTTTGTTTGCTAGAGAAAAGGGCTGTGGTTTGTGTTTGGGGGCCTATGGCTGAGAGTGGCCGGCTGGCCCCTGAAAATCAACGATAGGCAGGATGGTTCCCAGATCCAAGGTGGCACCAGTGCCAAGTAAGGCTGGTTGTATGGTTCAAAGTGACTCCTGCAATCTGCCATCCAGAAGCGGGACAGCTGAGTTTTTTTTGCCAGAGAAAAGGTCCATGGTTTCTTTTTGGGGCATACGGCTGGGAATTGCCGGCTGGCTCCTTAAAATGCTCGATACGCAGGATGGTTCCCAGAGCCAAGGTGGCACCACTGCCAAGTCGGGCTCTTTTTGTAGTACCAAGTGCGTCCTGCAATTTGCCATCCAGAAGAGGGGCAGTTGAGTTTTGTTTGCCAGAGAAAAGGGCCGAGGTTTGTGTTTGGGGGCATATGGCTGGGAGTGTTCGGCTGGTTCCTGAATATGTACGATACGCAGGATTGTTCCCAGATCCAAGGTGGCAGCAGTGCCATGTTGTGCTGGTGTGATAGTCCCAAGTGGCTCCTGCAATCTGCCATCCAGAAGTGGGGCAGCTGATTTTTGTTTGCCAGAGAAAAGGTCCGTGGTTTGTGTTTGGGGGCATATGGCTGAGAGTGGCCGGCTGGCCCCTGAAAATCCACGATACACAGGATGGTTCCCAGATCCAAGGTGGCACCTGTGCCAAGTCGGGCTGATTTGATAGTACTAAGTAGCTCCTGCAATCTGCCATGCAGAAGCGGGGCAGCTTACTTTTGTTTTCCAGGGAAACGGGCCGAGGTTTGTGTTTGGGGGCCTATGGCTGAGAGTGACCGGCTGGCTCCTGAAAAGCTACAATAGGCAGGATGGTGACCAGACCCATGGTGGCACCAGTGCCAAGTTGGGCTGGTTTGATAGTACCAAGTGGCTCCTGCAATCTGCCATCCAGAAGCAGGGCAGCTGAGTTTTGTTTGCCAGAGAAAAGGGCCTTGGTTTGTGTTTGGGGGCATATGGCTGGGTGTGGCCAGCTGGCTCCTTAAAATGCACGATATGCAACATGGCTCCCAGACCCAAGGTGGCACAAGTGCCAAGTTGGGCTGGTTTGATAGTACCAAGTGGCTCCTGCAATCTTCCATGATCACGTGGAGAAATACTTTCTGGTTTCAGCCTCATGCTCTTTCTTCTCTCCCTCAACTTCTCTATCACCTCTCATCTGGTTCACATGCGCTGTCTTCAAGGTCCACAGGCTACTTTTCACAGAATCTTCTGGCCTGATGAAGTAAGAATGATGAATAGAACAGAGCTGGGATCTATTTTCCAGTTTGGATAAAATGCATTCTGCACACAAATCCAAGGAGAACGGGCTGCCCCGATGCCCAGAAAATCTTTCACTCCTGCTAGTGTTCTACGTCAACCGCAACTTAGTCTGAAAGAAAAGCTTTTTCTCTGAGAGCATCTGAGAGGTTTGCATGAAGCACTGATATCTGACATATGCAATTTTGAATAGGAGAGGAAAAAGAAAATGGCAAGGAGTTTTTAATTTTAGTGGTTTCAATTTTAATTTCCGTGCACTTTTTCAAAACTTGTCAGCTCAAATGCCCATCAACATCTTTTAGTCATCTGTAAGTCAGTATTCATATAAAATGTGCTTCAAATCCAAAGAATTTCAAATTTGCACTCCAAGCTTCTATGCCTAGATTTATGATTTCCTACACATATTAGATGAAAGGAAGGCCTTTTTTACTGTGGGAGTGCTGGAACACTGGAACAGGTTGCCCAGAGAAGTTGTGGGTGTCCCATCCCTGAAAGTATTCAAGGTCACCTTGGACGGGGCTTGGAGCAGCAACAAAGGAGAAGCTTGATGGTAGAGAAACAAAGTTGGACTATAGAAGAAACTCGGATTGAAGTATAGGATCAAGTTTTCTCTCAGCTCTTGGGGTAAATTCAAAGTTGTACAAAATGACATTTATCTGTGCTATTCACTACTGTAACAGAAAGTTTCATGAAAACTGTACAGAAGATAGTAAATTTTAAAAGAGATAAGAATTACAGCATAAAATCCATGGGATAGGTTACAACATGAGACACTCTCTAAGAGAAAATCTCTGTGTTTCAGCACTTCATCGGGGTAAGATTTCATGAAGTGCCAAAGAAGGCGGCAAAATATCATTCGGGACATTATTTACTGGAATTCAGCCTGGCCATTAGTAGGAACTGCCTTTGAACATATCATGTAGATATACCACACACACTTTCCCTTCACTGAAAAATTACTGTTTACAACAAATAAGCAATTGACGATCAAAATTGATTGAAAGCATCTTAAACATGTCAAGTATTTCATTGTAGATGATCTGTGATCCAAATGCTTCTTCCACCTTCGAGAGGGACAGAAGAATTCTTCCATATCATGATGGTTTAAAATTGTATCAACCAATGTTTTCTGCTGAAAAGATATCATCTATTTTTTTCTATTTTTGGAAGAAAATATTCCTAGACATACAACAGGTGAGAACTAAGTAATTTTAAAGAAACAAATGAAATGAAAATATTCTGTAAATAGAATGAAATGAAAAGCTGTGTTTTAAATAGGAGCTAAATATTAAACAGAATTTTTGTACCAGGCATTTGAATTACTGCACCAGCTCTTTTGCCCATCAAGAGAGGCATTTAGCATTTCAGTCTTTTCCAAGGTGTTCATGATCTGCTATGCTGATCTCTGTGTGTGCCTAGGTGTGTGTGGAGGGGGGGGCATATGAAGGGGAGTGTGTATGTTTGCTTTACAATTGTTGTGGCAGATTCATGCCTCAGCTCCACATTTTGTTTTAAAAAGGTCACACCGAGTGGATATGAAGTTTACTATCAACAAGAGATCGATTCCCAAATCATCCATTTGACTCTCCCTTATAAATCATGTGCTTTGTTGCATATTTTATCAAATATACTTTCAAGCCAGATGGAGGAAGGAGGATGTGGGAATCCCTCCACCATCTTGCAACTTTTATGTAAGTAGGTTTTCAAGAAAATCATCATTTCTCTTTTAAATATGTCTGGAACAGGCATGATGGTAGTGTCAACCTGTTGGAGTTTTTGTTGCTGGAAGAAGTTGTACAAAAGGATTGGTTTTTACATTGACCAGTTACTGAATCAAGCGCAGGAATACATTGGAAATTTAGCTGGGGGTTCCTTTTCCCAGCAGACTACTTCTAGAACGAGCTTGTACACTGAAGCTGACTCTTTTGCTCTCTTTTTGTTTCTTTCCTATTTTCTTGGCTTCTTTGCCACTATCTAGACAATTTTGGAACTTTGTTCCCAACTAAAATGGTTTCAATAGTCTGATTGTGATCATACATTTTTACAAGGAATTTTTAAAATCTTTCCTCGAGTCCAGAAAGTCAAGGACTTAGATCTTTTTCTTCCCTTATCAATATTGCCATGAAATTGATAAATAAAGACCAACTCTTTATTTTTGTTTTTAACCCACGTAGATAATTCCCATCCATTAATCCATTTTGTGGACCAATAGCTGCCATTCTGATGGAAGCTGTCACTTCTTAACAATAGGCATTCTGTGACTATGTTGACAGCACTTTGGGTGAAGATCCTAACTGGTCTTAGATATACATAGGGAGAAATTTGCTCAGCCAGTGTCAGTCTTAAGCATGCGTATCAGAAGATCTTTCTAGAGCTGGGAATTTTCCCATGAAAGGGATTCAGTTAGGGAAGAGACACTTGTGCCAGAGTTTTACATTCTTCTTGAACACTGCTTAAGGAACTTAGATGCCATGTCCATTTGGATCTCTGTCTGCACAGAACTTTGTCATGCCAGTGCTTTGAAATGCATCTTGAAGAGAATTCACTAGCACAGAATGAAAGAGAGTGGAAGGGGTTGGTGGGGCTAACCAGGCCCAACCCCCCTGCCTAAACCAGGATACCTAGAGCCTCTTGCCCAGGATTCTATCTGGGTGTACTTTTAATGTCTTCAAAGATCCAGGCTCCACAATCTTTCTGGGCAGTCTGTGCCGTGGTTCAGTCACCCTGACAGTAAAGAAACATTTACTGATGTTCAAAGGCAATCTCCTGTATTTCAGTGTGTGCCCACTGCCTCTTGTCTTTTCCCTCAGCATCACTGAAAAGACACTGATTCCCTCCCCTTTGCACTATTGCTTCCATATGTATGTGTGATGCCATGTAGAGGTACGTCAAAAACCTCCCTGAAGCCCAGGCAGATAATATTCCCTTCATCTACCAGTCAAGTTGATTCATCAGAGGAGTTTAAAGTGATGTTCAGCATGAAATTCCCCTGAAAAATCATGCTAACTACATTATTTGGTCATCTGTCATGTGCCTGGCAAGGATTTCCAGGAAGAGCTGCTTCATCAACTTCCTGGGGATAAAAAAGAGGCTGGCTGGTTTGTACTATGGCGAGTCCTCTTAATTGCCTTTTTTGAAGATGGGTGTCATTTGCTAACATCCACTCTTTAGCCTCTCTTGTCGTCTACATCTTAGCAAAACGCTTTTCCACTATGTCTGGCTAGGAAAAACTGTGCCAGCACAGAAAACATCTCCCATCGTGTTCTAGAAGTTGCACGGATGTCTGCCAAGTGTTTGGCAGGAAGAAAAGAAAAGTTGTCCAAAACAGCTTCCAATCGAATGTTCCTGTGATTGGAAAAGTCAGGAGAGTGCAAAGGTACTGTTTTCTATCAGTTGGCAAGGTGCGCACACAATCCCAGTGTTGTACAGCTTGCTTCTTCACCTTCCCGAAGCTGCCGCTCTCGCCGGCTGCCGGAGCCCAAGAAGCGGCTTCTTCGCGCAAAGACGATTGTGCCGCTCACAGGGCTCTCCTTAGCGCGGCTTCTGCCGAAAGACGCCCGGCAGCGGCTCTTACCTCCGGAGAGCATCCTACCTTCGTCTTTAGCTCCTCTTCTCATCTACACCTAGGCAAAAAGCTTCTCCACTATGTCTGGCTAGGAAAAACTGTGCCAGCACAGAAAACATCTCCCATCGTGTTCTAGAAGTTGCACGGATGTCTGCCAAGTGTTTGGCAGGAAGTAAAAGTTGTCCAAAACAGCTTCCAATCGAATGTTCCTGTGATTGGAAAAGTCAGGAGAGTGCAAAGGTACTGTTTTCTATCAGTTGGCAAGGTGCGCACACAATCCCAGTGTTGTACAGCTTGCTTCTTCACCTTCCCGAAGCTGCCGCTCTCCGCCGGCTGCCGGAGCCCAAGAAGCGGCTTCTTCGCGCAAAGACGATTGTGCCGCTCACAGTGCTCTCCTTAGCGCGGCTTCTGCCGAAAGACGCCCGGCAGCGGCTCTTACCTCCGGAGAGCATCCTACCTTCGTCTTTCGCGTCTTTTGTAGTCTACATCTTAGCAAAACGCTTTTCCACTATGTCTGGCTAGGAAAACTGTGCCAGCACAGAAAACATCTCCCATCGTGTTCTAGAAGTTGCACGGATGTCTGCCAAGTGTTTGGCAGGAAGAAAAGAAAAGTTGTCCAAAACAGCTTCCAATCGAATGTTCCTGTGATTGGAAAAGTCAGGAGAGTGCAAAGGTACTGTTTTCTATCAGTTGGCAAGGTGCGCACACAATCCCAGTGTTGTACAGCTTGCTTCTTCACCTTCCCGAAGCAGCCGCTTTCGCCGGCTGCCGGAGCCCAAGAAGCGGCTTCTTCGCGCAAAGACGATTGTGCCGCTCACAGTGCTCTCCTTAGCGCAGCTTCTGCCGAAAGACGCCCGGCAGCGGCTCTTACCTCCTGAGAGTGGCAGCTTCGGGAAGATGAAGAAGCAAGCTGTACAACACTGGGATTGTGTGCGCACCCTTGCCAACTGATAGAAAACAGTACCTTTGCACTCTCCTGACTTTTCCAATCACAGGAACATTCGATTGGAAGCTGTTTTGGACAACTTTTCTTTTCTTCCTGCCAAACACTTGGCAGACATCCGTGCAACTTCTAGAACACGATGGGAGATGTTTTCTGTGCTGGCACGGGTTTTCCTAGCCAGACATAGTGGAAAAGCGTTTTGCTAAGATGTAGACTACAAAAGACGCGAAAGACGAAGGTAGGATGCTCTCCGGAGGTAAGAGCCGCTGCCGGGCGTCTTTCGGCAGAAGCCGCGCTAAGGAGAGCCCTGTGAGCGGCACAATCGTCTTTGCGCGAAGAAGCCGCTTCTTGGGCTCCGGCAGCCCGGCGAGAGCGGCAGCTTCGGGAAGGTGAAGAAGCAAGCTGTACAACACTGGGATTGTGTGCGCACCTTGCCAACTGATAGAAAACAGTACCTTTGCACTCTCCTGACTTTTCCAATCACAGGAACATTCGATTGGAAGCTGTTTTTGGACAACTTTTCTTTTCTTCCTGCCAAACACTTGGCAGACATCCGTTGCAACTTCTAGAACACGATGGGAGATGTTTTCTGTGCTGGCACAGTTTTTCCTAGCCAGACATAGTGGAAAAGCGTTTTGCTAAGATGTAGACTACAAAAGACGCGAAAGACGAAGGTAGGATGCTCTCCGGAGGTAAGAGCCGCTGCGGGCGTCTTTCGGCAGAAGCCGCGCTAAGGAGAGCACTGTGAGCGGCACAATCGTCTTTGCGCGAAGAAGCCGCTTCTTGGGCTCCGGCAGCCGGCGAGAGCGGCAGCTTCGGGAAGGTGAAGAAGCAAGCTGTACAACACTGGGATTGTGTGCGCACCTTGCCAACTGATAGAAAACAGTACCTTTGCACTCTCCTGACTTTTCCAATCACAGGAACATTCGATTGGAAGCTGTTTTGGACAACTTTTCTTTTCTTCCTGCCAAACACTTGGCAGACATCCGTGCAACTTCTAGAACACGATGGGAGATGTTTTCTGTGCTGGCACAGTTTTTCCTAGCCAGACATCGTGGGAAAAGCTTTTTGCCGAGGTGTAGATGAGAAGAGGAGCTAAAGACGAAGGTAGGATGCTCTCCGGAGGTAAGAGCCGCTGCCGGGCGTCTTTCGGCAGAAGCCGCGCTAAGGAGAGCACTGTGAGCGGCACAATCGTCCTTTGCGCGAAGAAGCCGCTTCTTGGGCTCCGGCAGCCGGCGAGAGCGGCAGCTTCGGGAAGGTGAAGAAGCAAGCTGTACAACACTGGATTGTGTGCGCACCTTGCCAACTGATAGAAAACAGTACCTTTGCACTCTCCTGACTTTTCCAATCACAGGAACATTCGATTGGAAGCTGTTTTGGGACAACTTTTCTTTTCTTCCTGCCAAACACTTGGCAGACATCCGTGCAACTTCTAGAACACGATGGGAGATGTTTTCTGTGCTGGCACAGTTTTTCCTAGCCAGACATAGTGGAAAAGCGTTTTGCTAAGATGTAGACTACAAAAGACGCGAAAGACGAAGGTAGGATGCTCTCCGGAGGTAAGAGCCGCTGCCGGGCGTCTTTCGGCAGAAGCCGCGCTAAGGAGAGCCCTGTGAGCGGCACAATCGTCTTTGCGCGAAGAAGCCGCTTCTTGGGCTCCGGCAGCCGGCGAGAGCGGCAGCTTCGGGAAGGTGAAGAAGCAAGCTGTACAACACTGGGATTGTGTGCGCACCTTGCCAACTGATAGAAAACAGTACCTTTGCACTCTCCTGACTTTTCCAATCACAGGAACATTCGATTGGAAGCTGTTTTGGACAACTTTTCTTTTCTTCCTGCCAAACACTTGGCAGACATCCGTGCAACTTCTAGAAAACGATGGGAGATGTTTTCTGTGCTGGCACGGGTTTTCCTAGCCAGACATAGTGGAAAAGCGTTTTGCTAAGATGTAGACTACAAAAGACGCGAAAGACGAAGGTAGGATGCTCTCCGGAGGTAAGAGCCGCTGCCGGGCGTCTTTCGCAGAAGCCGCGCTAAGGAGAGCCCTGTAAGCGGCACAATCGTCTTTGCGCGAAGAAGCCGCTTCTTGGGGCTCCGGCAGCCGGCGAGAGCGGCAGCTTCGGGAAGGTGAAGAAGGCAAGCTGTACAACACTGGGATTGTGTGCGCACCTTGCCAACTGATAGAAAACAGTACCTTTGCACTCTCCTGACTTTTCCAATCACAGGAACATTCGATTGGAAGCTGTTTTGGACAACTTTTCTTTTCTTCCTGCCAAACACTTGGCAGACATCCGTGCAACTTCTAGAACACGATGGGAGATGTTTTCTGTGCTGGCACAGTTTTTTCCTAGCCAGACATAGTGGAAAAGCGTTTTGCTAAGATGTAGACTACAAAAGACGCGAAAGACGAAGGTAGGATGCTCTCCGGAGGTAAGAGCCGCTGCCGGGCGTCTTTCGGCAGAAGCCGCGCTAAGGAGAGCCCTGTAAGCGGCACAATCGTCTTTGCGCGAAGAAGCCGCTTCTTCGGCTCCGGCAGCCGGCGAGAGCGGCAGCTTCGGGAAGGTGAAGAAGCAAGCTGTACAACACTGGGATTGTGTGCGCACCTTGCCAACTGATAGAAAACAGTACCTTTGCACTCTCCTGACTTTTCCAATCACAGGAACATTCGATTGGAAGCTGTTTTGGACAACTTTTCTTTTCTTCCTGCCAAAACACTTGGCAGACATCCGTGCAACTTCTAGAACACGATGGGAGATGTTTTCTGTGCTGGCACAGTTTTTCCTAGCCAGACATAGTGGAAAAGCGTTTTGCTAAGATGTAGACTACAAAAGACGCGAAAGACGAAGGTAGGATGCTCTCCGGAGGTAAGAGCCGCTGCCGGGCGTCTTTCGGCAGAAGCCGCGCTAAGGAGAGCCCTGTGAGCGGCACAATCGTCTTTGCGCGAAGAAGCCGCTTCTTGGGCTCCGGCAGCCGGCGAGAGCGGCAGCTTCGGGAAGGTGAAGAAGCAAGCTGTACAACACTGGGATTGTGTGCGCACCTTGCCAACTGATAGAAAACAGTACCTTTGCACTCTCCTGACTTTTCCAATCACAGGAACATTCGATTGGAAGCTGTTTTGGACAACTTTTCTTTTCTTCCTGCCAAACACTTGGCAGACATCCGTGCAACTTCTAGAACACGATGGGAGATGTTTTCTGTGCTGGCACGGGTTTTCCTAGCCAGACATAGTGGAAAAGCGTTTTGCTAAGATGTAGACTACAAAAGACGCGAAAGACGAAGGTAGGATGCTCTCCGGAGGTAAGAGCCGCTGCCGGGCGTCTTTCGGCAGAAGCCGCGCTAAGGAGAGCCCTGTAAGCGGCACAATCGTCTTTGCGCGAAGAAGCCGCTTCTTGGGCTCCGGCAGCCGGCGAGAGCGGCAGCTTCGGGAAGGTGAAGAAGCAAGCTGTACAACACTGGGATTGTGTGCGCACCTTGCCAACTGATAGAAAACAGTACCTTTGCACTCTCCTGACTTTTCCAATCACAGGAACATTCGATTGGAAGCTGTTTTGGACAACTTTTCTTTTCTTCCTGCCAAACACTTGGCAGACATCCGTGCAACTTCTAGAACACGATGGAGATGTTTTCTGTGCTGGCACAGTTTTTCCTAGCCAGACATAGTGGAGAAGCTTTTTGCCTAGGTGTAGATGAGAAGAGGAGCTAAAGACGAAGGTAGGATGCTCTCCGGAGGTAAGAGCCGCTGCCGGGCGTCTTTCGGCAGAAGCCGCGCTAAGGAGAGCCCTGTGAGCGGCACAATCGTCTTTGCGCGAAGAAGCCGCTTCTTGGGCTCCGGCAGCCGGCGAGAGCGGCAGCTTCGGGAAGGTGAAGAAGCAAGCTGTACAACACTGGGATTGTGTGCGCACCTTGCCAACTGATAGAAAACAGTACCTTTGCACTCTCCTGACTTTTCCAATCACAGGAACATTCGATTGGAAGCTGTTTTGGACAACTTTTCTTTTCTTCCTGCCAAACACTTGGCAGACATCCGTGCAACTTCTAGAACACGATGGGAGATGTTTTCTGTGCTGGCACAGTTTTTCCTAGCCAGACATTGGAAAAGCGTTTTGCTAAGATGTAGACGACAAGAGAGGCTAAAGAGTGGATGTTAGCAAATGACACCCATCTTCAAAAAAGGCAATTAAGAGGACTCGCCATAGTACAAACCAGCCAGCCTCTTTTTTATCCCCAGGAAGTTGATGAAGCAGCTCTTCCTGGAAATCCTTGCCAGGCACATGACAGATGACCAAATAATGTAGTTAGCATGATTTTTCAGGGGAATTTCATGCTGAACATCACTTTAAACTCCTCTGATGAATCAACTTGACTGGTAGATGAAGGGAATATTATCTGCCTGGGCTTCAGGGAGGTTTTTGACATACCTCTACATGGCATCACACATACATATGGAAGCAATAGTGCAAAGGGGAGGGAATCAGTGTCTTTTCAGTGATGCTGAGGGAAAAGACAAGAGGCAGTGGGCACACACTGAAATACAGGAGATTGCCTTTGAACATCAGTAAATGTTTCTTTACTGTCAGGGTGACTGAACCACGGCACAGACTGCCCAGAAAGATTGTGGAGCCTGGATCTTTGAAGACATTAAAAGTACACCCAGATAGAATCCTGGGCAAGAGGCTCTAGGTATCCTGGTTTAGGCAGGGGGGTTGGGCCTGGTTAGCCCCACCAACCCCTTCCACTCTCTTTCATTCTGTGCTAGTGAATTCTCTTCAAGATGCATTTCAAAGCACTGGCATGACAAAGTTCTGTGCAGACAGAGATCCAAATGGACATGGCATCTAAGTTCCTTAAGCAGTGTTCAAGAAGAATGTAAAACTCTGGCACAAGTGTCTCTTCCCTAACTGAATCCCTTTCATGGGAAAATTCCCAGCTCTAGAAAGATCTTCTGATACGCATGCTTAAGACTGACACTGGCTGAGCAAATTTCTCCCTATGTATATCTAAGACCAGTTAGGATCTTCACCCAAAGTGCTGTCAACATAGTCACAGAATGCCTATTGTTAAGAAGTGACAGCTTCCATCAGAATGGCAGCTATTGGTCCACAAAATGGATTAATGGATGGGAATTATCTACGTGGGTTAAAAACAAAATAAAGAGTTGGTCTTTATTTATCAATTTCATGGCAATATTGATAAGGGAAGAAAAAGATCTAAGTCCTTGACTTTCTGGACTCGAGGAAAGATTTTAAAAATTCCTTGTAAAAATGTATGATCACAATCAGACTATTGAAACCATTTTAGTTGGGAACAAAGTTCCAAAATTGTCTAGATAGTGGCAAAGAAGCCAAGAAAATAGGAAAGAAACAAAAAGAGAGCAAAAGAGTCAGCTTCAGTGTACAAGCTCGTTCTAGAAGTAGTCTGCTGGGAAAAGGAACCCCCAGCTAAATTTCCAATGTATTCCTGCGCTTGATTCAGTAACTGGTCAATGTAAAAACCAATCCTTTTGTACAACTTCTTCCAGCAACAAAAACTCCAACAGGTTGACACTACCATCATGCCTGTTCCAGACATATTTAAAAGAGAAATGATGATTTTCTTGAAAACCTACTTACATAAAAGTTGCAAGATGGTGGAGGGATTCCCACATCCTCCTTCCTCCATCTGGCTTGAAAGTATATTTGATAAAATATGCAACAAAGCACATGATTTATAAGGGAGAGTCAAATGGATGATTTGGGAATCGATCTCTTGTTGATAGTAAACTTCATATCCACTCGGTGTGACCTTTTTAAAACAAAATGTGGAGCTGAGGCATGAATCTGCCACAACAATTGTAAAGCAAACATACACACTCCCCTTCATATGCCCCCCCCTCCACACACACCTAGGCACACACAGAGATCAGCATAGCAGATCATGAACACCTTGGAAAAGACTGAAATGCTAAATGCCTCTCTTGATGGGCAAAAGAGCTGGTGCAGTAATTCAAATGCCTGGTACAAAAATTCTGTTTAATATTTAGCTCCTATTTAAAACACAGCTTTTCATTTCATTCTATTTACAGAATATTTTCATTTCATTTGTTTCTTTAAAATTACTTAGTTCTCACCTGTTGTATGTCTAGGAATATTTTCTTCCAAAAATAGAAAAAAATAGATGATATCTTTTCAGCAGAAAACATTGGTTGATACAATTTTAAACCATCATGATATGGAAGAATTCTTCTGTCCCTCTCGAAGGTGGAAGAAGCATTTGGATCACAGATCATCTACAATGAAATACTTGACATGTTTAAGATGCTTTCAATCAATTTTGATCGTCAATTGCTTATTTGTTGTAAACAGTAATTTTTCAGTGAAGGGAAAGCGTGTGTGGTATATCTACATGATATGTTCAAAGGCAGTTCCTACTAATGGCCAGGCTGAATTCCAGTAAATAATGTCCCGAATGATATTTTGCCGCCTTCTTTGGCACTTCATGAAATCTTACCCCGATGAAGTGCTGAAACACAGAGATTTTCTCTTAGAGAGTGTCTCATGTTGTAACCTATCCCATGGATTTTATGCTGTAATTCTTATCTCTTTTAAAATTTACTATCTTCTGTACAGTTTTCATGAAACTTTCTGTTACAGTAGTGAATAGCACAGATAAATGTCATTTTGTACAACTTTGAATTTACCCCAAGAGCTGAGAGAAAACTTGATCCTATACTTCAATCCGAGTTTCTTCTATAGTCCAACTTTGTTTCTCTACCATCAAGCTTCTCCTTTGTTGCTGCTCCAAGCCCCGTCCAAGGTGACCTTGAATACTTTCAGGGATGGGACACCCACAACTTCTCTGGGCAACCTGTTCCAGTGTTCCAGCACTCCCACAGTAAAAAAGGCCTTCCTTTCATCTAATATGTGTAGGAAATCATAAATCTAGGCATAGAAGCTTGGAGTGCAAATTTGAAATTCTTTGGATTTGAAGCACATTTTATATGAATACTGACTTACAGATGACTAAAAGATGTTGATGGGCATTTGAGCTGACAAGTTTTGAAAAAGTGCACGGAAATTAAAATTGAAACCACTAAAATTAAAAACTCCTTGCCATTTTCTTTTTCCTCTCCTATTCAAAATTGCATATGTCAGATATCAGTGCTTCATGCAAACCTCTCAGATGCTCTCAGAGAAAAAGCTTTTCTTTCAGACTAAGTTGCGGTTGACGTAGAACACTAGCAGGAGTGAAAGATTTTCTGGGCATCGGGGCAGCCCGTTCTCCTTGGATTTGTGTGCAGAATGCATTTTATCCAAACTGGAAAATAGATCCCAGCTCTGTTCTATTCATCATCCTTACTTCATCAGGCCAGAAGATTCTGTGAAAAGTAGCCTGTGGACCTTGAAGACAGCGCATGTGAACCAGATGAGAGGTGATAGAGAAGTTGAGGGAGAGAAGAAAGAGCATGAGGCTGAAACCAGAAAGTATTTCTCCACGTGATCATGGAAGATTGCAGGAGCCACTTGGTACTATCAAACCAGCCCAACTTGGCACTGGTGCCACCTTGGGTCTGGGAGCCATGTTGCATATCGTGCATTTTAAGGAGCCAGCTGGCCACACCCAGCCATATGCCCCCAAACACAAACCAAGGCCCTTTTCTCTGGCAAAAAAAACTCAGCTGCCCTGCTTCTGGATGGCAGATTGCAGGAACCACTTGGTACTATCAAACCAGCCCAACTTGGCACTGGTGCCACCATGGGTCTGGTCACCATCCTGCCTATTGTAGCTTTTCAGGAGCCAGCCGGTCACTCTCAGCCATAGGCCCCCAAACACAAACCTCGGCCCGTTTCCCTGGAAAACAAAAGTAAGCTGCCCCGCTTCTGCATGGCAGATTGCAGGAGCTACTTAGTACTATCAAATCAGCCCGACTTGGCACAGGTGCCACCTTGGATCTGGGAACCATCCTGTGTATCGTGGATTTTCAGGGGCCAGCCGGCCACTCTCAGCCATATGCCCCCAAACACAAACCACGGACCTTTTCTCTGGCAAACAAAAATCAGCTGCCCCACTTCTGGATGGCAGATTGCAGGAGCCACTTGGGACTATCACACCAGCACAACATGGCACTGCTGCCACCTTGGATCTGGGAACAATCCTGCGTATCGTACATATTCAGGAACCAGCCGAACACTCCCAGCCATATGCCCCCAAACACAAACCTCGGCCCTTTTCTCTGGCAAACAAAACTCAACTGCCCCTCTTCTGGATGGCAAATTGCAGGACGCACTTGGTACTACAAAAAGAGCCCGACTTGGCAGTGGTGCCACCTTGGCTCTGGGAACCATCCTGCGTATCGAGCATTTTAAGGAGCCAGCCGGCAATTCCCAGCCGTATGCCCCAAAAAGAAACCATGGACCTTTTCTCTGGCAAAAAAAACTCAGCTGTCCCGCTTCTGGATGGCAGATTGCAGGAGTCACTTTGAACCATACAACCAGCCTTACTTGGCACTGGTGCCACCTTGGATCTGGGAACCATCCTGCCTATCGTTGATTTTCAGGGGCCAGCCGGCCACTCTCAGCCATAGGCCCCCAAACACAAACCACAGCCCTTTTCTCTAGCAAACAAAATTTAGCTGCCCCGCTTCTGGATGGCAAATTGCAGAAGCCACTGGGTACTACAAAAACAGCCCGACTTGGCACTGGTGCCACCTTGCGTCTGGTTACCATGCGGCGTATCGTGCATTTTAAGGAGCCAGGTGGCCACTCCCAGCCATATGCCCCCAAACACAACCCACGGCCCTTTTCTCTGGCAAACAAAACTCAGCTGCCCCGCTTCTGGATGGCAGATTGCAGGAGACACTTGGTACTATCAAACCAGCCCGACTTGGCATTGGTGCCACCTTTGGTCTGGGAACCATCCTGCGTATTGTGGATTGTCAGGAGACAGCCGACCACTCTCGGCCACAGAGCCCAATCAAAAACAAAGGTCCGTTTCCCTGGCAAAAAAAACTCAGCTGCCCCGCTTCTGGATGGGAGATTGCAGGAGGCACTTTACACTGTCAAACGAGACCCACTTGGCACTGGTGCCACCTTGGGTCTGGGAACCATGCTGCGTATCGTGGATTTTCAGGAGCCAGCCGGCCACTGCCAGCCACAGGCCCCCAAACACAAACCACAGCCTTTTTCTCTGGCAAACAAAACTCAGCTGCCCCGCTTCTGGATGGCAGATTGCAGGAGCCACTTGGTACTATCAAACCAGCCCGACTTGGCACTGGTGCCACCTTGGGTCTGGGAACCATCCTGCCTATAGTGGATTTTAAGGAGCCAGCCGGCTACTCCCAGCCACAGGCCCCCAACAAAAACCACGGCCCTTTTTTCTGGCAAACAAAACTTAGCTGCCTCACTTCTGGATGGCAGATTGCCGGAGCCACTTGGTACTATCAAACCAGCCCGACTTGCCACTGGTGCCACCTTGGGTCTGGGAACCATCCTGCGTATCGTGGATTCTAAGGAGCCAGCCGGCCACTCCCAGCCACAGGCCCCCAAACAAAATCAACGGCGCTGTTCCCTGGAAAACAAAACACGCCTGCCAACTTTTTGATGGAGTTTGCAGGAGCCACTTGGTACTATCAAACCAGCCCAACTTGGCACTGGTGCCACCATGGGTCATGTAAACATCCTGCGTATCGTGGATTCTTAGGAGCCAGCCGGCCACTCCTAGCCACAGGCCCCCAAACAAAAACCTAGGCCTATTTCTCTGGCAAACAAAAGTAAGCTGCCCCGCTTCTGGATGGCAGATTGCAGGAGACACTTGGGACTATCAAACCAGCCCAACTTGGCACTGGTGCCACCTCTGGTCTGGGAACCATCCTGCGTATCTTGTGTTCTAAGGAGCCAGCCGGCCACTCCCAGCCACAGTCCCCAAAACACAAACAACGGCGCTTTTCCCTGGAAAACAAAACTGGCCTGCCAACTTTTTGATGGCAGATTGCAGGAGCCACTTGGTACCATCAAACCAGCCCAACTTGGCACTGGTGCCACCTTGGGTCTGGGAACCATCCTGCCTATAGTAGCTTTTCAGGAGCCAGCCTGTCACTCCTAGCCCTAGGCCCCCAGTCATAAACCTCGGCCCGTTTCCCTGGCACACAAAAGTAAGCTACCCCGCTTCAGGATGGCAGATTGCAGGAGCCATTTTGCACCATCAAACTAGCCCGACGTGGCACTGGTGCCACCTTGGGTCTGGGAACCATCCTGCGTATCGTGTGTTCTAAGGAGCCAGCCGGCCACTCCCAGCCACAGTCCCCCAAACACAAACAACGGTGCTTTTCCCTGGAAAAGAAAACTGGCCTGCCAACTTTTTGATGGCAGATTGCAGGTGCTATTTAGTACTATCAAACCAGCCCGACTTGGCACTGGTGCCACCTCTGGTCTGGGAACCATCCTGCCTATCGTGGATTTTCAGGGGCCAGACGGCCACTCTCAGCCATATGCCCCCAAAATAAAACCACGGCCCTTTTCTCTGATAAACAAAACTCAACTGCCCCTCTTCTGGATGGCAAATTTTAGGACGCACTTTGTACTACGAAAACCGCCCGACTTGGCACTGGTGCCACCTTGGGTCAGGGAACCATCCTGCCTATCGTAGCTTTTTAAGGAGCCAGCAGGCCACGCCCAGCCATATACCCCCAAAAACAAACCACGGACCATTTCTCTTGGAAACAAAAATCTGCTGCCCTGCGTCTGGATGGCAGATTGCAGGAGCCACTTTGCACCATCAAACCAGCCCGACTTGGCACTGGTGCCACCTCAGGTCTGGGAACCATCCTGCATATCGTGGATTCTAAGGAGCCAGCCGGCCACTCCCACCCACAGGCCCCCAAACACAAACAACGGCGCTTTTCCCTGGAAAACAAAAGTCGCCTGCCAAGTTTTTGATGGCAGATTGCAGGAGCCACTTGGTACTATCAAACCAGCCCAACTTGGCACTGGTGCTACCATGGGTCTGGTCACCATCCTGCCTATCGTAGCTTTTCAGGAGCCAGCGGGTCACTCCCAGCCATAGGCCCCCAGTCACAAACCTCGGCCCGTTTCCCTGGCAAACAAAAGTAAGCTGCCCCGCTTCTGGATGGCAGATTGCAGGAGCCACTTGGTACTATCAAACCAGCCCAACTTGGCACTGGTGCCACCTTGGGTTGGGAACCATCCGGCGTATCGTGTGTTGAAAGGAGCCAGCCGGCCACTCCCAGCCACAGGCCTCCAAACAAAAACAACGGCGCTTTTCCCTGGAAAACAAAACTCAACTGCCCTTCTTCTGGATGGAAAATTGCAGGACGCACTTGGTACTACAAAAACAGCCAAACTAGGCAATGGTGCCACCATGGATCTGGGAACCATCCTGCGTATCGAGCTTCTTAAGGAGCCAGCCGGCCACTCCCAGCCATATGCCCCCAAAAACAAACCACGGAACTTTACTCTGGCAAACAAAGATCCGCTGCCCCGCGTCAGGATGGCAGATTGCAGGAGCCACTTGGTACTATCAAACGAGCCCGACTTGGCCCTGGTGCCACCTTGAGTCTGGGAACCATCCTGCGTATTGTGGATTGTCAGTAGCCAGTCGACCATTCTCGGCCACAGACCCCAATCAAAAACAACGGCCGGTTCACAGGCAAAAGAACTCAGCTGCCCCGTTTCTGGATGGGAGATTGCATGAGGCACTTGACACTGTCAAACCAGCCCCACTTGGCACTGGTGCCATCTTGGGTCTGGGAACCATGCTGCGTATCATGGATTTTCAGGAGCCAGCTGGCCACTGCCAGCCACAGGCCCCCAAAAACAAAGCTCGGCCCGTTTCCCTGGCAAACAAAAGTAAGCTACCCCGCTTCTGGATGGCAGATTGCAGGAACCACTTGGTACTATCAAACCAGCCCGACTTGGCACTGGTGCCATCTTGGGTCTGGGAACCATCCTGCGTATCGTGGATTCTAAGGAGCCAGCCGGCCACTCCCAGCCACAGGCCCGCAAACACAAACAACGGCGCTTTTCCCTGGAAAACAAAACTCGCCTGACAACGTTTTGATGGCAGATTGCAGGAGCCACTTGGTACTATCAAACCAGCCCAACTTGGCACTGGTGCCACCATGGGTCTGGTCACCATCCTGCCTATCGTAGCTTTTCAGGACCTAGCCGGTCACTCCCAGCCATAGGCCTCCAGACAAAAACCTCGGCCCGTTTCCCTGGCAAAAAAAAGTAAGCTACCCCGCTACTGGATGGCAGATTGCAGGAGCCACTTTGCACCATCAAACTAGCCCGACTTGGCACTGGTGCCACCTCTGGTCTGGGAACAATGCTGCGTATCGTGGATTCTAAGGAGCCAGCCGGCCACTCCCAGCCACAGGCCCCCAAACACAAACAACGGCGCTTTTTCCTGGAAAACAAAACTCGCCTGCCAACTTTTTGATGGCAGATTGCAGGAGCCACTTGGTACTATCAAACCAGCCCAACTTGGCACTGGTGCCACCATGGGTCTGGTCACCATCCTGCCTATCGTAGCTTTTCAGGACCTAGCAGGTCACTCCCAGCCATAGGCCCCCAGACACAAAGCTCGGCCCGTTTCCCTGGCAAACAAAAGTAAGCTGCCCCGCTTCTGGATGGCAGATTGCAGGAACCACTTGGTATAATCAAACCAGCCCAACTTGGCACTGGTGCCACCTTGGGTCTGGGAACCATCCTGCGTATCGTGGATTCTAAGGAGCCAGCCGGTCACTCCCAGCCACAGGCCCCCAAATACAAACAACAGCGCTTTTCCCTGGAAAACAAAACTCGCCTGCCAACTTTTTGATGGCAGATCGCAGGAGTCACTTGGTACTATCAAATCAGCCCAACTTGGCACTGGTGCCACCATGGGTCTGGTCACCATCCTGATTATCGTAGCTTTTCAGGAGCCAGCCGGTCACTCCCAGCCATAGGCCCCCAGACACAAACCTCGGCCCGCTTCCCTGGCAAACAAAAGTAAGCTGCCCCGCTTCTGGATGGCAGATTGCAGGAGCCACTTTGCACCATCAAACTGGCCCGACTTGTCACTGGTGCCACCTCAGGTCTGGGAACCATCATGCGTATCGTGGATTCCAATTAGCAAGACGGCCACTCCCAGCCACAGGCCCCCAAACACAAACAACGACGCTTTTCCCTGGAAAACAAAACTCGCCTGCCAACTTTTTGATGGCAGATTGCAGGAGCCACTTGGTACTATCAAACCAGCCCAACTTGGCACTGGTGCCACCATGGGTCTGGTCACCATCCTGCCTATCGTAGCTTTTCAGGAGCCAGCCGGTCACTCCCAGCCATAGGCCCCCAGACACAAAGCTCGGCCCGTTTCCCTGGCAAACAAAAGTAAGCTGCCCCGCTTCTGGATGGCAGATTGCAGGATCCACTTGTTATTATCAAACCAGCCCGACTTGGTACTGGTGCCACCTCTGGTCTGGGAACCATCCTGCGTATCGTGGATTCTAAGGAGCCAGCCGGCCACTCCCAGCCACAGGCCCCCAAAAAAAAACAACGGCGCTTTTCCCTGGAAAACAAAACTCGCCTGCCAACATTTTGATGGCAGATTGCAGGAACCACTTGGTACTATCAAACCAGCCCAACTTGGCACTGGTGCCACCTCAGGTCTGGGAACCATCCGGCGTATCGTGTGTTGAAAGGAGCCAGCCGGCCACTCCAGCCACAGGCCCGCAGACACAAACAACGGCGCTTTTCCCTGGAAAACAAAACTCGCCTGCTGACTTTTTGATGGAAGATTGCAGGAGCAACTTTGTACTTTGAAATCAGCCGAACATGGCTCTGGTGCCACCATGGGTCTGGTCACCATCCTGCCTATCGTAGCTTTTCAGGAGCCAGCCGGTCACTCCCAGCCATAGACCCCAGACAAAAAGCTCGGCCCGTTTCCCTGGAAAACAAAAGTAAGCTGCCCCGCTTCTGGATGGCAGATTGCAGGAGCCACTTTGCACCATCAAACTAGCCCGACTTGGCACTGGTGCCACCTCAGGTCTGGGAACCATCCTGCGTATCGTGGATTCTAAGGAGCCAGCCGGCCACTCCCAGCCACAGGCCCTCAAACACAAACAACGGCGCTTTTCCCTGGAAAACAAAACTCGCCTGCCAAATTTTGATGGCAGATTGCCGGAGCCACTTGGTACTATCAAACCAGCCCAACTTGGCACTGGTGCCACCATGGGTCTGGTCACCATCCTGCCTATCGTGGATTTTCAGGACCTAGCCGGTCACTCCCAGCCATAGGCCCCCAGACACAAACCTCGGCCCGTTTCCGTGGCAAACAAAACTAAGCGGCGCCGCTTGTGGATGGCAGATTGCAGGACGCACTTGGTACTATCAAACCAGCCCAACTTGGCACTGGTGCCACCTTGGGTCTGGGAACCATCCTGCGTATCGTGGATTCTAAGGAGCCAGCCGGCTACTCCCAGCCACAGGCCCCCAACAAAAACCACGGCCCTTTTTTCTGGCAAACAAAACTTAGCTTCCTCACTTCTGGATGGCAGATTGCAGGAGCCACTTGGTACTATCAAACCAGCCCGACTTGGCACTGGTGCCACCTTGGGTCTGGGAACCATCCTGCGTATCGTGGTCTCTAAGGAGCCAGCCGGCCACTCCCAGCCACAGGCCCCCAAACAAAATCAACGGCGCTGTTCCCTGGAAAACAAAACACGCCTGCCAACTTTTTGATGGAGTTTGCAGGAGCCAATGGTACTATCAAACCAGCCCAACTTGGCACTGGTGCCACCATGGGTCTGGTAAACATCCTGCGTATCGTGGATTCTTAGGAGCCAGCCGGCCACTCCTAGCCACAGGCCCCCAAACAAAAACCTAGGCCTATTTCTCTGGCAAACAAAAGTAAGCTGCCCCGCTTCTGGATGGCAGATTGCAGGAGACACTTGGGACTATCAAACCAGCCCAACTTGGCACTGGTGCCACCTCTGGTCTGGGAACCATCCTGCGTATCTTGTGTTCTAAGGAGCCACCTGGCCACTCCCAGCCACAGTCCCCCAAACACAAACAACGGCGCTTTTCCCTGGAAAACAAAACTCGCCTGCCAACTTTTTGATGGCAGATTGCAGGAGCCACTTGGTACCATCAAACCAGCCCAACTTGGCACTGGTGCCACCTTGGGTCTGGGAACAATCCTGCCTATTGTAGCTTTTCAGGAGCCAGCCTGTCACTCCTAGCCCTAGGCCCCCAGTCATAAACCTCGGCCCGCTTCCCTGGCACACAAAAGTAAGCTACCCCGCTTCAGGATGGCAGATTGCAGGAGCCACTTTTCACCATCAAACCAGCCCGACGTGGCGCTGGTGCCACCTTGGGTCTGGGAACCATCCTGCGTATCGTGTGTTCTAAGGAGCCAGCCGGCCACTCCCAGCCACAGTCCCCCAAACACAAACAACGGTGCTTTTCCTTGGAAAACAAAACTGGCCTGCCAACTTTTTGATGGCAGATTGCAGGTGCTATTTAGTACTATCAAACCAGCCCGACTTGGCACTGGTGCCACCTCTGGTCTGGGAACCATCCTGCCTATCGTGGATTTTCAGGGGCCAGACGGCCACTCTCAGCCATATGCCCCCAGACACAAAGCTCTGCCCGTTTCCCTGGCAAACAAAAGTAAGCTACCCCGCTTCTGGATGGCAGATTGCAGGAGCCACTTGGTACTATCAAACCAGCCCAACTTGGCACTGGTGCCACCATGGGTCTGGTCACCATCCTGCCTATCGCAGCTTTTCAGGACCTAGCAGGTCACTCCCAGCCATAGGCCCCCAGACACAAACCTCGGCCCGTTTCCCTGGCAAACAAAAGTAAGCTGCCCCGCTTCTGGATGGCAGATTGCAGGACGCACTTGGTACTATCAAACCAGCCCAACTTGGCAAAGGTGCCACCTCTGGTCTGGGAACCATCCTGCGTATCGTGGATTCTAAGGAGCCAGCCGGCCACTCCCAGCCACAGGCCCTCAAACACAAACAACGGCGCTTTTCCCTGGAAAACAAAACTCGCCTGCCAACTTTTTGATGGCAGATTGCAGGAGCCACTTGGTACTATCAAACCAGCCCAACTTGGCACTGGTGCCACCATGGGTCTGGTCACCATCCTGCCTATCGTAGCTTTTCAGGAGCCAGCCGGTCACTCCCAGCCATAGGTCCCCAGTCACAAACCTCGGCCCGTTTCCCTGGCAAACAAAAGTAAGCTGCCCCGCTTCTGGATGGCAGATTGCAGGAGCCCCTTGGTACTATCAAACCAGCCCGACTTGGAACTGGTGCCACCTCTGGTCTGGGAACCATGCTGCGTAACACAGATTCTAAGGCGCCAGCCGGCCACTCCCAGCCACAAGCCCCCAAACACAAACAACGGCGCTATTCTCTGGCAAACAAAACTCCACTGCCCCTCTTCTGGATGGCAAATTGCAGGACGCACTTGGTACTATAAAAACAGCCCGACTTGGCACTGGTGCCACCTTGGGTCTCGGAACCATCCTGCGTATCGATCTTTTTAATGAGACAGCCGGCCACTCCAAGCCATATGCCCCCAAACACAACCCACGGCCCTTTTCTCTGGCAAACAAAACTCAACTGCACCGCTTCTGGATGGCAGATTGCAGGAGCCACTTGGTACTATCAAACCAGCCCGACTTGGCACTGGTGCCACCTTGGGTCTGGGAACCATCCTGCGTATTGTGGGTTGTCAGGAGCCAGCCGAACACTCTCGGCCACAGACCCCAATCAAAAACAACGGCCCGTTTCACAGGCAAACAAAACTCAACTGCCCCTCTTCTGGATGGCAAATTTTAGGACGCACTTTGTACTACGAAAACCGCCCGACGTGGCACTGGTGCCACCTTGTGTCAGGGAACCATCCTGCATATCGAGCTTTTTAAGGAGCCAGCCGGCCACGCTGAGCCATATACCCCCAAAAACAAACCACGGACCATTTCTCATGGAAACAAAAATCCGCTGCCCCGCGTCTGGATGGCAGATTGCAGGAGCCACTTTGCACCATCAAACCAGCCCGACTTGGCACTGGTGCCACCTTGGGTCTGGGAACAATCCTGCATATCGTGGATTCTAAGGAGCCAGCCGGCCACTCCCAGCCACAGGCCCCCAAACACAAACAAAGGCGCTTTTCCCTGGAAAACAAAACTCGCCTGCCAGCTTTTTGATGGCAGATTGCAGGAGCCACTTGGTACTATCAAATCATCCCAACTTGGTACTGGTGCCACTATGGGTCTGGGAACCATCCTGCCTATTGTAGCATTTCAGGAGCCAGCCGGTCACTCCCAGCCATAGGCCCCCAGACACAAACCTCGGACCGTTTCCCTGGCAAACAAAATTAAGCTGCCCCGATTCTGGATGGCAGATTGCAGGAGCCACTTGGTAGTGTCAAACCAGCCCGACTTGGCACTGGTGCCACCTTGGGTCTGGGAACCATCCTGCGTATCGTGGATTCTAAGCAGCCACCCGGCCACTCTGAGCCACAGGCGCCCAAACACAAAATACGGCGCTTTTCCCTGGAAAACAAAACTCGCCTGCCAACATTTTGATGGCAGATTGCAGGAGGCACATGGTACTATCAGACCAGGCAAACATGGCACTGGTGCCACCTTGGCTCTGGGAACCATCCTGCCTATCGTGGATTTTCAGGGGCCAGCCGGCCAATCTCAGCCATATGGATCCAAACACATACCACGGCCCTTTTCTCTGACAAACAAAACTCAACTGCCCCTCTTCTGGATGGCAAATTGCAGGACGCACTTGGTACTACGAAAACAGCCCGACTTGGCACTGATGCCACCTTGGGTCAGGGAACAATCCTGCGTATCGATCTTTTTATGGAGCCAGCCGGCCACGTCCAGCCATATACCCCCAAAAAAAAACCACGGAACTTTTCTCCAGCAAACAAAAATCCGCTGCCCCGCGTCTGAATGGCAGATTTCAGGAGCTATTTAGTATTATCAAACCAGCCCGACTTGGCACTGGTGCCACCATGAGTCTGGTAACCATCCTGCCTATCGTAGCTTTTCAGTAGCCAGCCGGTCACTCCCAGCCATAGGCCCCCAGACAAATACCTCGGCCCGTTTCCCTGGGAAACAAAAGTAAGCTGTCCCGCTTCTGGATGGCAGATTGCAGGAGCCACTTGGTACTATCAAACCAGCCCAACTTGGCACTGGTGCCACCTTGGCTCTGGGAACCATCCTGCGTATCCTGGGTTCAAAGGAGGCAGCCGGCCACTCCCAGCCACAGGCCTCTAAACAAGAACAACGGCGCTTTTCCCTGGAAAACAAAACTCGCCTGACAACTTTTGGATGGCAGATTGCAGGAGCCACTTGGTACTATCAAACCAGCCCAACTTGGCACTGGTGCCACCATGGGTCTGGTCACCATCCTGCCTATCGTAGCTTTTCAGGAGCCAGCCGGTCACTCCCAGCCATAGGCCCCCAGACAAATATCTCGGCCCGTTTCCCTGGCAAGCAAAAGTAAGCAGCCCCGCTTCTGGATGGCAGATTGCAGGAGCCACATGGTACTATCAAACCAGGCCAACATGGCACTGGTGCCACCTTGGTTCTGGGAACCATCCTGCCTATCGTGGATTTTCAGGGGCCAGCCGGCCACTCTCAGCCATATGCCCCCAAACATATACCACGGTCCTTTTCTCTGGCAAACAAAACTCAACTGCCCCTCTTCTGGATGGCAAATTGCAGGACGCACTTGGTACTACGAAAACAGCCCGACTTGGCACTCATGCCACCTTGGGTCAGGGAACAATCCTGCGTATCGAGATTTTTAAGGAGCCAGCCGGCCACGTCCAGCCATATACCCCCAAAAAAAACCACGGAACTTTTCTCCAGCAAACAGAAATCCGCTGCCCCGCGTCTGGATGGCAGATTTCAGGAGTTATTTAGTATTATCAAACCAGCCCGACTTGGCAGTGGGGCCACCATGAGACTGGTAACCATCCTGCCTATCGTAGCTTTTCAGTAGCCAGCCAGTCACGCCCAGCCATAGGCCCCCAGACAAATACCTCGGCCCGTTTCCCTGGGAAACAAAATTAAGCTGTCCCGCTTCTGGATGGCAGTTTGCAGGATCCACTTGGTACTATCAAACCAGCCGAACTTGGCACTGGCGTAACCTTGGCTCTGGGAACCATCCTGCGTATCCTGGGTTCAAAGGAGGCAGCCGGCCACTCCCACCCACAGGCCCCCAAACAGAAACAACGGCGCTTTTCCCTGGAAAACAAAACTGGCCTGCCAAGTTTTTGATGGCAGATTGCAGGAGCCACTTGGTACTATCAAACCAGCCCAACTTGGCACTGGTGCCACCATGGGTCTTGTCACCATCCTGCCTATCGTAGCTTTTCAGGAGCCAGCCGGTCACTCCCAGCCATAGGCCCCCAGACAAATATCTCGGCCCGTTTCCCTGGCAAGCAAAAGTAAGCAGCCCCGCTTCTGGATGGCAGATTGCAGGAGCCACATGGTACTATCAAACCAGGCCAACATGGCACTGGTGCCACCTTGGTTCTGGGAACCATCCTGCCTATCGTGGATTTTCAGGGGCCAGCCGGCCACTCTCAGCCATATGCCCCCAAACATATACCACGGTCCTTTTCTCTGGCAAACAAAACTCAACTGCCCCTCTTCTGGATGGCAAATTGCAGGACGCACTTGGTACTACGAAAACAGCCCGACTTGGCACTCATGCCACCTTGGGTCAGGGAACAATCCTGCGTATCGAGATTTTTAAGGAGCCAGCCGGCCACGTCCAGCCATATACCCCCAAAAAAAAACCACGGAACTTTTCTCCAGCAAACAGAAATCCGCTGCCCCGCGTCTGGATGGCAGATTTCAGGAGTTATTTAGTATTATCAAACCAG
This sequence comes from Melospiza melodia melodia, assembly GCF_035770615.1. NCBI lineage: Eukaryota > Metazoa > Chordata > Aves > Passeriformes > Passerellidae > Melospiza > Melospiza melodia. Next base: position 92,385,109 of record NC_086196.1, on the reverse strand, counting down.
CCCGACTTGGCAGTGGGGCCACCATGAGCCTGGTAACCATCCTGCCTATCGTAGCTTTTCAGTAGCCAGCCAGTCACGCCCAGCCATAGGCCCCCAGACAAATACCTCGGCCCGTTTCCCTGGGAAACAAAATTAAGCTGTCCCGCTTCTGGATGGCAGTTTGCAGGATCCACTTGGTACTATCAAACCAGCCGAACTTGGCACTGGCGTAACCTTGGCTCTGGGAACCATCCTGCGTATCCTGGGTTCAAAGGAGGCAGCCGGCCACTCCCAGCCACAGGCCCCCAAACAGAAACAACGGCGCTTTTCCCTGGAAAACAAAACTGGCCTGCCAAGTTTTTGATGGCAGATTGCAGGAGCCACTTGGTACTATCAAACCAGCCCAACTTGGCACTGGTGCCACCATGGGTCTGGTCACCATCCTGCCTATCGTAGCTTTTCAGGCGCCAGCCGGTCACTCCCAGCCATAGGCCCCCAGTCACAAACCTCGGCCCGTTTCCCTGGCAAACAAAAGTAAGCTACCCCGCTTCTGGATGGCAGATTGCAGGAGCCACTTTGCACCATCAAACCGGCCCGACTTGGCACTGCTGCGACCTCTGGTCTGGGAACCATCCTGCGTATCGTGGATTCTAAGGAGCCAGCTGGCCACTCCCAACCACAGGCCCCCAAACAGAAACAACGGCGCTTTTCCCTGGAAAACAAAACTCACCTGCCAACTTTTTGATGGCAGATTGCAGGAGCCACTTGGTACTATCAAACCAGCCCAACTTGGCACTGGTGCCACCATGGGTCTGGTCACCATCCTGCCTATCGTAGCTTTTCAGGAGCCAGCCGGTCACTCCCAGCCATAGGCCCCGAGACACAAACCTCGGCCCGTTTCCCTGGCAAACAAAAGTAAGCTACCCCGCTTCTGGATGGCAGATTGCAGGACGCACTTGGTACTATCAAACCAGCCCAACTTGGCACTGGTGCCACCTCAGGTCTGGGAACCATCCTGCGTCTCGTGGATTCTAAGGAGCCAGCCGGCCACTCCCACCCATAGGCCCCCAAACAAAAACAACGGCGCTTTTCCCTGGAAAACAAAACTAGCCAGCCAACTTTTTGATGGCCGATTGCAGGAACCACTTGGTATTATCAAGCCAGCCCGACTTGGCACTGGTGCCACCTTGGGTCTGGGAACCATGCTGCGTATCGTGGATTCTAAGGAGCCAGCCGGCCACTCCCTGCCACAGGCCCCCAAACACAAACAACGGCGCTTTTCCCTGGAAATCAACACTCGCTTGCCGACTTTTTGATGGCAGATTGCAGGAGCCACTTGGTACTATCAAACCAGCCCAACTTGGCACTGGTGCCACCATGGGTCTGGTCACCATCATGCCTCTCGTAGCTTTTAAGGACCTAGCGGGTCACTCACAGCCATAGGCCCCCAGACACAAACCTTGGCCCGTTTCCCTGGCAAACAAAAGTAAGCTGCCCCGTTTCTGGATGGCAGATTTCAGTAGCAACTTTGCACCATCAAACTGGCCCGACTTGTCACTGGTGCCACTTTAGGTCTGGGAACCATCCTGCGTATCGTGGATTCTAATTAGCCATCCGGCCACTCCCACCCACAGGCCCCCAAACACAAACAACGGCGCTTTTCCCTGGAAAACAAAACTCGCCTACCAACATTTTGATGGCAGATTGCAGGAGCCACTTGGTACTATCAAATCAGCCCAACTTGGCACTGGTGCCACCATGGGTCTGGTAACCATCCTGCCTATCGTACCTTTTCAGGAGCCAGCTGGTCACTCCCAGCCATAGGCCCCCAGACAAAAACCTCGGCTCCTTTCCCTGGCAAACAAAAGTAAGCAGCCCTGCTTCTGGATGGCAGATTGCAGGAGCCACTTTGCACCATCAAACTGGCCCGACTTGTCACTGTTGCCACCTCTGGTCTGGGAACCATCCTGCGTATCGTGGGTTCTAATTAGCCAGCCGGCCACTCCCAGCCACAGGCCCCCAAACACAAACAACGGCGCTTTTCCCTGGAAAACAAAACTCGCCTGACAACTTTTTGATGGCAGATTGCAGGAGCCACTTGGTACTATCAAACCAGCCCAACTTGGCACTGGTGCCACCATGGGTCTGGTCACCATCCTGCCTATCGTAGCTTTTCAGGAGCCAGCCGGTCACTCCCAGCCATAGGCCCCCAGACACAAAGCTCGGCCCGTTTCCCTGGCAAACAAAAGTAAGCTGCCCCGCTTCTGGATGGCTGATTGCAGGAGCCACTTGGTACTATCAAACCAGCCCGACTTGGCACTGGTGCCACCACTGGTCTGGGAACCATCCTGCGTATCGTGGATTCTAATTAGCCAGCCGGCCACTCCCAGCCACAGGCACCCAAACACAAACGACGGCGCTTTTCCCTGGAAAACAAAACTCGCCTGACAACTTTTTGATGGCAGATTGCAGGAGCCACTTGGTACTATCAAACCAGCCCGACTTGGCACTGGTGCCACCTCTGGTCTGGGAACCATCCTGCCTATCGTGGATTTTCAGGGGCCAGACGGCCACTCTCAGCCATATGCCCCCAGACACAAAGCTCTGCCCGTTTCCCTGGCAAACAAAAGTAAGCTGCCCCGCTTCTGGATGGCAGATTGCAGGACGCACTTGGTACTATCAAACCAGCCCGACTTGGCACTGGTGCCACGTCAAGTCTGGGAACCATCCTGCGTATCGTGGATTCTAAGGAGCCAGCCGGCCACTCCCAGCCACAGGCCCCCAAACACAAACAACGGCGCTTTTCCCTGGAAAACAAAACTCGCCTGCCAACTTTTTGATGGCAGATTGCAGGAGCAACTTGGTACTATCAAACCAGCCCAACTTGGCACTGGTGCCACCATGGGTCTGGTCACCATCCTGCCTATCGTAACTTTTCAGGAGCCAGCCGGTCACTCTCAGCCATAGGCCCCCAAACAAAACCCACGGCCCGTTTCCCTGGCAAACAAAAGTAAGCTGCCCCGCTTCTGGATGGCAGATTCCCGGACGCACTTGGTACTATCAAACCAGCCCAACTTGGCACTGGTGCCACGTCTGGTCTGGGAACCATGCTGAGTATCGTGGATTCTAAGGAGCCAGCCGGCCACTCCCAGCCACAGGCCCCCAAACACAAACAACGGCGCTTTTCCCTGGAAAACAAAACTCGCCCGCCAAGTTTGTGATGGCAGATTGCAGGAGCCACTTGGTACTATCAAACCAGCCCAACTTGGCACTGGTGCCGTCATGGGTCTGGTCACCATCCTGCCTATCGTAGCTTTTCACGAGCCAGCCGGTCACTCCCAGCCATAGGCCCCCAGACAAATATTTCGGCCCGTTTCCCTGGCAAACAAAAGTAAGCTGCCCCGCTTCTGCATGGCAGATTGCAGGAGCCACTTTGCACCGTCAAACCAGCCCAACTTGGCACTGGTGCCACCTCAGGTCTGGGAACCATCCTGCGTCTCGTGGGTTCTAATTAGCCATCCGTCCACTCCAGGCCATAGGGCCCCAGGCACAAACAACGGCGCTTTTCCCTGGAAAACAAAACTCGCCTGCCAACATTTTGATGGCCGATTGCAGGAACCACTTGGTATTATCAAGCCAGCCCAACTTGGCACTGGTGCCACCATGGGTCTGGTCACCATCCTGCCTATCGTAGCTTTTCAGGAGCCAGCCGGTCACTCCCAGCCATAGGCCCCCAGACACAAACCTCGGACCGTTTCCCTGGCAAACAAAAGTAAGCTGCCCCGCTTCTGGATGGCAGATTGCAGGAACCACTTGGTACTATCAAACCAGCCCAACTTGGCACTGGTGCCACCATGGGTCTGGGAACCATCCTGTGTATCGTGGATTCTAATTAGCCATCCGTCCACTCCAGGCCATAGGGCCCCAGGCACAAACAACGGCGCTTTTCCCTGGAAAACAAAACTCGCCTGCGAACATTTTGATGGCCGATTGCAGGAACCACTTGGTATTATCAAGCCAGCCCGACTTGGCACTGGTGCCACCTTGGGTCTGGGAACCATGCTGCGTATCGTGGATTCTAAGGAGCCAGCCGGCCACTCCCAGCCACAGGCCCCCAAACACAAACAACGACGCTTTTCCCTGGAAATCAACACTCGCTTGCCGACTTTTTGATGGCAGATTGCAGGAGCCACTTGGTACTATCAAACCAGCCCAACTTGGCACTGGTGCCACCATGGGTCTGGTCACCATCCTGCCTATCGTAGCTTTTCATGAGCCAGCCGGCCACTCCCAGCCATAGGCCCCCAGACACAAACCTCGGCCCGTTTCCCTGGCAAACAAAAGTAAGCTGCCCCGCTTCTGGATGGCAGATTCCCGGACGCACTTGTTACAATCAAACCAGCCCAACTTGGCACTGGTGCCACCTCTGGTCTGGGAACCATGCTGCGTATCGTGGATTCTAAGGAGCCAGCCGGCCACTCCCAGCCACAGGCCCCCAAACACAAACAACGGCGCTTTTCCCTGGAAAACAAAACTCGCCTGCCAAGTTTTTGATGGCAGATTGCAGGAGCAACTTGGTACTATCAAACCAGCCCAACTTGGTACTGGTGCCGTCATGGGTCTGGTAACCATCCTGCCTATCGTAGCTTTTCACGAGCCAGCCGGTCACTTCCAGGCTTAGGCCCCCAGACACAATCCTCGGACCGTTTCCCTGGCAAACAAAAGTAAGCTGCCCCGCTTCTGGATGGCAGATTGCAGGAACCACTTGGTACTATCAAACCAGCCCAAGTTGGCACTGGTGCCACCATGGGTCTGGGAACCATCCTGTGTATCGTGGATTCTAATTAGCCATCCGTCCACTCCAGGCCATAGGGCCCCAGGCACAAACAACGGCGCTTTTCCCTGGATAACAAACTCGCCTGCCAAATTTTTGATGGCAGATTGCAGGAGCCACTTGGTACTATCAAACCAGCCCAACTTGGCACTGGTGCCACCATGGGTCTGGTCACCATCCTGCCTATCGTAGCTTTTCAGGAGCCAGCCGGTCACTCCCAGCCATAGGCCCCGAGACACAAACCTCGGCCCGTTTCCCTGGCAAACAAAAGTAAGCTGCCCCGCTTCTGGATGGCAGATTGCAGGAGCCACTTGGTACTATCAAACCAGCCCGACTTGGCACTGGTGCCACCACTGGTCTGGGAACCATCCTGCGTATCGTGGATTCTAATTAGCCAGCTGGCCACTCCCAGCCACAGGCACCCAAACACAAACGACGGCGCTTTTCCCTGGAAAACAAAACTCGCCTGACAACTTTTTGATGGCAGATTGCAGGAGCCACTTGGTACTATCAAACCAGCCCAACTTGGCACTGGTGCCACCATGGGTCTGGTCACCATCCTGCCTATCGTAGCTTTTCAGGAGCCAGCCGGTCACTCCCAGCCATAGGCCCCCAGACAAACACCTCGGCACGTTTCCCTGGAAAACAAAAGTAAGCTGCCCCGCTTCTGGATGGCAGATTGCAGGACGCACTTGGTACTATCAAACCAGCCCGACTTGGCACTGGTGCCACGTCAAGTCTGGGAACCATCCTGCGTATCGTGGATTCTAAGGAGCCAGCCGGCCACTCCCTGCCACAGGCCCCCAAACACAAACAACGGCGCTTTTCCCTGGAAAACAAAACTCGCCTGCCAACTTTTTGATGGCAGATTGCAGGAGCAACTTGGTACTATCAAACCAGCCCAACTTGGCACTGGTGCCACCATGGGTCTGGTCACCATCCTGCCTATCGTAACTTTTCAGGAGCCAGCCGGTCACTCTCAGCCATAGGCCCCCAAACAAAACCCACGGCCCGTTTCCCTGGCAAACAAAAGTAAGCTGCCCCGCTTCTGGATGGCAGATTCCCGGACGCACTTGGTACTATCAAACCAGCCCAACTTGGCACTGGTTCCACCTCTGATCTGGGAACCATGCTGAGTATCGTGGATTCTAAGGAGCCAGCCGGCCACTCCCAGCCACAGGCCCCCAAACACAAACAACGGCGCTTTTCCCTGGAAAACAAAACTCGCCCGCCAAGTTTGTGATGGCAGATTGCAGGAGCCACTTGGTACTATCAAACCAGCCCAACTTGGCACTGGTGCCGTCATGGGTCTGGTCACCATCCTGCCTATCGTAGCTTTTCACGAGCCAGCCGGTCACTCCCAGCCATAGGCCCCCAGACAAAAACCTCGGCCCGTTTCCCTGGAAAACAAAAGTAAGCTGCCCCGCTTCTGGATGGCAGATTGCAGGAACCACTTGGTACTATCAAACCAGCCCAACTTGGCACTGGTGCCACCATGGGTCTGGGAACCATCCTGTGTATCGTGGATTCTAATTAGCCATCCGTCCACTCCAGGCCATAGGGCCCCAGGCACAAACAACAGCGCTTTTCCTTGGAAAACAAAACTCGCCTGCCAACTTTTTGATGGCCGATTGCAGGAACCACTTGGTATTATCTAGCCAGCCCAACTTGGCACTGGTGCCACCATGGGTCTGGTCACCATCCTGCCTATCGTAGCTTTTCAGGAGCCAGCCGGTCACTCCCAGCCACAGGCCCCCAAACAAAATCAACGGCGCTGTTCCCTGGAAAACAAAACACGCCTGCCAACTTTTTGATGGAGTTTGCAGGAGCCAATGGTACTATCAAACCAGCCCAACTTGGCACTGGTGCCACCATGGGTCTGGTAAACATCCTGCGTATCGTGGATTCTTAGGAGCCAGCCGGCCACTCCTAGCCACAGGCCCCCAAACAAAAACCTAGGCCTATTTCTCTGGCAAACAAAAGGAAGCTGCCCCGCTTCTGGATGGCAGATTGCAGGAGACACTTGGGACTATCAAACCAGCCCAACTTGGCACTGGTGCCACCTTGGGTCTGGGAAACATCCTGCGTATCTTGTGTTCTAAGGAGCCACCTGGCCACTCCCAGCCACAGTCCCCCAAACACAAACAACGGCGCTTTTCCCTGGAAAACAAAACTGGCCTGCCAACTTTTTGATGGCAGATTGCAGGAGCCACTTGGTACCATCAAACCAGCCCAACTTGGCACTGGTGCCACCTTGGGTCTGGGAACCATCCTGCCTATTGTAGCTTTTCAGGAGCCAGCCTGTCACTCCTAGCCCTAGGCCCCCAGTCATAAACCTCGGCCCGTTTCCCTGGCACACAAAAGTAAGCTACCCCGCTTCAGGATGGCAGATTGCAGGAGCCACTTTTCACCATCAAACCAGCCCGACGTGGCACTGGTGCCACCTTGGGTCTGGGAACCATCCTGCGTATCGTGTGTTCTAAGGAGCCAGCCGGCCACTCCCAGCCACAGTCCCCCAAACACAAACAACGGTGCTTTTCCCTGGAAAACAAAACTGGCCTGCCAACTTTTTGATGGCAGATTGCAGGTGCTATTTAGTACTATCAAACCAGCCCGACATGGCACTGGTGCCACCTCTGGTCTGGGAACCATCCTGCCTATCGTGGATTTTCAGGGGCCAGACGGCCACTCTCAGCCATATGCCCCCAGACACAAAGCTCTGCCCGTTTCCCTGGCAAACAAAAGTAAGCTACCCCGCTTCTGGATGGCAGATTGCAGGAGCCACTTGGTACTATCAAACCAGCCCAACTTGGCACTGGTGCCACCATGGGTCTGGTCACCATCCTGCCTATCGCAGCTTTTCAGGACCTAGCAGGTCACTCCCAGCCATAGGCCCCCAGACACAAACCTCGGCCCGTTTCCCTGGCAAACAAAAGTAAGCTGCCCCGCTTCTGGATGGCAGATTGCAGGACGCACTTGGTACTATCAAACCAGCCCAACTTGGCAAAGGTGCCACCTCTGGTCTGGGAACCATCCTGCGTATCGTGGATTCTAAGGAGCCAGCCGGCCACTCCCAGCCACAGGCCCTCAAACACAAACAACGGCGCTTTTCCCTGGAAAACAAAACTCGCCTGCCAACTTTTTGATGGCAGATTGCAGGAGCCACTTGGTACTATCAAACCAGCCCAACTTGGCACTGGTGCCACCATGGGTCTGGTCACCATCCTGCCTATCGTAGCTTTTCAGGAGCCAGCCGGTCACTCCCAGCCATAGGTCCCCAGTCACAAACCTCGGCCCGTTTCCCTGGCAAACAAAAGTAAGCTGCCCCGCTTCTGGATGGCAGATTGCAGGAGCCCCTTGGTACTATCAAACCAGCCCGACTTGGAACTGGTGCCACCTCTGGTCTGGGAACCATGCTGCGTAACACAGATTCTAAGGCGCCAGTCGGCCACTCCCAGCCACAAGCCCCCAAACACAAACAACGGCGCTATTCTCTGGCAAACAAAACTCCACTGCCCCTCTTCTGGATGGCAAATTGCAGGACGCACTTGGTACTATAAAAACAGCCCGACTTGGCACTGGTGCCACCTTGGGTCTCGGAACCATCCTGCGTATCGATCTTTTTAATGAGACAGCCGGCCACTCCAAGCCATATGCCCCCAAACACAACCCACGGCCCTTTTCTCTGGCAAACAAAACTCAACTGCACCGCTTCTGGATGGCAGATTGCAGGAGCCACTTGGTACTATCAAACCAGCCCGACTTGGCACTGGTGCCACCTTGGGTGTGGGAACCATCCTGCGTATTGTGGGTTGTCAGGAGCCAGCCGAACACTCTCGGCCACAGACCCCAATCAAAAACAACGGCCCGTTTCACAGGCAAACAAAACTCAACTGCCCCTCTTCTGGATGGCAAATTTTAGGACGCACTTTGTACTACGAAAACCGCCCGACGTGGCACTGGTGCCACCTTGTGTCAGGGAACCATCCTGCATATCGAGCTTTTTAAGGAGCCAGCCGGCCACGCTGAGCCATATACCCCCAAAAACAAACCACGGACCATTTCTCATGGAAACAAAAATCCGCTGCCCCGCGTCTGGATGGCAGATTGCAGGAGCCACTTTGCACCATCAAACCAGCCCGACTTGGCACTGGTGCCACCTTGGGTCTGGGAACAATCCTGCATATCGTGGATTCTAAGGAGCCAGCCGGCCACTCCCAGCCACAGGCCCCCAAACACAAACAACGGCGCTTTTCCCTGGAAAACAAAACTCGCCTGCCAGCTTTTTGATGGCAGATTGCAGGAGCCACTTGGTACTATCAAATCATCCCAACTTGGTACTGGTGCCACTATGGGTCTGGGAACCATCCTGCCTATTGTAGCATTTCAGGAGCCAGCCGGTCACTCCCAGCCATAGGCCCCCAGACACAAACCTCGGACCGTTTCCCTGGCAAACAAAATTAAGCTGCCCCGATTCTGGATGGCAGATTGCAGGAGCCACTTGGTAGTGTCAAACCAGCCCGACTTGGCACTGGTGCCACCTTGGGTCTGGGAACCATCCTGCGTATCGTGGATTCTAAGCAGCCACCCGGCCACTCTGAGCCACAGGCGCCCAAACACAAAATACGGCGCTTTTCCCTGGAAAACAAAACTCGCCTGCCAACATTTTGATGGCAGATTGCAGGAGGCACATGGTACTATCAGACCAGGCAAACATGGCACTGGTGCCACCTTGGCTCTGGGAACCATCCTGCCTATCGTGGATTTTCAGGGGCCAGCCGGCCAATCTCAGCCATATGGATCCAAACACATACCACGGCCCTTTTCTCTGACAAACAAAACTCAACTGCCCCTCTTCTGGATGGCAAATTGCAGGACGCACTTGGTACTACGAAGACAGCCCGACTTGGCACTGATGCCACCTTGGGTCAGGGAACAATCCTGCGTATCGATCTTTTTATGGAGCCAGCCGGCCACGTCCAGCCATATACCCCCAAAAAAAAACCACGGAACTTTTCTCCAGCAAACAAAAATCCGCTGCCCCGCGTCTGAATGGCAGATTTCAGGAGCTATTTAGTATTATCAAACCAGCCCGACTTGGCACTGGTGCCACCATGAGTCTGGTAACCATCCTGCCTATCGTAGCTTTTCAGTAGCCAGCCGGTCACTCCCAGCCATAGGCCCCCAGACAAATACCTCGGCCCGTTTCCCTGGGAAACAAAAGTAAGCTGTCCCGCTTCTGGATGGCAGATTGCAGGAGCCACTTGGTACTATCAAACCAGCCCAACTTGGCACTGGTGCCACCTTGGCTCTGGGAACCATCCTGCGTATCCTGGGTTCAAAGGAGGCAGCCGGCCACTCCCAGCCACAGGCCTCTAAACAAGAACAACGGCGCTTTTCCCTGGAAAACAAAACTCGCCTGACAACTTTTGGATGGCAGATTGCAGGAGCCACTTGGTACTATCAAACCAGCCCAACTTGGCACTGGTGCCACCATGGGTCTGGTCACCATCCTGCCTATCGTAGCTTTTCAGGAGCCAGCCGGTCACTCCCAGCCATAGGCCCCCAGACAAATATCTCGGCCCGTTTCCCTGGCAAGCAAAAGTAAGCAGCCCCGCTTCTGGATGGCAGATTGCAGGAGCCACATGGTACTATCAAACCAGGCCAACATGGCACTGGTGCCACCTTGGTTCTGGGAACCATCCTGCCTATCGTGGATTTTCAGGGGCCAGCCGGCCACTCTCAGCCATATGCCCCCAAACATATACCACGGTCCTTTTCTCTGGCAAACAAAACTCAACTGCCCCTCTTCTGGATGGCAAATTGCAGGACGCACTTGGTACTACGAAAACAGCCCGACTTGGCACTCATGCCACCTTGGGTCAGGGAACAATCCTGCGTATCGAGATTTTTAAGGAGCCAGCCGGCCACGTCCAGCCATATACCCCCAAAAAAAACCACGGAACTTTTCTCCAGCAAACAGAAATCCGCTGCCCCGCGTCTGGATGGCAGATTTCAGGAGTTATTTAGTATTATCAAACCAGCCCGACTTGGCAGTGGGGCCACCATGAGCCTGGTAACCATCCTGCCTATCGTAGCTTTTCAGTAGCCAGCCAGTCACGCCCAGCCATAGGCCCCCAGACAAATACCTCGGCCCGTTTCCCTGGGAAACAAAATTAAGCTGTCCCGCTTCTGGATGGCAGTTTGCAGGATCCACTTGGTACTATCAAACCAGCCGAACTTGGCACTGGCGTAACCTTGGCTCTGGGAACCATCCTGCGTATCCTGGGTTCAAAGGAGGCAGCCGGCCACTCCCAGCCACAGGCCCCCAAACAGAAACAACGGCGCTTTTCCCTGGAAAACAAAACTGGCCTGCCAAGTTTTTGATGGCAGATTGCAGGAGCCACTTGGTACTATCAAACCAGCCCAACTTGGCACTGGTGCCACCATGGGTCTGGTCACCATCCTGCCTATCGTAGCTTTTCAGGAGCCAGCCGGTCACTCCCAGCCATAGGCCCCCAGACAAATATCTCGGCCCGTTTCCCTGGCAAGCAAAAGTAAGCAGCCCCGCTTCTGGATGGCAGATTGCAGGAGCCACATGGTACTATCAAACCAGGCCAACATGGCACTGGTGCCACCTTGGTTCTGGGAACCATCCTGCCTATCGTGGATTTTCAGGGGCCAGCCGGCCATTCTCAGCCATATGCCCCCAAACATATACCACGGTCCTTTTCTCTGGCAAACAAAACTCAACTGCCCCTCTTCTGGATGGCAAATTGCAGGACGCACTTGGTACTACGAAAACAGCCCGACTTGGCACTCATGCCACCTTGGGTCAGGGAACAATCCTGCGTATCGAGATTTTTAAGGAGCCAGCCGGCCACGTCCAGCCATATACCCCCAAAAAAAAACCACGGAACTTTTCTCCAGCAAACAGAAATCCGCTGCCCCGCGTCTGGATGGCAGATTTCAGGAGTTATTTAGTATTATCAAACCAGCCCGACTTGGCAGTGGGGCCACCATGAGACTGGTAACCATCCTGCCTATCGTAGCTTTTCAGTAGCCAGCCAGTCACGCCCAGCCATAGGCCCCCAGACAAATACCTCGGCCCGTTTCCCTGGGAAACAAAATTAAGCTGTCCCGCTTCTGGATGGCAGTTTGCAGGATCCACTTGGTACTATCAAACCAGCCGAACTTGGCACTGGCGTAACCTTGGCTCTGGGAACCATCCTGCGTATCCTGGGTTCAAAGGAGGCAGCCGGCCACTCCCAGCCACAGGCCCCCAAACAGAAACAACGGCGCTTTTCCCTGGAAAACAAAACTGGCCTGCCAAGTTTTTGATGGCAGATTGCAGGAGCCACTTGGTACTATCAAACCAGCCCAACTTGGCACTGGTGCCACCATGGGTCTGGTCACCATCCTGCCTATCGTCGCTTTTCAGGCGCCAGCCCGTCACTCCCAGCCATAGGCCCCCAGTCACAAACCTCGGCCCGTTTCCCTGGCAAACAAAAGTAAGCTACCCCGCTTCTGGATGGCAGATTGCAGGAGCCACTTTGCACCATCAAACCAGCCCGACTTGGCACTGCTGCGACCTCTGGTCTGGGAACCATCCTGCGTATCGTGGATTCTAAGGAGCCAGCTGGCCACTCCCAACCACAGGCCCCCAAACACAAACAACGGCGCTTTTCCCTGGAAAACAAAACTCACCTGCCAACTTTTTGATGGCAGATTGCAGGAGCCACTTGGTACTATCAAACCAGCCCAACTTGGCACTGGTGCCACCATGGGTCTGGTCACCATCCTGCCTATCGTAGCTTTTCAGGAGCCAGCCGGTCACTCCCAGCCATAGGCCCCGAGACACAAACCTCGGCCCGTTTCCCTGGCAAACAAAAGTAAGCTACCCCGCTTCTGGATGGCAGATTGCAGGACGCACTTGGTACTATCAAACCAGCCCGACTTGGCACTGGTGCCACCTCAGGTCTGGGAACCATCCTGTGTATCGTGGATTCTAATTAGCCATCCGTCCACTCCAGGCCATAGGGCCCCAGGCACAAACAACGGCGCTTTTCCCTGGAAATCAACACTCGCTTGCCGACTTTTTGATGGCAGATTGCAGGAGCCACTTGGTACTATCAAACCAGCCCAACTTGGCACTGGTGCCACCATGGGTCTGGTCACCATCATGCCTCTCGTATCTTTTAAGGACCTAGCGGGTCACTCACAGCCATAGGCCCCCAGACACAAACCTTGGCCCGTTTCCCTGGCAAACAAAAGTAAGCTGCCCCGTTTCTGGATGGCAGATTTCAGTAGCAACTTTGCACCATCAAACTGGCCCGACTTGTCACTGGTGCCACTTTAGGTCTGGGAACCATCCTGCGTATCGTGGATTCTAATTAGCCATCCGGCCACTCCCACCCACAGGCCCCCAAACACAAACAACGGCGCTTTTCCCTGGAAAACAAAACTCACCTACCAACATTTTGATGGCAGATTGCAGGAGCCACTTGGTACTATCAAATCAGCCCAACTTGGCACTGGTGCCACCATGGGTCTGGTAACCATCCTGCCTATCGTACCTTTTCAGGAGCCAGCTGGTCACTCCCAGCCATAGGCCCCCAGACAAAAACCTCGGCTCCTTTCCCTGGCAAACAAAAGTAAGCAGCCCTGCTTCTGGATGGCAGATTGCAGGAGCCACTTTGCACCATCAAACTGGCCCGACTTGTCACTGTTGCCACCTCTGGTCTGGGAACCATCCTGCGTATCGTGGGTTCTAATTAGCCAGTCGGCCACTCCTAGCCACAGGCCCCCAAACACAAACAACGGCGCTTTTCCCTGGAAAACAAAACTCGCCTGACAACTTTTTGATGGCAGATTGCAGGAGCCACTTGGTACTATCAAACCAGCCCAACTTGGCACTGGTGCCACCATGGGTCTGGTCACCATCCTGCCTATCGTAGCTTTTCAGGAGCCAGCCGGTCACTCCCAGCCATAGGCCCCCAGACACAAAGCTCGGCCCGTTTCCCTGGCAAACAAAAGTAAGCTGCCCCGCTTCTGGATGGCTGATTGCAGGAGCCACTTGGTACTATCAAACCAGCCCGACTTGGCACTGGTGCCACCACTGGTCTGGGAACCATCCTGCGTATCGTGGATTCTAATTAGCCAGCCGGCCACTCCCAGCCACAGGCACCCAAACACAAACGACGGCGCTTTTCCCTGGAAAACAAAACTCGCCTGACAACTTTTTGATGGCAGATTGCAGGAGCCACTTGGTACTATCAAACCAGCCCGACTTGGCACTGGTGCCACCTCTGGTCTGGGAACCATCCTGCCTATCGTGGATTTTCAGGGGCCAGACGGCCACTCTCAGCCATATGCCCCCAGACACAAAGCTCTGCCCGTTTCCCTGGCAAACAAAAGTAAGCTGCCCCGCTTCTGGATGGCAGATTGCAGGACGCACTTGGTACTATCAAACCAGCCCGACTTGGCACTGGTGCCACGTCAAGTCTGGGAACCATCCTGCGTATCGTGGATTCTAAGGAGCCAGCCGGCCACTCCCAGCCACAGGCCCCCAAACACAAACAACGGCGCTTTTCCCTGGAAAACAAAACTCGCCTGCCAACTTTTTGATGGCAGATTGCAGGAGCAACTTGGTACTATCAAACCAGCCCAACTTGGCACTGGTGCCACCATGGGTCTGGTCACCATCCTGCCTATCGTAACTTTTCAGGAGCCAGCCGGTCACTCTCAGCCATAGGCCCCCAAACAAAACCCACGGCCCGTTTCCCTGGCAAACAAAAGTAAGCTGCCCCGCTTCTGGATGGCAGATTCCCGGACGCACTTGGTGCTATCAAACCAGCCCAACTTGGCACAGGTTCCACCTCTGATCTGGGAACCATGCTGAGTATCGTGGATTCTAAGGAGCCAGCCGGCCACTCCCAGCCACAGGCCCCCAAACACAAACAACGGCGCTTTTCCCTGGAAAACAAAACTCGCCCGCCAAGTTTGTGATGGCAGATTGCAGGAGCCACTTGGTACTATCAAACCAGCCCAACTTGGCACTGGTGCCGTCATGGGTCTGGTCACCATCCTGCCTATCGTAGCTTTTCACGAGCCAGCCGGTCACTCCCAGCCATAGGCCCCCAGACAAAAACCTCGGCCCGTTTCCCTGGCAAACAAAAGTAAGCTGCCCCGCTTCTGGATGGCAGATTGCAGGAACCACTTGTTACTATCAAACCAGCCCAACTTGGCACTGGTGCCACCATGGGTCTGGGAACCATCCTTTGTATCGTGGATTCTAATTAGCCATCCGTCCACTCCAGGCCATAGGGCCCCAGGCACAAACAACGGCGCTTTTCCCTGGAAAACAAAACTCGCCTGCCAACTTTTTGATGGCCGATTGCAGGAACCACTTGGTATTATCAAGCCAGCCCGACTTGGCACTGGTGCCACCTTGGGTCTGGGAACCATGCTGCGTATCGTGGATTCTAAGGAGCCAGCCGGCCACTCCCTGCCACAGGCCCCCAAACACAAACAACGGCGCTTTTCCCTGGAAAACAAAACTCGCCTGACAACTTTTTGATGGCAGATTGCAGGAGCCACTTGGTACTATCAAACCAGCCCAACTTGGCACTGGTGCCACCATGGGTCTGGTCACCATCCTGCCTATCGTAGCTTTTCAGGAGCCAGCCAGCCACCCCCAGCCAGAGGCCCCCAGACAAATATTTCGGCCCGTTTCCCTGGCAAACAAAAGTAAGCTGCCCCGCTTCTGCATGGCAGATTGCAGGAGCCACTTTGCACCGTCAAACCAGCCCAACTTGGCACTGGTGCCACCTCAGGTCTGGGAACCATCCTGCGTCTCGTGGGTTCTAATTAGCCATCCGTCCACTCCAGGCCATAGGGCCCCAGGCACAAACAACGGCGCTTTTCCCTGGAAAACAAAACTCGCCTGCCAACATTTTGATGGCCGATTGCAGGAACCACTTGGTATTATCAAGCCAGCCCAACTTGGCACTGGTGCCACCATGGGTCTGGTCACCATCCTGCCTATCGTAGCTTTTCAGGAGCCAGCCGGTCACTCCCAGCCATAGGCCCCCAGACACAAACCTCGGACCGTTTCCCTGGCAAACAAAAGTAAGCTGCCCCGCTTCTGGATGGCAGATTGCAGGAACCACTTGGTACTATCAAACCAGCCCAACTTGGCACTGGTGCCACCATGGGTCTGGGAACCATCCTGTGTATCGTGGATTCTAATTAGCCATCCGTCCACTCCAGGCCATAGGGCCCCAGGCACAAACAACGGCGCTTTTCCCTGGAAAACAAAACTCGCCTGCGAACATTTTGATGGCCGATTGCAGGAACCACTTGGTATTATCAAGCCAGCCCGACTTGGCACTGGTGCCACCTTGGGTCTGGGAACCATGCTGCGTATCGTGGATTCTAAGGAGCCAGCCGGCCACTCCCAGCCACAGGCCCCCAAACACAAACAACGACGCTTTTCCCTGGAAATCAACACTCGCTTGCCGACTTTTTGATGGCAGATTGCAGGAGCCACTTGGTACTATCAAACCAGCCCAACTTGGCACTGGTGCCACCATGGGTCTGGTCACCATCCTGCCTATCGTAGCTTTTCATGAGCCAGCCGGCCACTCCCAGCCATAGGCCCCCAGACACAAACCTCGGCCCGTTTCCCTGGCAAACAAAAGTAAGCTGCCCCGCTTCTGGATGGCAGATTCCCGGACGCACTTGTTACAATCAAACCAGCCCAACTTGGCACTGGTGCCACCTCTGGTCTGGGAACCATCCTGCGTATCGTGGATTCTAAGGAGCCAGCCGGCCACTCCCAGCCACAGGCCCCCAAACACAAACAACGGCGCTTTTCCCTGGAAAACAAAACTCGCCTGCCAAGTTTTTGATGGCAGATTGCAGGAGCCACTTGGTACTATCAAACCAGCCCAACTTGGCACTGGTGCCGTCATGGGTCTGGTCACCATCCTGCCTATCGTAGCTTTTCACGAGCCAGCCGGTCACTTCCGGGCTTAGGCCCCCAGACACAATCCTCGGACCGTTTCCCTGGCAAACAAAAGTAAGCTGCCCCGCTTCTGGATGGCAGATTGCAGGAACCACTTGGTACTATCAAACCAGCCCAAGTTGGCACTGGTGCCACCATGGGTCTGGGAACCATCCTGTGTATCGTGGATTCTAATTAGCCATCCGTCCACTCCAGGCCATAGGGCCCCAGGCACAAACAACGGCGCTTTTCCCTGGATAACAAACTCGCCTGCCAAATTTTTGATGGCAGATTGCAGGAGCCACTTGGTACTATCAAACCAGCCCAACTTGGCACTGGTGCCACCATGGGTCTGGTCACCATCCTGCCTATCGTAGCTTTTCAGGAGCCAGCCGGTCACTCCCAGCCATAGGCCCCGAGACACAAACCTCGGCCCGTTTCCCTGGCAAACAAAAGTAAGCTGCCCCGCTTCTGGATGGCAGATTGCAGGAGCCACTTGGTACTATCAAACCACCCCGACTTGGCACTGGTGCCACCACTGGTCTGGGAACCATCCTGCGTATCGTGGATTCTAATTAGCCAGCTGGCCACTCCCAGCCACAGGCACCCAAACACAAACGACGGCGCTTTTCCCTGGAAAACAAAACTCGCCTGCCAAGTTTTTGATGGCAGATTGCAGGAGCCACTTGGTACTATCAAACCAGCCCAACTTGGCACTGGTGCCACCATGGGTCTGGTCACCATCCTGCCTATCGTAGCTTTTCAGGAGCCAGCCGGTCACTCCCAGCCATAGGCCCCCAGACAAATACCTCGGCCCGTTTCCCTGGAAAACAAAAGTAAGCTGCCCCGCTTCTGGATGGCAGATTGCAGGACGCACTTGGTACTATCAAACCAGCCCGACTTGGCACTGGTGCCACGTCAAGTCTGGGAACCATCCTGCGTATCGTGGATTCTAAGGAGCCAGCCGGCCACTCCCTGCCACAGGCCCCCAAACACAAACAACGGCGCTTTTCCCTGGAAAACAAAACTCGCCTGCCAACTTTTTGATGGCAGATTGCAGGAGCAACTTGGTACTATCAAACCAGCCCGACTTGGCACTGGTGCCACCATGGGTCTGGTCACCATCCTGCCTATCGTAACTTTTCAGGAGCCAGCCGGTCACTCTCAGCCATAGGCCCCCAAACAAAACCCACGGCCCGTTTCCCTGGCAAACAAAAGTAAGCTGCCCCGCTTCTGGATGGCAGATTCCCGGACGCACTTGGTACTATCAAACCAGCCCAACTTGGCACAGGTTCCACCTCTGATCTGGGAACCATGCTGAGTATCGTGGATTCTAAGGAGCCAGCCGGCCACTCCCAGCCACAGGCCCCCAAACACAAACAACGGCGCTTTTCCCTGGAAAACAAAACTCGCCCGCCAAGTTTGTGATGGCAGATTGCAGGAGCCACTTGGTACTATCAAACCAGCCCAACTTGGCACTGGTGCCGTCATGGGTCTGGTCACCATCCTGCCTATCGTAGCTTTTCACGAGCCAGCCGGTCACTCCCAGCCATAGGCCCCCAGACAAAACCTCGGCCCGTTTCCCTGGAAAACAAAAGTAAGCTGCCCCGCTTCTGGATGGCAGATTGCAGGAACCACTTGGTACTATCAAACCAGCCCAACTTGGCACTGGTGCCACCATGGGTCTGGGAACCATCCTGTGTATCGTGGATTCTAATTAGCCATCCGTCCACTCCAGGCCATAGGGCCCCCAAACACAAACAACAGCGCTTTTCCCTGGAAAACAAAACTCGCCTGCCAGCTTTTTGATGGCCGATTGCAGGAACCACTTGGTATTATCTAGCCAGCCCAACTTGGCACTGGTGCCACCATGGGTCTGGTCACCATCCTGCCTATCGTAGCTTTTCAGGAGCCAGCCGGTCACTCCCAGCCATAGGCCCCCAGACACAAACCTCGGACCGTTTCCCTGGCAAACAAAAGTAAGCTGCCCCGCTTCTGGATGGCAGATTGCAGGAACCACTTGTTACTATCAAACCAGCCCAACTTGGCACTGGTGCCACCATGGGTCTGGGAACCATCCTGTGTATCGTGGATTCTAATTAGCCATCCGTCCACTCCAGGCCATAGGGCCCCAGGCACAAACAACGGCGCTTTTCCCTGGAAAACAAAACTCGCCTGCGAACATTTTGATGGCCGATTGCAGGAACCACTTGGTATTATCAAGCCAGCCCAACTTGGCACTGGTGCCACCTTGGGTCTGGGAACCATGCTGCGTATCATGGATTCTAAGGAGCCAGCCGGCCACTCCCTGCCACAGGCCCCCAAACACAAACAACGGCGCTTTTCCCTGGAAAACAAAACTCGCCTGCCAAGTTTTTGATGGCAGATTGCAGGAGCCACTTGGTACCATCAAACCAGCCCAAGTTGGCACTGGTGCCACCATGGGTCTGGTCACCATCCTGCCTATCGTAGCTTTTCAGGAGCCAGCCAGCCACCCCCAGCCAGAGGCCCCCAGACAAATATTTCGGCCCGTTTCCCTGGCAAACAAAAGTAAGCTGCCCCGCTTCTGCATGGCAGATTGCAGGAGCCACTTTGCACCGTCAAACCAGCCCAACTTGGCACTGGTGCCACCTCAGGTCTGGGAACCATCCTGCGTCTCGTGGGTTCTAATTAGCCATCCGTCCACTCCAGGCCATAGGGCCCCAGGCACAAACAACGGCGCTTTTCCCTGGAAAACAAAACTCGCCTGCCAACTTTTTGATGGCCGATATCAGGAACCACTTGGTATTATCAAGCCAGCCCAACTTGGCACTGGTGCCACCATGGGTCTGGTCACCATCCTGCCTATCGTAGCTTTTCAGGAGCCAGCCGGTCACTCCCAGCCATAGGCCCCCAGACACAAACCTCGGACCGTTTCCCTGGCAAACAAAAGTAAGCTGCCCCGCTTCTGGATGGCAGATTGCAGGAACCACTTGGTACTATCAAACCAGCCCAACTTGGCACTGGTGCCACCATGGGTCTGGGAACCATCCTGTGTATCGTGGATTCTAATTAGCCATCCGTCCACTCCAGGCCATAGGGCCCCAGGCACAAACAACGGCGCTTTTCCCTGGAAAACAAAACTCGCCTGCCAACTTTTTGATGGCCGATTGCAGGAACCACTTGGTATTATCAAGCCAGCCCGACTTGGCACTGGTGCCACCTTGGGTCTGGGAACCATGCTGCGTATCGTGGATTCTAAGGAGCCAGCCGGCCACTCCCAGCCACAGGCCCCCAAACACAAACAACGACGCTTTTCCCTGGAAATCAAAACTCGCTTGCCGACTTTTTGATGGCAGATTGCAGGAGCCACTTGGTACTATCAAACCAGCCCAACTTGGCACTGGTGCCACCATGGGTCTGGTCACCATCCTGCCTATCGTAGCTTTTCATGAGCCAGCCGGCCACTCCCAGCCATAGGCCCCCAGACACAAACCTCGGCCCGTTTCCCTGGCAAACAAAAGTAAGCTGCCCCGCTTCTGGATGGCAGATTCCCGGACGCACTTGTTACAATCAAACCAGCCCAACTTGGCACTGGTGCCACCTCTGGTCTGGGAACCATGCTGAGTATCGTGGATTCTAAGGAGCCAGCCGGCCACTCCCAGCCACAGGCCCCCAAACACAAACAACGGCGCTTTTCCCTGGAAAACAAAACTCGCCTGCCAAGTTTTTCATGGCAGATTGCAGGAGCCACTTGGTACTATCAAACCAGCCCAACTTGGCACTGGTGCCGTCATGGGTCTGGTCACCATCCTGCCTATCGTAGCTTTTCACGAGCCAGCCGGTCACTTCCAGGCTTAGGCCCCCAGACACAATCCTCGGCCCGTTTCCCTGGCAAACAAAAGTAAGCTGCCCCGCTTCTGGATGGCAGATTGCAGGAACCACTTGGTACTATCAAACCAGCCCAACTTGGCACTGGTGCCACCATGGGTCTGGGAACCATCCTGTGTATCGTGGATTCTAATTAGCCATCCGTCCACTCCAGGCCATAGGGCCCCAGGCACAAACAACGGCGCTTTTCCCTGGATAACAAACTCGCCTGCCAAATTTTTGATGGCAGATTGCAGGAGCCACTTGGTACTATCAAACCAGCCCAACTTGGCACTGGTGCCACCATGGGTCTGGTCACCATCCTGCCTATCGTAGCTTTTCAGGAGCCAGCCGGTCACGCACAGCCATAGGCCCCCAGACACAAACCTTGGCCCGTTTCCCTGGCAAACAAAAGTAAGCTGCCCCGTTTCTGGATGGCAGATTTCAGTAGCAACTTTGCACCATCAAACTGGCCCGACTTGTCACTGGTGCCACTTTAGGTCTGGGAACCATCCTGCGTATCGTGGATTCTAATTAGCCATCCGGCCACTCCCACCCACAGGCCCCCAAACACAAACAACGGCGCTTTTCTCTGGAAAACAAAACTCGCCTACCAACATTTTGATGGCAGATTGCAGGAGCCACTTGGTACTATCAAATCAGCCGAACTTGGCACTGGTGCCACCATGGGTCTGGTAACCATCCTGCCTATCGTACCTTTTCAGGAGCCAGCTGGTCACTCCCAGCCATAGGCCCCCAGACACAAACCTCGGCTCCTTTCCCTGGCAAAAAAAAGTAAGCAGCCCTGCTTCTGGATGGCAGATTGCAGGAGCCACTTTGCACCATCAAACTGACCCGACTTGTCACTTTTGCCACCTCTGGTCTGGGAACCATCCTGCGTATCGTGGATTCTAATTAGCCAGCCGGCCACTCCCAGCCACAGGCCCCCAAACACAAACAACGGCGCTTTTCCCTGGAAAACAAAACTCGCCTGACAACTTTTTGATGGCAGATTGCAGGAGCCACTTGGTACTATCAAACCAGCCCAACTTGGCACTGGTGCCACCATGGGTCTGGTCACCATCCTGCCTATCGTAGCTTTTCAGGAGCCAGCCGGTCACTCCCAGCCATAGGCCCCCAGACACAAAGCTCGGCCCGTTTCCCTGGCAAACAAAAGTAAGCTGCCCCGCTTCTGGATGGCAGATAGTAGGACGCACTTGTTACTATCAAACCAGCCCGACTTGGCACTGGTGCCACCACTGGTCTGGGAACCATCCTGCGTATCGTGGATTCTAAGGAGCCAGCCGGCCACTCCCTGCCACAGGCCCCCAAACACAAACAACGGCGCTTTTCCCTGGAAAACAAAACTCGCCTGACAACTTTTTGATGGCAGATTGCAGGAGCCACTTGGTACTATCAAACCAGCCCAACCTGGCACTGGTGCCACCATGGGTCTGGTCACCATCCTGCCTATCGTAGCTTTTCAGGAGCCAGCCGGTCACTCCCAGCCATAGGCCCCCAGACAAATACCTCGGCCCGTTTCCCTGGAAAACAAAAGTAAGCTGCCCCGCTTCTGGATGGCAGATTGCAGGACGCACTTGGTACTATCAAACCAGCCCGACTTGGCACTGGTGCCACGTCAAGTCTGGGAACCATCCTGCGTATCGTGGATTCTAAGGAGCCAGCCGGCCACTCCCAGCCACAGGCCCCCAAACACAAACAACGGCGCTTTTCCCTGGAAAACAAAACTCGCCTGCCAACTTCTTGATGGCAGATTGCAGGAGCCACTTGGTACTATCAAACCAGGCCAACTTGGCACTGGTGCCACCATGGGTCTGGTCACCATCCTGCCTATCGTAACTTTTCAGGAGCCAGCGGGTCACTCCCAGCCATAGGCCCCCAGACAAATACCTCGGCCCGTTTCCCTGGCAAACAAAAGTAAGCTGCCCCGCTTCTGGATGGCAGATTCCCGGACGCACTTGGTACTATCAAACCAGCCCAACTTGGCACTGGTGCCACCTCTGATCTGGGAACCATGCTGAGTATCGTGGATTCTAAGGAGCCAGCCGGCCACTCCCAGCCACAGGCCCCCAAACACAAACAACGGCGCTTTTCCCTGGAAAACAAAACTCGCCTGCCAACTTTTTGATGGCAGATTGCAGGAGCCACTTGGTACTATCAAACCAGCCCAACTTGGCACTGGTGCCGTCATGGGTCTGGTCACCATCCTGCCTATCGTAGCTTTTCAGGAGCCAGCCGGTCACTCCCAGCCATAGGCCCCCAGACAAAAACCTCGGCCCGTTTCCCTGGAAAACAAAAGTAAGCTGCCCCGCTTCTGGATGGCAGATTGCAGGAACCACTTGGTACTATCAAACCAGCCCAACTTGGCACTGGTGCCACCATGGGTCTGGGAACCATCCTGTGTATCGTGGATTCTAATTAGCCATCCGTCCACTCCAGGCCTTAGGGCCCCAGGCACAAACAACGGCGCTTTTCCCTGGAAAACAAAACTCGCCTGCAAACTTTTTGATGGCCGATTGCAGGAACCACTTGGTATTATCTAGCCAGCCCAACTTGGCACTGGTGCCACCATGGGTCTGGTCACCATCCTGCCTATCGTAGCTTTTCAGGAGCCAGCCGGTCACTCCCAGCCATAGGCCCCCAGACACAAACCTCGGACCGTTTCCCTGGCAAACAAAAGTAAGCTGCCCCGCTTCTGGATGGCAGATTGCAGGAACCACTTGTTACTATCAAACCAGCCCAACTTGGCACTGGTGCCACCATGGGTCTGGGAACCATCCTGTGTATCGTGGATTATAATTAGCCATCCGTCCACTCCAGGCCATAGGGCCCCAGGCACAAACAAAGGCGCTTTTCCCTGGAAAACAAAACTCGCCTGCGAACATTTTGATGGCCGATTGCAGGAACCACTTGGTATTATCAAGCCAGCCCGACTTGGCACTGGTGCCACCTTAGGTCTGGGAACCATGCTGCGTATCGTGGATTCTAAGGAGCCAGCCGGCCACTCCCAGCCACAGGCCCCCAAACACAAACAACGGCGCTTTTCCCTGGAAAACAAAACTCGCCTGCCAAGTTTTTGATGGCAGATTGCAGGAGCCACTTGGTACTATCAAACCAGCCCAACTTGGCACTGGTGCCACCATGGGTCTGGTCACCATCCTGCCTATCGTAGCTTTTCAGGAGCCAGCCAGCCACCCCCAGCCAGAGGCCCCCAGACAAATATTTCGGCCCGTTTCCCTGGCAAACAAAAGTAAGCTGCCCCGCTTCTGCATGGCAGATTGCAGGAGCCACTTTGCACCGTCAAACCAGCCCAACTTGGCACTGGTGCCACCTCAGGTCTGGGAAACATCCTGCGTATCGTGGGTTCTAATTAGCCATCCGTCCACTCCAGGCCATAGGGCCCCAGGCACAAACAACGGCGCTTTTCCCTGGAAAACAAAACTCGCCTGCCAACTTTTTGATGGCCGATCGCAGGAACCACTTGGTATTATCAAGCCAGCCCAACTTGGCACTGGTGCCACCATGGGTCTGGTCACCATCCTGCCTATCGTAGCTTTTCAGGAGCCAGCCGGTCACTCCCAGCCATAGGCCCCCAGACACAAACCTCGGACCGTTTCCCTGGCAAACAAAAGTAAGCTGCCCCGCTTCTGGATGGCAGATTGCAGGAACCACTTGGTACTATCAAACCAGCCCAACTTGGCACTGGTGCCACCATGGGTCTGGGAACCATCCTGTGTATCGTGGATTCTAATTAGCCATCCGTCCACTCCAGGCCATAGGGCCCCAGGCACAAACAACGGCGCTTTTCCCTGGAAAACAAAACTCGCCTGCGAACATTTTGATGGCCGATTGCAGGAACCACTTGGTATTATCAAGCCAGCCCAACTTGGCACTGGTGCCACCTTGGGTCTGGGAACCATGCTGCGTATCGTGGATTCTAAGGAGCCAGCCGGCCACTCCCAGCCACAGGCCCCCAAACACAAACAACGACGCTTTTCCCTGGAAATCAACACTCGCTTGCCGATTTTTGATGGCAGATTGCAGGAGCCACTTGGTACTATCAAACCAGCCCAACTTGGCACTGGTGCCACCATGGGTCTGGTCACCATCATGCCTCTCGTAGCTTTTCAGGACCTAGCCGGTCACTCACAGCCATAGGCCCCCAGACACAAACCTTGGCCCGTTTCCCTGGCAAACAAAATTAAGCTGCCCCGCTTCTGGATGGCAGATTGCAGGAGCCACTTGGTATTATCAAACCAGCCCAACTTGGCACTGGTGCCACCTCTGGTCTGGGAACCATCCTGCGTATCGTGGATTCTAAGGAGCCAGTCGGCCACTCCCAGCCACAGGCCCCCAAACACAAACAACGGCCCGTTTCCGTGGCAAACAAAAGTAAGCTGCCCCGCTTCTGGATGGCAGATTGCAGGAACCACTTGGTACTATCAAACCAGCCCAACTTGGCACTGGTGGCACCTCTTGTCTGGGAACCATGCTGCGTATCGTGGTTTCTAAGGAGCCAGCCGGCCACTCCCAACCACAGGCCCCCAAACACAAACAACGACGCTTTTCCCTGGAAAACAAAACTCGCCTGACAACATTTTGATGGCAGATTGCAGGAGCCACTTGGTACTATCAAACCAGCCCAACTTGGCACTGGTGCCACCATGGGTCTGGTCACCATCCTGCCTATCGAAGCTTTTCAGGAGCCAGCCGGTCACTCACAGCCATAGGCCCCGAGACACAAAGCTCGGCCCGTTTCCCTGGCAAACAAAAGTAAGCTGCCCCGCTTCTGGATGGCAGATTGCAGAAGCCACTTGGTACTATCAAACCAGCCCAACTTGGCACTGGTGCCACCTCTGGTCTGGGAACCATCCTGCGTATCGTAGATTTTAAGGAGCCAGCCGGTTGTCCCAGCCATAGGCCCCCAAACACAAACAACGGTCCGTTTCCCTGGCAAACAAAAGTAAGATGCCCCGCTTCTGGATGGCAGATTGCAGGAACCACTTGGTAGTATCAAACCAGCCCAACTTGGCACTGGTGGCACCTCTTGTCTGGGAACCATGCTGCGTATCGTGGTTTCTAAGGAGCCAGCCGGCCACTCCCAACCATAGACCCCCAGACACAAAGCTCGGCCCGTTTCCCTGGAAAACAAAAGTAAGCTACCCCGATTCTGGATGGCAGATTGCAGGAGCCACTTGGTACTATCAAATCAGCCCAACTTGGCACTGGTGCCACCATGGGTCTGGTAAACATCCTGCCTATCGTAGCTTTTCAGGAGCCAGCCGGCCACTCTCAGCCATATGCCCCCAAAAACAAACCACGGCCCTTTACTCTGGCAAACAAAACTCAACTGCCCCTCTTCTGGATGGCAAATTTTAGGACGCACTTTGTACTACGAAAACCGCCCGACGTGGCACTGGTGCCACCTTGTGTCAGGGAACCATCCTGCATATCGAGCTTTTTAAGGAGCCAGCCGGCCACGCCCAGCCATAAACCCCCAAAAACAAACCACGGACCATTTCTCTTGGAAACAAAAATCCGCTGCCCCGCGTCTGGATGGCAGATTGCAGGAGCCACTTTGCACCATCAAACCAGCCCGACTTGGCACTGGTGCCACCTTGGGTCTGGGAACAATCCTGCATATCGTGGATTCTAAGGAGCCAGCCGGCCACTCCCAGCCACAGGCCCCCAAACAAAAACAACGGCGCTTTTCCCTGGAAAACAAAATTCGCCTGCCAACTTTTTGATGGCAGATTGCAGGAGCCACTTGGTACTATCAAACCAGCCCAACTTGGCACTGGTGCCACCTCTGGTCTGGGAACCATCCTGCCTATCGTAGCTTTTCGGGAGCCAGCCGGTCACTCCCAGCCATAGACCCCCAGACACAAACCTCGGCCCGTTTCCCTGGAAAACAAAAGTAAGCTACCCCGATTCTGGATCGCAGATTGCAGGAGCCACTTGGTACTATCAAATCAGCCCAACTTGGCACTGGTGCCACCATGGGTCTGGTAAACATCCTGCCTATCGTAGCTTTTGAGGAGCCAGCCGGTCACTCCCTGCCCTAGGCCCCCAGACACAAACCTCGGCCCGTTTCCCTGGCAAACAAAAGTAAGCTGCCCCGCTTTTGGATGGCAGATTGCAGGAGCCACGTTGCACCATCAAACCAGCCCGACTTGGCACTGGTGCCACCTTGGGTCTGGGAACAAGTTGGGCTGGTTTGAGAGTACCAAGTGGCTCCTGCAATCTTCCATCCAGAAGCGGGACAGCTTACTTTTGTTTCCCAGGGAAACGGGCCGAGGTATTTGTCTGGGGGCCTATGGCTGGGAGTGACCGGCTGGCTACTGAAAAGCTACGATAGGCAGGATGGTTACCAGACTCATGGTGCCACCAGTGCCAAGTCGGGCTGGTTTGATAATACTAAATAGCTCCTGCAATCTGCCATCCAGACGCGGGGCAGCGGATTTTTGTTTGCTGGAGAAATGTTCCGTGGTTTTTTTTGGGGGTATATGACTGGACGTGGCCGGCTGGCTCCTTAAAAAGCTCTATACGCAGGATTGTTCCCTGACCCAAGGTGGCATCAGTGCCAAGTCGGGCTGTTTTCGTAGTACCAAGTGCGTCCTGCAATTTGCCATCCAGAAGCGGGGCAGCCTACTTTTGTTTGCCAGGGAAACGTGCCGAGGTATTTGTCTGGAGGCCTATGGCTGGGAGTGAGCTGCTGGCTCCTAAAAAGCTACGATAGGCAGGATGGTGACCAGACCCATGGTGGCACCAGTGCCAAGTTGGGCTGGTTTGATAGTACCAAGTGGCTCCTGCAATCTGCCATCAAGAAGTTGGCAGGCGAGTTTTGTTTTCCAGGGAAAAGCGCCGTTGTTTTTGTTTAGAGGCCTGTGGCTGGGAGTGGCCGCCTGTCCTCGTAGAATCTACGTTACGCAGCATGGTTCCCAGAGCCAAGGTGGCACCAGGGCCAAGTCGGGCTGGTTTGTAAGTACCAAGTGCATCCTGCAATCTGCCATCCAAAAGCGGGGCAGCTTACTTTTGTTTGCCAGGGAAACGGGCCGAGGTTTGTGTCCAGGGGCCTATGGCAGGGAGTGACCGGCTGGCTCCTGAAAAGCTACGATAGGCAGGATGTTTACCAGACCCATGGTGGCACCAGTGCCAAGTTGGGCTGATTTGATAGTACCAAGTGGCTCCTGCAATCTGCCATCCAGAATTGGGGTAGCTTACTTTTGTTTTCCCGGGAAACGGGCCGAGGTTTGTGTCTGGGGGTCTATGGCTGGGAGTGACCGGCTGGCTCCTGAAAAGCTACGATAGGCAGGATGGTTCCCAGACCAGAGGTGGCACCAGTGCCAAGTTGGGCTGGTTTGATAGTACCAAGTGGCTCCTGCAATCTGCCATCAAAAAGTTGGCAGGCGAATTTTGTTTTCCAGGGAAAAGCGCCGTTGTTTGTGTTTGGGGGCCTGTGGCTGGGAGTGGCCGGCTGGCTCCTTAGAATCCACGATATGCAGGATTGTTCCCAGACCCAAGGTGGCACCAGTGCCAAGTCGGGCTGGTTTGATGGTGCAAAGTGGCTCCTGCAATCTGCCATCCAGACGCGGGGCAGCGGATTTTTGTTTCCAAGAGAAATAGTCCGTGGTTTGTTTTTGGGGGTTTATGGCTGGGCGTGGCCGTCTGGCTCCTTAAAAAGCTCGATATGCAGGATGGTTCCCTGACACAAGGTGGCACCAGGGCCACGTCGGGCGGTGTTCGTAGTACTAAGGGCGTCCTAAAATTTGCCATCCAGAAGAGGGGCAGTTGAGTTTTGTTTGCCAGAGAAAAGGGCCGTGGTTTGTTTTTGGGGGCATATGGCTGAGAGTGGCCGGCTGGCCCCTGAAAATCCACGATAGGCAGGATGGTTCCCAGACCTGAGGTGGCACCAGTGCCAAGTCGGGCTGGTTTGATAGTACTAAGCAGCTCCTGCAATCTGCCATGCAGAAGCGGGGCAGCTTACTTTTGTTTGCCAGGGAAACGGGCCGAGGTTTGTGTCTAGGGGCCTCTGGCTGGGGGTGGCTGGCTGGCTCCTGAAAAGCTACGATAGGCAGGATGGTGACCAGACCCATGGTGGCACCAGTGCCAAGTTGGGCTGGTTTGATAGTACCAAGTGGCTCCTGCAATCTGCCATCAAAAAGTTGGCAGGCGAGTTGTGTTTTCCAGGGAAAAGCGCCGTTGTTTGTGTTTGGGGGCCTGTGGCTGGGAGTGGCCGGCTGGCTCCTTAGAACCCACGATACGCAGGATGGTTCCCAGACCTGAGGTGGCACCAGTGCCAAGTTGGGCTGGTTTGATGGTGCAAAGTGGCTCCTGCAATCTGCCATGCAGAAGCGGGGCAGCTTACTTTTGTTTGCCAGGGAAACGGGCCGAAATATTTGTCTGGGGGCCTCTGGATTGGGGTGGCTGGCTGGCTCCTGAAAAGCTACGATAGGCAGGATGGTGACCAGACCCATGGTGGCACCAGTGCCAAGTTGGGCTGGTTTGATAGTACCAAGTGGCTCCTGCAATCTGCCATCAAAAGTTTGGCAGGCGAGTTTTGTTTTCCAGGGAAAAGCACCGTTGTGCGTGTTTTGGGGCCTGTGGCTGGGAGTGGCCAGCTGGCTCCTTAGAATCCACGATACGCAGGATGGTTCCCAGACCCAAGGTGGCACCAGTGCCAAGTCGGGCTGGTTTGTTAGTACCAAGTGGTTCCTGCAATCTGCCATCCAGAAGCGGGGCAGCTGAATTTTGTTTGCCAGAGAAAAAGGCTGTTGTTTGTGTTTCGGGGCCTGTGGCTGGCAGTGGCCGGCTGGCTCCTGAAAATCCATGATACGCAGGATGGTTCCCAGACCCAAGGTGGCATCAGTGCCAAGTAGGGCTGGTTTCATAGTACCCAGTGGCTCCTGCAATCTGCCATCCAGAAGAGGGGCAGTTGAGTTTTGTTTTCCAGAGAAAAGGGCCGTGGTTTGTGTTTGGGGCCTATGGCTGAGAGTGACCGGCTGGCCCCTGAAAATCCACGATAGGAAGGATGGTTCCCAGATCCAAGGTGGCAGCAGTGCCATGTGGTTCTGGTGTGATAGTCCCAAGTGGCTCCTGCAATCTGCCATCCAGAAGCGGGGCAGCTGAGTTTTGTTTGCCAGAGAAAAAGGCTTTGGTTTGTATTTGGGGGCCTGTGGCTGGGAGTGTTCGGCTGGCTCCTGACAACCCACAATACGCAGGATGGTTCCCAGACCCAAGGTGGCACCAGTGCCAAGTCGGGCTGTTTTTATAGTACCAAGTGCGTCCTGCAATTTGCCATCCAGAAGAGGGGCAGTTGAGTTTTGTTTGCCAGAGAATAGCGCCGTTGTTTGTGTTTGGGGGCTTGTGGCTGGTAGTGGCCGACTGGCTCCTTAGAATCTGTGTTACGCAGCATGGTTCCCAGACCCAAGGTGGCACCAGTGCCAAGTTGGGCTGGTTTGATAGTACCAAGTGGCTCCTGCAATCTGCCATCCAGAAGCGGGGCAGCTTACTTTTGTTTGCCAGGGAAACGGGCCGAGGTTTGTGACTGGGGACCTATGGCTGGGAGTGACCGGCTGGCTCCTGAAAAGCTACAATAGGCAGGATGGTTACCAGACCCATGGTGGCACCAGTGCCAAGTTGGGCTGGTTTGATAGTAACAAGTGGCTCCGGCAATCTGCCATCAAAAAGTTGGCAGGCGAGTTTTGTTTTCCAGGGAAAAGCGCCATTGTTTGTATTTGGGGGCCTGTGGCTGGGAGTGGCCGGCTGGCTCCTTTGAACCCACGATACGCAGGATGGTTCCCAGACCCAAGGTGGCACCAGTGCCAAGTCGGGCTGGTTTGATACTACCAAGTGCGTCCTGCAATCTGCCATCCAGAAGCGGGGCAGCTTACTTTTGTTTGCCAGGGAAACGGGCCGTGGGTTTTGATTGGGGGCATATAGCTGAGAGTGGCCGGCTGGCTCCTGAAAATCCACGCTAGGCAGCATGGTTCCCAGATGCAAGGTGGCACCAGTGCCAAGTCGGGCTGGTTTGATGGTGGAAAGTGTCTCCTGCAATCTGCCATCCAGAAGCGGGGCAGCTGATTTTTGTTTGCCAGAGAAAAATTCCGTGGATTGTTTTTGGGGGCATATTGCTGGGAGTGGCCGGCTGGCTCCTTAAAATGCTCGATACGCATGATGGTTCCCAGGCCCAAGGTGTCACCACTACCAAGTCGGCCTGCGGTTTTAGTATCAAGTTCATCCTGCAATTTGCCATCCAGAAGAGGGGCAGTTGAGTTTTGTTTGCCAGAGAAACGGGCCGAGGTTTCTGTTTGGGGACATATGGCTGAGAGTGGCCGGCTGGCCCCTGAATATCCACGATACACAGCATGGTTCCCAGATCCAAGGTGGCACCAGTGCCAAGTCGGGCTGGTTTGATAGTACCAAGTGTCTCCTGCAATCTGCCATCCAGAAGCAGGGCAGCTTACTTTTGTTTGCCAGAGAAATAGGCCTAGGTTTTTGTTTGGGGGCCTGTGGCTAGGAGTGGCAGGCTGGCTCCTAAGAATCCACGATACGCAGGATGTTTCCCAGACCCAAGGTGGCACCAGTGCCAAGTCGGGCTGGTTTGATAGTACCAAGTGGCTCCTGCAAACTCCATCAAAAAGTTGGCAGGCGTGTTTTGTTTTCCAGGGAACAGCGCCGTTGATTTTGTTTGGGGGCCTGTGGCTGGGAGTGGCCGGCTGGCTCCTTAGAATCCACGATACGCAGGATGGTTCCCAGACCCAAGGTGGCACCAGTGCCAAGTCGGGCTGGTTTGATTACACCAAGTGGCTCCTGCAATCTGCCATCCAGAAGTGAGGCAGCTAAGTTTTGTTTGCGAGAAAAAAGGGCCGTGGTTTTTGTTGGGGGCCTGTGGCTGGGAGTAGCCGGCTGGCTCCTTACAATCCACGATAGGCAGGATGGTTCCCAGACCCAAGGTGGCACCAGTGCCAAGTCGGGCTGGTTTGATAGTACCAAGTGGCTCCTGCAATCTGCCATCCAGAAGCGGGGCAGCTGAGTTTTGTTTGCCAGAGAAAAAGGCTGTGGTTTGTGTTTGGGGGCCTGTGGCTGGCAGTGGCCGGCTGGCTCCTGAAAATCCACGATACGCAGCATGGTTCCCAGACCCAAGGTGGCACCAGTGCCAAGTGGGGCTCGTTTGACAGTGTCAAGTGCCTCCTGCAATCTCCCATCCAGAAGCGGGGCGGCTGAGTTTTTTTTGCCAGGGAAACGGACCTTTGTTTTTGATTGGGCTCTGTGGCCGAGAGTGGTCGGCTGTCTCCTGACAATCCACAATACGCAGGATGGTTCCCAGACCCAAGGTGGCACCAGTGCCAAGTTGGGCTGGTTTGATAGTCCCAAGTGGCTCCTGCAAACTGCCATCCAGAAGCGGGGCAGCTTACTTTTGTTTGCCAGGGAAATGGGCCGTTGTTTGTGTTTGGGTGCCTGTGGCTGGGAGTGTTCGGCTGGTTCCTGAATATGTACGATACGCAGGATTGTTCCCAGATCCAAGGTGGCAGCAGTGCCATGTTGTGCTGGTGTGATAGTCCCAAGTGGCTCCTGCAATCTGCCATCCAGAAGTGGGGCAGCTGATTTTTGTTTGCCAGAGAAAAGGTCCGTGGTTTGTTTTTGGGGGCATATGGCTGAGAGTGGCCGGCTGGCCCCTGAAAATCCACGATACACAGGATGGTTCCCAGATCCAAGGTGGCACCTGTGCCAAGTCGGGCTGATTTGATAGTACTAAGTAGCTCCTGCAATCTGCCATGCAGAAGCGGGGCAGCTTACTTTTGTTTGCCAGGGAAACGGGCCGAGGTTTGTGTTTGGGGGCCTATGGCTGAGAGTGACTGGCTGGCTCCTGAAAATCCATGATACGCAGCATGGTTCCCAGACCCAAGGTGGCACCAGTGCCAAGTGGGGCTGGTTTCACAGTGTCAAGTGCCTCCTGCAATCTCCCATCCAGAAGCGGGGCAGCTGAGTTTTGTTTGCCTGTGAAACGGGCCGTTGTTTTTAATTGGGGTCTGTGGCCGAGAGTGTTCGGCTGGCTCCTGACAACCCACAATACGCAGGATGGTTCCCAGACCCAAGGTGGCACCAGTGCCAAGTCGGGCTGTTTTTATAGTACCAAGTGCGTCCTGCAATTTGCCATCCAGAAGAGGGGCAGTTGAGTTTTGTTTGCCAGAGAATAGCGCCGTTGTTTGTGTTTGGGGGCTTGTGGCTGGGAGTGGCCGACTGGCTCCTTAGAATCTGTGTTACGCAGCATGGTTCCCAGACCCAAGGTGGCACCAGTGCCAAGTCGGGCTGGTTTGATAGTACCAAGTGGCTCCTGCAATCTGCCATCCAGAAGCGGGGCAGCTTACTTTTGTTTGCCAGGGAAACGGGCCGAGGTTTGTGACTGGGGACCTATGGCTGGGAGTGACCGGCTGGCTCCTGAAAAGCTACAATAGGCAGGATGGTTACCAGACCCATGGTGGCAGCAGTGCCAAGTTGGGCTGATTTGATAGTACCAAGTGGCTCCTGCAATCTGCCATCAAAAAGTTGGCAGGCGAGTTTTGTTTTCCAGGGAAAAGCGCCATTGTTTGTATTTGGGGGCCTGTGGCTGGGAGTGGCCGGCTGGCTCCTTTGAACCCACGATACGCAGGATGGTTCCCAGACCCAAGGTGGCACCAGTGCCAAGTCGGGCTGGTTTGATACTACCAAGTGCGTCCTGCAATCTGCCATCCAGAAGCGGGGCAGCTTAATTTTGTTTGCCAGGGAAACGGGCCGTGGGTTTTTTTTGGGGGCATATAGCTGAGAGTGGCCGGCTGGCTCCTGAAAATCCACGCTAGGCAGCATGGTTCCCAGATGCAAGGTGGCACCAGTGCCAAGTCGGGCTGGTTTGATGGTGCAAAGTGGCTCCTGCAATCTGCCATCCAGAAGCGGGGCAGCTGATTTTTGTTTGCCAGAGAAAAATTCCGTGGATTGTTTTTGGGGGCATATTGCTGGGAGTGGCCGGCTGGCTCCTTAAAATGCTCGATACGCATGATGGTTCCCAGGCCCAAGGTGTCACCACTACCAAGTCGGCCTGCGGTTTTAGTATCAAGTTCATCCTGCAATTTGCCATCCAGAAGAGGGGCAGTTGAGTTTTGTTTGCCAGAGAAACGGGCCGAGGTTTCTGTTTGGGGACATATGGCTGAGAGTGGCCAGCTGGCCCCTGAATATCCACGATACACAGCATGGTTCCCAGATCCAAGGTGGCACCAGTGCCAAGTCGGGCTGGTTTGATAGTACCAAGTGTCTCCTGCAATCTGCCATCCAGAAGCAGGGCAGCTTACTTTTGTTTGCCAGAGAAATAGGCCTAGGTTTTTGTTTGGGGGTCTGTGGCTAGGAGTGGCCGGCTGGCTCCTAAGAATCCACGATACGCAGGATGTTTCCCAGACCCAAGGTGGCACCAGTGCCAAGTCGGGCTGGTTTGATAGTACCAAGTGGCTCCTGCAAACTCCATCAAAAAGTTGGCAGGCGTGTTTTGTTTTCCAGGGAACAGCGCCGTTGATTTTGTTTGGGGGCCTGTGGCTGGGAGTGGCCGGCTGGCTCCTTAGAATCCACGATACGCAGGATGGTTCCCAGACCCAAGGTGGCACCAGTGCCAAGTCGGGCTGGTTTGATTACACCAAGTGGCTCCTGCAATCTGCCATCCAGAAGTGAGGCAGCTAAGTTTTGTTTGCGAGAAAAAAGGGCCGTGGTTTTTGTTGGGGGCCTGTGGCTGGGAGTAGCCGGCTGGCTCCTTACAATCCACGATAGGCAGGATGGTTCCCAGACCCATGGTGGCACCAGTGCCAAGTTGGGCTGGTTTGATAGTACCAAGTGGCTCCTGCAATCTGCCATCCAGAAGCGGGGCAGCTGAGTTTTGTTTGCCAGAGGAAAAGGCTGTGGTTTGTGTTTGGGGGCCTGTGGCTGGCAGTGGCCGGCTGGCTCCTGAAAATCCACGATACGCAGCATGGTTCCCAGACCCAAGGTGGCACCAGTGCCAAGTGGGGCTCGTTTGACAGTGTCAAGTGCCTCCTGCAATCTCCCATCCAGAAGCGGGGCAGCTGAGTTTTTTTTGCCAGGGAAACGGACCTTTGTTTTTGATTGGGCTCTGTGGCCGAGAGTGGTCGGCTGTCTCCTGACAATCCACAATACGCAGGATGGTTCCCAGACCCAAGGTGGCACCAGTGCCAAGTCGGGCTGGTTTGATAGTACCAAGTGTCTCCTGCAATCTGCCATCCAGAAGCGGGGCAGCTGAGTTTTGTTTGCCAGAGAAAAGGGCCGTGGGTTGTGTTTGGGGGCATATGGCTGGGAGTGGCCACCTGGCTCCTTAAAATGCACGATACGCCGCATGGTAACCAGACGCAAGGTGGCACCAGTGCCAAGTCAGGCTGTTTTTGTAGTACCCAGTGGCTCCTGCAATTTGCCATCCAGAAGCGGGGCAGTTGAATTTTGTTTGCTAGAGAAAAGGGCTGTGGTTTGTGTTTGGGGGCCTATGGCTGAGAGTGGCCGGCTGGCCCCTGAAAATCAACGATAGGCAGGATGGTTCCCAGATCCAAGGTGGCACCAGTGCCAAGTAAGGCTGGTTGTATGGTTCAAAGTGACTCCTGCAATCTGCCATCCAGAAGCGGGACAGCTGAGTTTTTTTTGCCAGAGAAAATGTCCATGGTCTCTTTTTGGGGCATACGGCTGGGAATTGCCGGCTGGCTCCTTAAAATGCTCGATACGCAGGATGGTTCCCAGAGCCAAGGTGGCACCACTGCCAAGTCGGGCTCTTTTTGTAGTACCAAGTGCGTCCTGCAATTTGCCATCCAGAAGAGGGGCAGTTGAGTTTTGTTTGCCAGAGGAAAGGGCCGAGGTTTGTGTTTGGGGGCATATGGCTGGGAATGACCGGCTGGCCCCTGAAAATCCACGATAGGAAGGATGGTTCCCAGATCCAAGGTGGTACCATTACCAAGTCGGGCTGGTTTGATAGTCCCAAGTGGCTCCTGCAAACTGCCATCCAGAAGCGGGGCAGCTGAGTTTTGTTTGCCAGGGAAATGGGCCGTTGTTTGTGTTTGGGGGCCTGTGGCTGGGAGTGTTCGGCTGGTTCCTGAATATGTACGATACGCAGGATTGTTCCCAGATCCAAGGTGGCAGCAGTGCCATGTTGTGCTGGTGTGATAGTCCCAAGTGGCTCCTGCAATCTGCCATCCAGAAGTGGGGCAGCTGATTTTTGTTTGCCAGAGAAAAGGTCCGTGGTTTGTTTTTGGGGGCATATGGCTGAGAGTGGCCGGCTGGCCCCTGAAAATCCACGATACACAGGATGGTTCCCAGATCCAAGGTGGCACCTGTGCCAAGTCGGGCTGATTTGATAGTACTAAGTAGCTCCTGCAATCTGCCATCCAGAAGCGGGGCAGCTTACTTTTGTTTGCCAGGGAAACGGGCCGAGGTTTGTGTTTGGGGGCCTATGGCTGAGAGTGACCGGCTGGCTCCTGAAAAGCTACAATAGGCAGGATGGTGACCAGACCCATGGTGGCACCAGTGCCAAGTTCGGCTGGTTTGATAGTACCAAGTGGTTCCTGCAATCTGCCATCCAGAAGCAGGGCAGCTGAGTTTTGTTTGCCAGAGAAAAGGGCCTTGGTTTTTGTTTGGGGGCATATGGCTGGGTGTGGCCAGCTGGCTCCTTAAAATGCACGATATGCAACATGGCTCCCAGACCCAAGGTGGCACCAGTGCCAAGTTGGGCTGGTTTGATAGTACCAAGTGGCTCCTGCAATCTTCCATGATCACGTGGAGAAATACTTTCTGGTTTCAGCCTCATGCTCTTTCTTCTCTCCCTCAACTTCTCTATCACCTCTCATCTGGTTCACATGCGCTGTCTTCAAGGTCCACAGGCTACTTTTCACAGAATCTTCTGGCCTGATGAAGTAAGGATGATGAATAGAACAGAGCTGGGATCTATTTTCCAGTTTGGATAAAATGCATTCTGCACACAAATCCAAGGAGAACGGGCTGCCCCGATGCCCAGAAAATCTTTCACTCCTGCTAGTGTTCTACGTCAACCGCAACTTAGTCTGAAAGAAAAGCTTTTTCTCTGAGAGCATCTGAGAGGTTTGCATGAAGCACTGATATCTGACATATGCAATTTTGAATAGGAGAGGAAAAAGAAAATGGCAAGGAGTTTTTAATTTTAGTGGTTTCAATTTTAATTTCCGTGCACTTTTTCAAAACTTGTCAGCTCAAATGCCCATCAACATCTTTTAGTCATCTGTAAGTCAGTATTCATATAAAATGTGCTTCAAATCCAAAGAATTTCAAATTTGCACTCCAAGCTTCTATGCCTAGATTTATGATTTCCTACACATATTAGATGAAAGGAAGGCCTTTTTTACTGTGGGAGTGCTGGAACACTGGAACAGGTTGCCCAGAGAAGTTGTGGGTGTCCCATCCCTGAAAGTATTCAAGGTCACCTTGGACGGGGCTTGGAGCAGCAACAAAGGAGAAGCTTGATGGTAGAGAAACAAAGTTGGACTATAGAAGAAACTCGGATTGAAGTATAGGATCAAGTTTTCTCTCAGCTCTTGGGGTAAATTCAAAGTTGTACAAAATGACATTTATCTGTGCTATTCACTACTGTAACAGAAAGTTTCATGAAAACTGTACAGAAGATAGTAAATTTTAAAAGAGATAAGAATTACAGCATAAAATCCATGGGATAGGTTACAACATGAGACACTCTCTAAGAGAAAATCTCTGTGTTTCAGCACTTCATCAGGGTAAGATTTCATGAAGTGCCAAAGAAGGCGGCAAAATATCATTCGGGACATTATTTACTGGAATTCAGCCTGGCCATTAGTAGGAACTGCCTTTGAACATATCATGTAGATATACCACACACACTTTCCCTTCACTGAAAAATTACTGTTTACAACAAATAAGCAATTGACGATCAAAATTGATTGAAAGCATCTTAAACATGTCAAGTATTTCATTGTAGATGATCTGTGATCCAAATGCTTCTTCCACCTTCGAGTGGGACAGAAGAATTCTTCCATATCATGATGGTTTAAAATTGTATCAACCAATGTTTTCTGCTGAAAAGATATCATCTATTTTTTTCTATTTTTGGAAGAAAATATTCCTAGACATACAACAGGTGAGAACTAAGTAATTTTAAAGAAACAAATGAAATGAAAATATTCTGTAAATAGAATGAAATGAAAAGCTGTGTTTTAAATAGGAGCTAAATATTAAACAGAATTTTTGTACCAGGCATTTGAATTACTGCACCAGCTCTTTTGCCCATCAAGAGAGGCATTTAGCATTTCAGTCTTTTCCAAGGTGTTCATGATCTGCTATGCTGATCTCTGTGTGTGCCTAGGTGTGTGTGGAGGGGGGGGCATATGAAGGGGAGTGTGTATGTTTGCTTTACAATTGTTGTGGCAGATTCATGCCTCAGCTCCACATTTTGTTTTAAAAAGGTCACACCGAGTGGATATGAAGTTTACTATCAACAAGAGATCGATTCCCAAATCATCCATTTGACTCTCCCTTATAAATCATGTGCTTTGTTGCATATTTTATCAAATATACTTTCAAGCCAGATGGAGGAAGGAGGATGTGGGAATCCCTCCACCATCTTGCAACTTTTATGTAAGTAGGTTTTCAAGAAAATCATCATTTCTCTTTTAAATATGTCTGGAACAGGCATGATGGTAGTGTCAACCTGTTGGAGTTTTTGTTGCTGGAAGAAGTTGTACAAAAGGATTGGTTTTTACATTGACCAGTTACTGAATCAAGCGCAGGAATACATTGGAAATTTAGCTGGGGGTTCCTTTTCCCAGCAGACTACTTCTAGAACGAGCTTGTACACTGAAGCTGACTCTTTTGCTCTCTTTTTGTTTCTTTCCTATTTTCTTGGCTTCTTTGCCACTATCTAGACAATTTTGGAACTTTGTTCCCAACTAAAATGGTTTCAATAGTCTGATTGTGATCATACATTTTTACAAGGAATTTTTAAAATCTTTCCTCGAGTCCAGAAAGTCAAGGACTTAGATCTTTTTCTTCCCTTATCAATATTGCCATGAAATTGATAAATAAAGACCAACTCTTTATTTTTGTTTTTAACCCACGTAGATAATTCCCATCCATTAATCCATTTTGTGGACCAATAGCTGCCATTCTGATGGAAGCTGTCACTTCTTAACAATAGGCATTCTGTGACTATGTTGACAGCACTTTGGGTGAAGATCCTAACTGGTCTTAGATATACATAGGGAGAAATTTGCTCAGCCAGTGTCAGTCTTAAGCATGCGTATCAGAAGATCTTTCTAGAGCTGGGAATTTTCCCATGAAAGGGATTCAGTTAGGGAAGAGACACTTGTGCCAGAGTTTTACATTCTTCTTGAACACTGCTTAAGGAACTTAGATGCCATGTCCATTTGGATCTCTGTCTGCACAGAACTTTGTCATGCCAGTGCTTTGAAATGCATCTTGAAGAGAATTCACTAGCACAGAATGAAAGAGAGTGGAAGGGGTTGGTGGGGCTAACCAGGCCCAACCCCCCTGCCTAAACCAGGATACCTAGAGCCTCTTGCCCAGGATTCTATCTGGGTGTACTTTTAATGTCTTCAAAGATCCAGGCTCCACAATCTTTCTGGGCAGTCTGTGCCGTGGTTCAGTCACCCTGACAGTAAAGAAACATTTACTGATGTTCAAAGGCAATCTCCTGTATTTCAGTGTGTGCCCACTGCCTCTTGTCTTTACCCTCAGCATCACTGAAAAGACACTGATTCCCTCCCCTTTGCACTATTGCTTCCATATGTATGTGTGATGCCATGTAGAGGTATGTCAAAAACCTCCCTGAAGCCCAGGCAGATAATATTCCCTTCATCTACCAGTCAAGTTGATTCATCAGAGGAGTTTAAAGTGATGTTCAGCATGAAATTCCCCTGAAAAATCATGCTAACTACATTATTTGGTCATCTGTCATGTGCCTGGCAAGGATTTCCAGGAAGAGCTGCTTCATCAACTTCCTGGGGATAAAAAAGAGGCTGGCTGGTTTGTACTATGGCGAGTCCTCTTAATTGCCTTTTTTGAAGATGGGTGTCATTTGCTAACATCCACTCTTTAGCCTCTCTTGTCGTCTACATCTTAGCAAAACGCTTTTCCACTATGTCTGGCTAGGAAAAACTGTGCCAGCACAGAAAACATCTCCCATCGTGTTCTAGAAGTTGCACGGATGTCTGCCAAGTGTTTGGCAGGAAGAAAAGAAAAGTTGTCCAAAACAGCTTCCAATCGAATGTTCCTGTGATTGGAAAAGTCAGGAGAGTGCAAAGGTACTGTTTTCTATCAGTTGGCAAGGTGCGCACACAATCCCAGTGTTGTACAGCTTGCTTCTTCACCTTCCCGAAGCTGCCGCTCTCGCCGGCTGCCGGAGCCCAAGAAGCGGCTTCTTCGCGCAAAGACGATTGTGCCGCTCACAGTGCTCTCCTTAGCGCGGCTTCTGCCGAAAGACGCCCGGCAGCGGCTCTTACCTCCGGAGAGCACCCTACCTTCGTCTTTAGCTCCTCTTCTCATCTACACCTCGGCAAAAAGCTTCTCCACTATGTCTGGCTAGGAAAAACTGTGCCAGCACAGAAAACATCTCCCATCGTGTTCTAGAAGTTGCACGGATGTCTGCCAAGTGTTTGGCAGGAAGAAAAGAAAAGTTGTCCAAAACAGCTTCCAATCGAATGTTCCTGTGATTGGAAAAGTCAGGAGAGTGCAAAGGTACTGTTTTCTATCAGTTGGCAAGGTGCGCACACAATCCCAGTGTTGTACAGCTTGCTTCTTCACCTTCCCGAAGCTGCCGCTCTCGCCGGCTGCCGGAGCCCAAGAAGCGGCTTCTTCGCGCAAAGACGATTGTGCCGCTCACAGTGCTCTCCTTAGCGCGGCTTCTGCCGAAAGACGCCCGGCAGCGGCTCTTACCTCCGGAGAGCATCCTACCTTCGTCTTTCGCGTCTTTTGTAGTCTACATCTTAGCAAAACGCTTTTCCACTATGTCTGGCTAGGAAAAACTGTGCCAGCACAGAAAACATCTCCCATCGTGTTCTAGAAGTTGCACGGATGTCTGCCAAGTGTTTGGCAGGAAGAAAAGAAAAGTTGTCCAAAACAGCTTCCAATCGAATGTTCCTGTGATTGGAAAAGTCAGGAGAGTGCAAAGGTACTGTTTTCTATCAGTTGGCAAGGTGCGCACACAATCCCAGTGTTGTACAGCTTGCTTCTTCACCTTCCCGAAGCTGCCGCTCTCGCCGGCTGCCGGAGCCCAAGAAGCGGCTTCTTCGCGCAAAGACGATTGTGCCGCTCACAGTGCTCTCCTTAGCGCGGCTTCTGCCGAAAGACGCCCGGCAGCGGCTCTTACCTCCGGAGAGCATCCTACCTTCGTCTTTAGCTCCTCTTCTCATCTACACCTCGGCAAAAAGCTTTTCCACTATGTCTGGCTAGGAAAAACTGTGCCAGCACAGAAAACATCTCCCATCGTGTTCTAGAAGTTGCACGGATGTCTGCCAAGTGTTTGGCAGGAAGAAAAGAAAAGTTGTCCAAAACAGCTTCCAATCGAATGTTCCTGTGATTGGAAAAGTCAGGAGAGTGCAAAGATACTGTTTTCTATCAGTTGGCAAGGTGCGCACACAATCCCAGTGTTGTACAGCTTGCTTCTTCACCTTCCCGAAGCTGCCGCTCTCGCCGGCTGCCGGAGCCGAAGAAGCGGCTTCTTCGCGCAAAGACGATTGTGCCGCTCACAGTGCTCTCCTTAGCGCGGCTTCTGCCGAAAGACGCCCGGCAGCGGCTCTTACCTCCGGAGAGCATCCTACCTTCGTCTTTCGCGTCTTTTGTAGTCTACATCTTAGCAAAACGCTTTTCCACTATGTCTGGCTAGGAAAAACTGTGCCAGCACAGAAAACATCTCCCATCGTGTTCTAGAAGTTGCACGGATGTCTGCCAAGTGTTTGGCAGGAAGAAAAGAAAAGTTGTCCAAAACAGCTTCCAATCGAATGTTCCTGTGATTGGAAAAGTCAGGAGAGTGCAAAGGTACTGTTTTCTATCAGTTGGCAAGGTGCGCACACAATCCCAGTGTTGTACAGCTTGCTTCTTCATCTTCCCGAAGCTGCCACTCTCAGGAGGTAAGAGCCGCTGCCGGGCGTCTTTCGGCAGAAGCCGCGCTAAGGAGAGCACTGTGAGCGGCACAATCGTCTTTGCGCGAAGAAGCCGCTTCTTGGGCTCCGGCAGCCGGCGAGAGCGGCAGCTTCGGGAAGGTGAAGAAGCAAGCTGTACAACACTGGGATTGTGTGCGCACCTTGCCAACTGATAGAAAACAGTACCTTTGCACTCTCCTGACTTTTCCAATCACAGGAACATTCGATTGGAAGCTGTTTTGGACAACTTTTCTTTTCTTCCTGCCAAACACTTGGCAGACATCCGTGCAACTTCTAGAACACGATGGGAGATGTTTTCTGTGCTGGCACAGTTTTTCCTAGCCAGACATAGTGGAAAAGCGTTTTGCTAAGATGTAGACTACAAAAGACGCGAAAGACGAAGGTAGGATGCTCTCCGGAGGTAAGAGCCGCTGCCGGGCGTCTTTCGGCAGAAGCCGCGCTAAGGAGAGCCCTGTGAGCGGCACAATCGTCTTTGCGCGAAGAAGCCGCTTCTTGGGCTCCGGCAGCCGGCGAGAGCGGCAGCTTCGGGAAGGTGAAGAAGCAAGCTGTACAACACTGGGATTGTGTGCGCACCTTGCCAACTGATAGAAAACAGTACCTTTGCACTCTCCTGACTTTTCCAATCACAGGAACATTCGATTGGAAGCTGTTTTGGACAACTTTTCTTTTCTTCCTGCCAAACACTTGGCAGACATCCGTGCAACTTCTAGAACACGATGGGAGATGTTTTCTGTGCTGGCACAGTTTTTCCTAGCCAGACATAGTGGAAAAGCGTTTTGCTAAGATGTAGACTACAAAAGACGCGAAAGACGAAGGTAGGATGCTCTCCGGAGGTAAGAGCCGCTGCCGGGCGTCTTTCGGCAGAAGCCGCGCTAAGGAGAGCACTGTGAGCGGCACAATCGTCTTTGCGCGAAGAAGCCGCTTCTTGGGCTCCGGCAGCCGGCGAGAGCGGCAGCTTCGGGAAGGTGAAGAAGCAAGCTGTACAACACTGGGATTGTGTGCGCACCTTGCCAACTGATAGAAAACAGTACCTTTGCACTCTCCTGACTTTTCCAATCACAGGAACATTCGATTGGAAGCTGTTTTGGACAACTTTTCTTTTCTTCCTGCCAAACACTTGGCAGACATCCGTGCAACTTCTAGAACACGATGGGAGATGTTTTCTGTGCTGGCACAGTTTTTCCTAGCCAGACATAGTGGAAAAGCGTTTTGCTAAGATGTAGACTACAAAAGACGCGAAAGACGAAGGTAGGATGCTCTCCGGAGGTAAGAGCCGCTGCCGGGCGTCTTTCGGCAGAAGCCGCGCTAAGGAGAGCCCTGTGAGCGGCACAATCGTCTTTGCGCGAAGAAGCCGCTTCTTGGGCTCCGGCAGCCGGCGAGAGCGGCAGCTTCGGGAAGGTGAAGAAGCAAGCTGTACAACACTGGGATTGTGTGCGCACCTTGCCAACTGATAGAAAACAGTACCTTTGCACTCTCCTGACTTTTCCAATCACATGAACATTCGATTGGAAGCTGTTTTGGACAACTTTTCTTTTCTTCCTGCCAAACACTTGGCAGACATCCGTGCAACTTCTAGAACACGATGGGAGATGTTTTCTGTGCTGGCACAGTTTTTCCTAGCCAGACATAGTGGAGAAGCTTTTTGCCGAGGTGTAGATGAGAAGAGGAGCTAAAGACGAAGGTAGGGTGCTCTCCGGAGGTAAGAGCCGCTGCCGGGCGTCTTTCGGCAGAAGCCGCGCTAAGGAGAGCACTGTGAGCGGCACAATCGTCTTTGCGCGAAGAAGCCGCTTCTTGGGCTCCGGCAGCCGGCGAGAGCGGCAGCTTCGGGAAGGTGAAGAAGCAAGCTGTACAACACTGGGATTGTGTGCGCACCTTGCCAACTGATAGAAAACAGTACCTTTGCACTCTCCTGACTTTTCCAATCACAGGAACATTCGATTGGAAGCTGTTTTGGACAACTTTTCTTTTCTTCCTGCCAAACACTTGGCAGACATCCGTGCAACTTCTAGAACACGATGGGAGATGTTTTCTGTGCTGGCACAGTTTTTCCTAGCCAGACATAGTGGAGAAGCTTTTTGCCGAGGTGTAGATGAGAAGAGGAGCTAAAGACGAAGGTAGGATGCTCTCCGGAGGTAAGAGCCGCTGCCGGGCGTCTTTCGGCAGAAGCCGCGCTAAGGAGAGCACTGTGAGCGGCACAATCGTCTTTGCGCGAAGAAGCCGCTTCTTGGGCTCCGGCAGCCGGCGAGAGCGGCAGCTTCGGGAAGGTGAAGAAGCAAGCTGTACAACACTGGGATTGTGTGCGCACCTTGCCAACTGATAGAAAACAGTACCTTTGCACTCTCCTGACTTTTCCAATCACAGGAACATTCGATTGGAAGCTGTTTTGGACAACTTTTCTTTTCTTCCTGCCAAACACTTGGCAGACATCCGTGCAACTTCTAGAACACGATGGGAGATGTTTTCTGTGCTGGCACAGTTTTTCCTAGCCAGACATAGTGGAAAAGCGTTTTGCTAAGATGTAGACGACAAGA
This sequence comes from Melospiza melodia melodia, assembly GCF_035770615.1. Lineage (NCBI taxonomy): Eukaryota > Metazoa > Chordata > Aves > Passeriformes > Passerellidae > Melospiza > Melospiza melodia. The sequence continues at coordinate 92,340,694 of NC_086196.1, read as the reverse complement.
GAGGCTAAAGAGTGGATGTTAGCAAATGACACCCATCTTCAAAAAAGGCAATTAAGAGGACTCGCCATAGTACAAACCAGCCAGCCTCTTTTTTATCCCCAGGAAGTTGATGAAGCAGCTCTTCCTGGAAATCCTTGCCAGGCACATGACAGATGACCAAATAATGTAGTTAGCATGATTTTTCAGGGGAATTTCATGCTGAACATCACTTTAAACTCCTCTGATGAATCAACTTGACTGGTAGATGAAGGGAATATTATCTGCCTGGGCTTCAGGGAGGTTTTTGACATACCTCTACATGGCATCACACATACATATGGAAGCAATAGTGCAAAGGGGAGGGAATCAGTGTCTTTTCAGTGATGCTGAGGGAAAAGACAAGAGGCAGTGGGCACACACTGAAATACAGGAGATTGCCTTTGAACATCAGTAAATGTTTCTTTACTGTCAGGGTGACTGAACCACGGCACAGACTGCCCAGAAAGATTGTGGAGCCTGGATCTTTGAAGACATTAAAAGTACACCCAGATAGAATCCTGGGCAAGAGGCTCTAGGTATCCTGGTTTAGGCAGGGGGGTTGGGCCTGGTTAGCCCCACCAACCCCTTCCACTCTCTTTCATTCTGTGCTAGTGAATTCTCTTCAAGATGCATTTCAAAGCACTGGCATGACAAAGTTCTGTGCAGACAGAGATCCAAATGGACATGGCATCTAAGTTCCTTAAGCAGTGTTCAAGAAGAATGTAAAACTCTGGCACAAGTGTCTCTTCCCTAACTGAATCCCTTTCATGGGAAAATTCCCAGCTCTAGAAAGATCTTCTGATACGCATGCTTAAGACTGACACTGGCTGAGCAAATTTCTCCCTATGTATATCTAAGACCAGTTAGGATCTTCACCCAAAGTGCTGTCAACATAGTCACAGAATGCCTATTGTTAAGAAGTGACAGCTTCCATCAGAATGGCAGCTATTGGTCCACAAAATGGATTAATGGATGGGAATTATCTACGTGGGTTAAAAACAAAAATAAAGAGTTGGTCTTTATTTATCAATTTCATGGCAATATTGATAAGGGAAGAAAAAGATCTAAGTCCTTGACTTTCTGGACTCGAGGAAAGATTTTAAAAATTCCTTGTAAAAATGTATGATCACAATCAGACTATTGAAACCATTTTAGTTGGGAACAAAGTTCCAAAATTGTCTAGATAGTGGCAAAGAAGCCAAGAAAATAGGAAAGAAACAAAAAGAGAGCAAAAGAGTCAGCTTCAGTGTACAAGCTCGTTCTAGAAGTAGTCTGCTGGGAAAAGGAACCCCCAGCTAAATTTCCAATGTATTCCTGCGCTTGATTCAGTAACTGGTCAATGTAAAAACCAATCCTTTTGTACAACTTCTTCCAGCAACAAAAACTCCAACAGGTTGACACTACCATCATGCCTGTTCCAGACATATTTAAAAGAGAAATGATGATTTTCTTGAAAACCTACTTACATAAAAGTTGCAAGATGGTGGAGGGATTCCCACATCCTCCTTCCTCCATCTGGCTTGAAAGTATATTTGATAAAATATGCAACAAAGCACATGATTTATAAGGGAGAGTCAAATGGATGATTTGGGAATCGATCTCTTGTTGATAGTAAACTTCATATCCACTCGGTGTGACCTTTTTAAAACAAAATGTGGAGCTGAGGCATGAATCTGCCACAACAATTGTAAAGCAAACATACACACTCCCCTTCATATGCCCCCCCCTCCACACACACCTAGGCACACACAGAGATCAGCATAGCAGATCATGAACACCTTGGAAAAGACTGAAATGCTAAATGCCTCTCTTGATGGGCAAAAGAGCTGGTGCAGTAATTCAAATGCCTGGTACAAAAATTCTGTTTAATATTTAGCTCCTATTTAAAACACAGCTTTTCATTTCATTCTATTTACAGAATATTTTCATTTCATTTGTTTCTTTAAAATTACTTAGTTCTCACCTGTTGTATGTCTAGGAATATTTTCTTCCAAAAATAGAAAAAAATAGATGATATCTTTTCAGCAGAAAACATTGGTTGATACAATTTTAAACCATCATGATATGGAAGAATTCTTCTGTCCCTCTCGAAGGTGGAAGAAGCATTTGGATCACAGATCATCTACAATGAAATACTTGACATGTTTAAGATGCTTTCAATCAATTTTGATCGTCAATTGCTTATTTGTTGTAAACAGTAATTTTTCAGTGAAGGGAAAGTGTGTGTGGTATATCTACATGATATGTTCAAAGGCAGTTCCTACTAATGGCCAGGCTGAATTCCAGTAAATAATGTCCCGAATGATATTTTGCCGCCTTCTTTGGCACTTCATGAAATCTTACCCCGATGAAGTGCTGAAACACAGAGATTTTCTCTTAGAGAGTGTCTCATGTTGTAACCTATCCCATGGATTTTATGCTGTAATTCTTATCTCTTTTAAAATTTACTATCTTCTGTACAGTTTTCATGAAACTTTCTGTTACAGTAGTGAATAGCACAGATAAATGTCATTTTGTACAACTTTGAATTTACCCCAAGAGCTGAGAGAAAACTTGATCCTATACTTCAATCCGAGTTTCTTCTATAGTCCAACTTTGTTTCTCTACCATCAAGCTTCTCCTTTGTTGCTGCTCCAAGCCCCGTCCAAGGTGACCTTGAATACTTTCAGGGATGGGACACCCACAACTTCTCTGGGCAACCTGTTCCAGTGTTCCAGCACTCCCACAGTAAAAAAGGCCTTCCTTTCATCTAATATGTGTAGGAAATCATAAATCTAGGCATAGAAGCTTGGAGTGCAAATTTGAAATTCTTTGGATTTGAAGCACATTTTATATGAATACTGACTTACAGATGACTAAAAGATGTTGATGGGCATTTGAGCTGACAAGTTTTGAAAAAGTGCACGGAAATTAAAATTGAAACCACTAAAATTAAAAACTCCTTGCCATTTTCTTTTTCCTCTCCTATTCAAAATTGCATATGTCAGATATCAGTGCTTCATGCAAACCTCTCAGATGCTCTCAGAGAAAAAGCTTTTCTTTCAGACTAAGTTGCGGTTGACGTAGAACACTAGCAGGAGTGAAAGATTTTCTGGGCATCGGGGCAGCCCGTTCTCCTTGGATTTGTGTGCAGAATGCATTTTATCCAAACTGGAAAATAGATCCCAGCTCTGTTCTATTCATCATCCTTACTTCATCAGGCCAGAAGATTCTGTGAAAAGTAGCCTGTGGACCTTGAAGACAGCGCATGTGAACCAGATGAGAGGTGATAGAGAAGTTGAGGGAGAGAAGAAAGAGCATGAGGCTGAAACCAGAAAGTATTTCTCCACGTGATCATGGAAGATTGCAGGAGCCACTTGGTACTATCAAACCAGCCCAACTTGGCACTTGTGCCACCTTGGGTCTGGGAGCCATGTTGCATATCGTGCATTTTAAGGAGCCAGCTGGCCACACCCAGCCATATGCCCCCAAACACAAACCAAGGCCCTTTTCTCTGGCAAACAAAACTCAGCTGCCCTGCTTCTGGATGGCAGATTGCAGGAACCACTTGGTACTATCAAACCAGCCCAACTTGGCACTGGTGCCACCATGGGTCTGGTCACCATCCTGCCTATTGTAGCTTTTCAGGAGCCAGCCGGTCACACTCAGCCATAGGCCCCCAAACACAAACCTCGGCCCGTTTCCCTGGCAAACAAAAGTAAGCTGCCCCGCTACTGCATGGCAGATTGCAGGAGCTACTTAGTACTATCAAATCAGCCCGACTTGGCACAGGTGCCACCTTGGATCTGGGAACCATCCTGTGTATCGTGGATTTTCAGGGGCCAGCCGGCCACTCTCAGCCACATGCCCCCAAAAACAAACCACGGACCTTTTCTCTGGCAAACAAAAATCAGCTGCCCCACTTCTGGATGGCAGATTGCAGGAGCCACTTGGGACTATCACACCAGCACAACATGGCACTGCTGCCACCTTGGATCTGGGAACAATCCTGCGTATTGTACATATTCAGGAACCAGCCGAACACTCCCAGCCACAGGCCCCCAAACACAAACAACGGCCCTTTTCTCTGGCAAACAAAACTCAACTGCCCCTCTTCTGGATGGCAAATTGCAGGACGCACTTGGTACTACAAAAAGAGCCCGACTTGGCAGTGGTGCCACCTTGGGTCTGGGAACCATCCTGCGTATCGAGCATTTTAAGGAGCCAGCCGGCAATTCCCAGCCGTATGCCCCAAAAAGAAACCATGGACCTTTTCTCTGGCAAAAAAAACTCAGCTGTCCCGCTTCTGGATGGCAGATTGCAGGAGTTACTTTGAACCATACAACCAGCCTTACTTGGCACTGGTGCCACCTTGGATCTGGGAACCATCCTGCCTATCGTTGATTTTCAGGGGCCAGCCGGCCACTCTCAGCCATAGGCCCCCAAACCAAAACCTAGGCCTATTTCTCTGGCAAACAAAAGTAAGCTGCCCTGCTTCTGGATGGCAGATTGCAGGAGACACTTGGTACTATCAAACCAGCCCGACTTGGCACTGGTGCCACCTTGGATCTGGGAACCATGCTCTGTATCGTGGATATTCAGGGGCCAGCCGGCCACTCTCAGCCATATGTCCCCAAACAGAAACCTCGGCCCGTTTCTCTGGCAAACAAAACTCAACTGCCCCTCTTCTGGATGGCAAATTGCAGGATGAACTTGATACTAAAACCGCAGGCCGACTTGGTAGTGGTGACACCTTGGGCCTGGGAACCATCATGCGTATCGAGCATTTTAAGGAGCCAGCCGGCCACTCCCAGCAATATGCCCCCAAAAACAATCCACGGAATTTTCCTCTGGCAAACAAAAATCAGCTGCCTCGCTTCTGGATGGCAGATTGCAGGAGCCACTTTGCACCATCAAACCAGCCCGACTTGGCACTGGTGCCACATTGCATCTGGGAACCATGCTGCCTAGCGTGGATTTTCAGGAGCCAGCCGGCCACTCTCAGCTATATACCCCCAAACAAAACCCACGGCCCGTTTCCCTGGCAAACAAAATTAAGCTGCCCCGCTTCTGGATGGCAGATTGCAGGACGCACTTGGTAGTATCAAACCAGCAAAACTTGGCACTGGTGCCACCTTGGGTCTGGGAACCATCCTGCGTATCGTGGGTTCAAAGGAGCCAGCCGGTCACTCCCAGCCACAGGCCCCCAAATACAAACAATGTCGCTTTTCCCTGGAAAACAAAACTCGCCTGCCAACTTTTTGATGGCAGATTGCAGGAGCCACTTGGTACTATCAAACCAGCCCAACTTGGCACTGGTGCCACCATGGGTCTGGTAACCATCCTGCCTATTGTAGCTTTCCAGGAGCCAGCCGGTCACTCCCAGCCATAGGTCCCCAGTCACAAACCTCGGCCCGTTTCCCTGGCAAACAAAAGTAAGCTACCCCGCTTCTGGATGGCAGATTGCAGGAGCCACTTGGTACTATCAAACCAGCCCAACTTGGCACTGGTGCCACCTTGGGTCTGGGAACCATGCTGCGTAACACAGATTCTAAGGCGCCAGTCGGCCACTACGAGCCACAAGCCCCCAAACACAAACAACGGCGCTATTCTCTGGCAAACAAAACTCAACTGCCCCTCTTCTGGATGGCAAATTGCAGGACGCACTTGGTACTATAAAAACAGCCCGACTTGGCACTGGTGCCCCCTTGGGTCTGGGAACCATCCTGCGTATCGATCTTTTTAATGAGACAGCCGGCCACTCCCAGCCATATGCCCCCAAACACAACCCACGGCCCTTTTCTCTGGCAAACAAAACTCAACTGCACCGCTTCTGGATGGCAGATTGCAGGAGCCACTTGGTACTATCAAACCAGCCCGACTTGGCACTGGTGCCACCTTGGGTCTGGGAACCATCCTGCGTATTGTGGGTTGTCAGGAGCCAGCCGAACACTCTCGGCCACAGACCCCAATTAAAAACAACGGCCCGTTTCACAGGCAAACAAAACTCAGCTGCCCCGCTTCTGGATGGGAGATTGCAGGAGGCACTTGGTGTAATCAAACCAGCCCGACTTGGCACTGGTGCCACCTTGGGTCTGGGAACCATCCTGCGTATCGTGGATTCTAAGGAGCCAGCCGGCCACTCCTAGCCACAGGCCCCCAAACAAAAACCTAGGCCTATTTCTCTGGCAAACAAAAGTAAGCTGCCCTGCTTCTGGATGGCAGATTGCAGGAGACACTTGGTACTATCAAACCAGCCCGACTTGGCACTGGTGCCACCTTGGATCTGGGAACCATGCTCTGTATCGTGGATATTCAGGGGCCAGCCGGCCACTCTCAGCCATATGTCCCCAAACAGAAACCTCGGCCCTTTTCTCTGGCAAACAAAACTCAACTGCCCCTCTTCTGGATGGCAAATTGCAGGATGAACTTGATACTAAAACCGCAGGCCGACTTGGTAGTGGTGACACCTTGGGCCTGGGAACCATCATGCGTATCGAGCATTTTAAGGAGCCAGCCGGCCACTCCCAGCAATATGCCCCCAAAAACAATCCACGGAATTTTCCTCTGGCAAACAAAAATCAGCTGCCTCGCTTCTGGATGGCAGATTGCAGGAGCCACTTTGCACCATCAAACCAGCCCGACTTGGCACTGGTGCCACATTGCATCTGGGAACCATGCTGCCTAGCGTGGATTTTCAGGAGCCAGCCGGCCACTCTCAGCTATATGCCCCCAAACAAAACCCACGGCCCGTTTCCCTGGCAAACAAAATTAAGCTGCCCCGCTTCTGGATGGCAGATTGCAGGACGCACTTGGTAGTATCAAACCAGCAAAACTTGGCACTGGTGCCACCTTGGGTCTGGGAACCATCCTGCGTATCGTGGGTTCAAAGGAGCCAGCCGGTCACTCCCAGCCACAGGCCCCCAAATACAAACAATGTCGCTTTTCCCTGGAAAACAAATCTCGCCTGCCAACTTTTTGATGGCAGATTGCAGGAGCCACTTGGTACTATCAAACCAGCCCAACTTGGCACTGGTGCCACCATGGGTCTGGGAACCATCCTGCCTATTGTAGCTTTCCAGGAGCCAGCCGGTCACTCCCAGCCATAGGTCCCCAGTCACAAACCTCGGCCCGTTTCCCTGGCAAACAAAAGTAAGCTACCCCGCTTCTGGATGGCAGATTGCAGGAGCCACTTGGTACTATCAAACCAGCCCAACTTGGCACTGGTGCCACCTTGGGTCTGGGAACCATGCTGCGTAACACAGATTCTAAGGCGCCAGTCGGCCACTACGAGCCACAAGCCCCCAAACACAAACAACGGCGCTATTCTCTGGCAAACAAAACTCAACTGCCCCTCTTCTGGATGGCAAATTGCAGGACGCACTTGGTACTATAAAAACAGCCCGACTTGGCACTGGTGCCCCCTTGGGTCTGGGAACCATCCTGCGTATCGATCTTTTTAATGAGACAGCCGGCCACTCCCAGCCATATGCCCCCAAACACAACCCACGGCCCTTTTCTCTGGCAAACAAAACTCAACTGCACCGCTTCTGGATGGCAGATTGCAGGAGCCACTTGGTACTATCAAACCAGCCCGACTTGGCACTGGTGCCACCTTGGGTCTGGGAACCATCCTGCGTATTGTGGGTTGTCAGGAGCCAGCCGAACACTCTCGGCCACAGACCCCAATTAAAAACAACGGCCCGTTTCACAGGCAAACAAAACTCAGCTGCCCCGCTTCTGGATGGGAGATTGCAGGAGGCACTTGGTGTAATCAAACCAGCCCGACTTGGCACTGGTGCCACCTTGGGTCTGGGAACCATCCTGCGTATCGTGGATTCTAAGGAGCCAGCCGGCCACTCCTAGCCACAGGCCCCCAAACAAAAACCTAGGCCTATTTCTCTGGCAAACAAAAGTAAGCTGCCCTGCTTCTGGATGGCAGATTGCAGGAGACACTTGGTACTATCAAACCAGCCCGACTTGGCACTGGTGCCACCTTGGATCTGGGAACCATGCTCTGTATCGTGGATATTCAGGGGCCAGCCGGCCACTCTCAGCCATATGTCCCCAAACAGAAACCTCGGCCCGTTTCTCTGGCAAACAAAACTCAACTGCCCCTCTTCTGGATGGCAAATTGCAGGATGAACTTGATACTAAAACCGCAGGCCGACTTGGTAGTGGTGACACCTTGGGCCTGGGAACCATCATGCGTATCGAGCATTTTAAGGAGCCAGCCGGCCACTCCCAGCAATATGCCCCCAAAAACAATCCACGGAATTTTCCTCTGGCAAACAAAAATCAGCTGCCTCGCTTCTGGATGGCAGATTGCAGGAGCCACTTTGCACCATCAAACCAGCCCGACTTGGCACTGGTGCCACATTGCATCTGGGAACCATGCTGCCTAGCGTGGATTTTCAGGAGCCAGCCGGCCACTCTCAGCTATATGCCCCCAAACAAAACCCACGGCCCGTTTCCCTGGCAAACAAAATTAAGCTGCCCCGCTTCTGGATGGCAGATTGCAGGACGCACTTGGTAGTATCAAACCAGCAAAACTTGGCACTGGTGCCACCTTGGGTCTGGGAACCATCCTGCGTATCGTGGGTTCAAAGGAGCCAGCCGGTCACTCCCAGCCACAGGCCCCCAAATACAAACAATGTCGCTTTTCCCTGGAAAACAAATCTCGCCTGCCAACTTTTTGATGGCAGATTGCAGGAGCCACTTGGTACTATCAAACCAGCCCAACTTGGCACTGGTGCCACCATGGGTCTGGTCACCATCCTGCCTATTGTAGCTTTCCAGGAGCCAGCCGGTCACTCCCAGCCATAGGTCCCCAGTCACAAACCTCGGCCCGTTTCCCTGGCAAACAAAAGTAAGCTACCCCGCTTCTGGATGGCAGATTGCAGGAGCCACTTGGTACTATCAAACCAGCCCAACTTGGCACTGGTGCCACCTTGGGTCTGGGAACCATGCTGCGTAACACAGATTCTAAGGCGCCAGTCGGCCACTACGAGCCACAAGCCCCCAAACACAAACAACGGCGCTATTCTCTGGCAAACAAAACTCAACTGCCCCTCTTCTGGATGGCAAATTGCAGGACGCACTTGGTACTATAAAAACAGCCCGACTTGGCACTGGTGCCCCCTTGGGTCTGGGAACCATCCTGCGTATCGATCTTTTTAATGAGACAGCCGGCCACTCCCAGCCATATGCCCCCAAACACAACCCACGGCCCTTTTCTCTGGCAAACAAAACTCAACTGCACCGCTTCTGGATGGCAGATTGCAGGAGCCACTTGGTACTATCAAACCAGCCCGACTTGGCACTGGTGCCACCTTGGGTCTGGGAACCATCCTGCGTATTGTGGGTTGTCAGGAGCCAGCCGAACACTCTCGGCCACAGACCCCAATTAAAAACAACGGCCCGTTTCACAGGCAAACAAAACTCAGCTGCCCCGCTTCTGGATGGGAGATTGCAGGAGGCACTTGGTGTAATCAAACCAGCCCGACTTGGCACTGGTGCCACCTTGGGTCTGGGAACCATCCTGCGTATCGTGGATTCTAAGGAGCCAGCCGGCCACTCCTAGCCACAGGCCCCCAAACAAAAACCTAGGCCTATTTCTCTGGCAAACAAAAGTAAGCTGCCCTGCTTCTGGATGGCAGATTGCAGGAGACACTTGGTACTATCAAACCAGCCCGACTTGGCACTGGTGCCACCTTGGATCTGGGAACCATGCTCTGTATCGTGGATATTCAGGGGCCAGCCGGCCACTCTCAGCCATATGTCCCCAAACAGAAACCTCGGCCCGTTTCTCTGGCAAACAAAACTCAACTGCCCCTCTTCTGGATGGCAAATTGCAGGATGAACTTGATACTAAAACCGCAGGCCGACTTGGTAGTGGTGACACCTTGGGCCTGGGAACCATCATGCGTATCGAGCATTTTAAGGAGCCAGCCGGCCACTCCCAGCAATATGCCCCCAAAAACAATCCACGGAATTTTCCTCTGGCAAACAAAAATCAGCTGCCTCGCTTCTGGATGGCAGATTGCAGGAGCCACTTTGCACCATCAAACCAGCCCGACTTGGCACTGGTGCCACATTGCATCTGGGAACCATGCTGCCTAGCGTGGATTTTCAGGAGCCAGCCGGCCACTCTCAGCTATATACCCCCAAACAAAACCCACGGCCCGTTTCCCTGGCAAACAAAACTAAGCTGCCCCGCTTCTGGATGGCAGATTGCAGGACGCACTTGGTAGTATCAAACCAGCAAAACTTGGCACTGGTGCCACCTTGGGTCTGGGAACCATCCTGCGTATCGTGGGTTCAAAGGAGCCAGCCGGTCACTCCCAGCCACAGGCCCCCAAATACAAACAATGTCGCTTTTCCCTGGAAAACAAAACTCGCCTGCCAACTTTTTGATGGCAGATTGCAGGAGCCACTTGGTACTATCAAACCAGCCCAACTTGGCACTGGTGCCACCATGGGTCTGGTAACCATCCTGCCTATTGTAGCTTTCCAGGAGCCAGCCGGTCACTCCCAGCCATAGGTCCCCAGTCACAAACCTCGGCCCGTTTCCCTGGCAAACAAAAGTAAGCTACCCCGCTTCTGGATGGCAGATTGCAGGAGCCACTTGGTACTATCAAACCAGCCCAACTTGGCACTGGTGCCACCTTGGGTCTGGGAACCATGCTGCGTAACACAGATTCTAAGGCGCCAGTCGGCCACTACGAGCCACAAGCCCCCAAACACAAACAACGGCGCTATTCTCTGGCAAACAAAACTCAACTGCCCCTCTTCTGGATGGCAAATTGCAGGACGCACTTGGTACTATAAAAACAGCCCGACTTGGCACTGGTGCCCCCTTGGGTCTGGGAACCATCCTGCGTATCGATCTTTTTACTGAGACAGCCGGCCACTCCCAGCCATATGCCCCCAAACACAACCCACGGCCCTTTTCTCTGGCAAACAAAACTCAACTGCACCGCTTCTGGATGGCAGATTGCAGGAGCCACTTGGTACTATCAAACCAGCCCGACTTGGCACTGGTGCCACCTTGGGTCTGGGAACCATCCTGCGTATTGTGGGTTGTCAGGAGCCAGCCGAACACTCTCGGCCACAGACCCCAATTAAAAACAACGGCCCGTTTCACAGGCAAACAAAACTCAGCTGCCCCGCTTCTGGATGGGAGATTGCAGGAGGCACTTGGTGTAATCAAACCAGCCCGACTTGGCACTGGTGCCACCTTGGGTCTGGGAACCATCCTGCGTATCGTGGATTCTAAGGAGCCAGCCGGCCACTCCTAGCCACAGGCCCCCAAACAAAAACCTAGGCCTATTTCTCTGGCAAACAAAAGTAAGCTGCCCTGCTTCTGGATGGCAGATTGCAGGAGACACTTGGTACTATCAAACCAGCCCGACTTGGCACTGGTGCCACCTTGGATCTGGGAACCATGCTCTGTATCGTGGATATTCAGGGGCCAGCCGGCCACTCTCAGCCATATGTCCCCAAACAGAAACCTCGGCCCGTTTCTCTGGCAAACAAAACTCAACTGCCCCTCTTCTGGATGGCAAATTGCAGGATGAACTTGATACTAAAACCGCAGGCCGACTTGGTAGTGGTGACACCTTGGGCCTGGGAACCATCATGCGTATCGAGCATTTTAAGGAGCCAGCCGGCCACTCCCAGCAATATGCCCCCAAAAACAATCCACGGAATTTTCCTCTGGCAAACAAAAATCAGCTGCCTCGCTTCTGGATGGCAGATTGCAGGAGCCACTTTGCACCATCAAACCAGCCCGACTTGGCACTGGTGCCACATTGCATCTGGGAACCATGCTGCCTAGCGTGGATTTTCAGGAGCCAGCCGGCCACTCTCAGCTATATGCCCCCAAACAAAACCCACGGCCCGTTTCCCTGGCAAACAAAATTAAGCTGCCCCGCTTCTGGATGGCAGATTGCAGGACGCACTTGGTAGTATCAAACCAGCAAAACTTGGCACTGGTGCCACCTTGGATCTGGGAACCATCCTTCCTATCATGGATTTTCAGGGGCGAGCCGGTCACTCTCAGCCATAGGCCCCAAACACAAACCACGGCCCTTTTCTCTGGAAAACAAAACTCAACTGCCCCTCTTCTGGATGGCAGATTGCAGGAGCCACTGGGTACTATGAAACCAGCCCTACTTGGCACTGATGCCACCTTGGGTCTGGGAACCATGCTGCGTATCATGGATTTTCAGGAGCCAGCCGGCCACTGCCAGCCACAGGCCCCGAAACACAAACAACAGCCTTTTTCTCTGGCAAACAAAATTCAGCTGCCCCGCTTCTGGATGGCAGATTGCAGGAACCACTTGGTACTAACAAACCAGCCCGACTTGGCACTGATGCCACCTTGGGTCTGGGAACCATCCTGCGTATCGTGGATTCAAAGGAGCCAGCTGGCCACTCCCAGCCACAGGCCCCCAAACACAAACAACGGCGCTTTTCCCTGGAAAACAAAACTCGCCTGCCAACTTTTTGATGGCAGATTGCAGGAGCCACTTGGTACTATCAAACCAGCCCAACTTGGCACTGGTGCCACCATGGGTCTGGTAACCATCCTGCCTATTGTAGCTTTCCAGGAGCCAGCCGGTCACTCCCAGCCATAGGTCCCCAGTCACAAACCTCGGCCCGTTTCCCTGGCAAACAAAAGTAAGCTACCCCGCTTCTGGATGGCAGATTGCAGGAGCCACTTGGTACTATCAAACCAGCCCAACTTGGCACTGGTGCCACCTTGGGTCTGGGAACCATGCTGCGTAACACAGATTCTAAGGCGCCAGTCGGCCACTACGAGCCACAAGCCCCCAAACACAAACAACGGCGCTATTCTCTGGCAAACAAAACTCAACTGCCCCTCTTCTGGATGGCAAATTGCAGGACGCACTTGGTACTATAAAAACAGCCCGACTTGGCACTGGTGCCACCTTGGGTCTGGGAACCATCCTGCGTATCGATCTTTTTAATGAGACAGCCGGCCACTCCCAGCCATATGCCCCCAAACACAACCCACGGCCCTTTTCTCTGGCAAACAAAACTCAACTGCACCGCTTCTGGATGGCAGATTGCAGGAGCCACTTGGTACTATCAAACCAGCCCGACTTGGCACTGGTGCCACCTTGGGTCTGGGAACCATCCTGCGTATTGTGGGTTGTCAGGAGCCAGCCGAACACTCTCGGCCACAGACCCCAATTAAAAACAACGGCCCGTTTCACAGGCAAACAAAACTCAGCTGCCCCGCTTCTGGATGGGAGATTGCAGGAGGCACTTGACACTGTGAAACCAGCCCCACTTGGCACTGGTGCCACCTTGGGTCTGGGAACCATGCTGCGTATCATGGATTTTCAGGAGCCAGCCGGCCACTCCCAGCCACAGGCCCCCAAACACAAACCACAGACTTTTTGTCTGGCAAACAAAATTCAGCTGCCCCGCTTCTGGATGGCAGATTGCAGGAGCCACTTGGGACTATCACACCAGCACAACATGGCACTGCTGCCACCTTGGATCTGGGAACCATCCTTCCTATCGTGGATTTTCAGGGGCCAGCCGGTCACTCTCAGCCATAGGCCCCAAACACAAACCACGGCCCTTTTCTCTGGAAAACAAAACCCTACTGCCCCTCTTCTGGATGGCAGATTGCAGGAGCCACTGGGTACTATGAAACCAGCCCTACTTGGCACTGATGCCACCTTGGGTCTGGGAACCATGCTGCGTATCATGGATTTTCAGGAGCCAGCCGGCCACTGCCAGCCACAGGCCCCGAAACACAAACAACAGCCTTTTTCTCTGGCAAACAAAATTCAGCTGCCCCGCTTCTGGATGGCAGATTGCAGGAACCACTTGGTACTAACAAACCAGCCCGACTTGGCACTGATGCCACCTTGGGTCTGGGAACCATCCTGCGTATCGTGGATTCAAAGGAGCCAGCTGGCCACTCCCAGCCACAGGCCCCAAAACACACACAACGGTGCTTTTCCCTGGAAAACAAAACTCGCCTGCCAAACATTTGATGGCAGATTGCAGGAGCCACTTGGTATTATCAAACCAGCCCAACTTGGCACTGGTGCCACCATGGGTCTGGTCACCATCCTGCCTATCGTAGCTTTTCAGGAGCCAGCCAGCCACCCCCAGCCAGAGGCCCCCAGACAAATATTTCGGCCCGTTTCCCTGGCAAACAAAAGTAAGCTGCCCCGCTTCTGGATGGCAGATTGCAGGAGCCACTTGGTACTATCAAACCAGCCCAACTTGGCACTGGTGCCAACTCAGGTCTGGGAACCATCCTGCGTATCGTGGGTTCTAAGGAGCCAGCTGGCCACTCCCAGCCACAGGCCCCCAAACACAAACAACGGCGCTTTTCCCTGGAAAACAAAACTCGCCTGCCAACTTTTTGATGGCAGATTGCAGGAGCCACTTGGTACTATCAAACCAGCCCAACTTGGCACTGCTGCCACCATGGGTCTGGTCACCATCCTGCCTATCGTAGCTTTTCAGGAGCCAGCCGGTCACTCCCAGCCATAGGCCCCCAGACACAAACCTCGGCCCGTTTCCCTGGCAAACAAAAGTAAGCTGCCCCGCTTCTGCATGGCAGATTGCAGGAGCCACTTGGTACTATCAAATCAGCCCGACTTGGCACTGGTGACACCTCTGGTCTGGGAACCATCCTGCCTATCGTGGATTTTCAGGGGCCAGCCGGCCACTCTCAGCCATATGCCCCAAAAACAAACCACGGCCCTTTTCTCTGGCAAACAAAACTCAACTGCCCCTCTTCTGGATGGCAAATTTTAGGACGCACTTTGTACTACGAAAACCGCCCGACGTGGCACTGGTGCCACCTTGTGTCAGGGAACCATCCTGCATATCGAGCTTTTTAAGGAGCCAGCCGGCCACGCCCAGCCATATACCCCCAAAAACAAACCACGGACCATTTCTCTTGGAAACAAAAATCCGCTGCCCCGCGTCTGTATGGCAGATTGCAGGAGCCACTTTGCACCATCAAACCAGCCCGACTTGGCACTGGTGCCACCTTGGGTCTGGGAACAATCCTGCATATCGTGGATTCTAAGGAGCCAGCCGGCCACTCCCTGCCACAGGCCCCCAAACACAAACAACGGCGCTTTTCCCTGGAAAACAAAATTCGCCTGCCAGCTTTTTGATGGCAGATTGCAGTAGCCACTTGGTACTATCAAATCATCCCAACTTGGCACTGGTGCCACTATGGGTCTGGGAACCATCCTGCCTATTGTAGCATTTCAGGAGCCAGCCGGTCACTCCCAGCCATAGGCCCCCAGACACAAACCTCGGACCGTTTCCCTGGCAAACAAAATTAAGCTGCCCCGATTCTGGATGGCAGATTGCAGGAGCCACTTGGTTGTGTCAAACAAGCCCGACTTGGCACTGGTGCCACCTTGGGTCTGGGAACCATCCTGCGTAACGTGGATTCTAAGCAGCCACCCGGCCACTCTGAGCCACAGGCCCCCAAACACAAACAACGGCGCTTTTCCCTGGAAAACAAAACTCGCCTGCCAACATTTTGATGGCAGATTGCAGGAGCCACTTGGTACTATCAAACCAGCCCAACTTGGCACTGGTGCCACCTCTGGTCTGGGAACCATCCTGCCTATTGTAGCTTTTCAGGAGCCAGCCGGTCACTCCCAGCCATAGACCCCCAGACACAAACCTCGGCCCGTTTCCCTGGAAAACAAAAGTAAGTTACCCCGATTCTGGATGGCAGATTGCAGGAGCCACTTGGTACTATCAAATCAGCCCAACTTGGCACTGGTGCCACCATGGGTCTGGTAAACATCCTGCCTATCGTAGCTTTTCAGGAGCCAGCCGGTCACTCCCTGCCATAGGCCCCCGGACACAAACCTCGGCCCGTTTCCCTGGCAAACAAAAGTAAGCTGCCCCGCTTTTGGATGGCAGATTGCAGGATGCACTTGGTACTTACAAACCAGCCCGACTTGGCCCTGGTGCCACCTTGGCTCTGGGAACCATGCTGCGTAACGTAGATTCTACCAGGACAGGCGGCCACTCCCAGCCACAGGCCTCTAAACAAAAACAACGGCGCTTTTCCCTGGAAAACAAAACTCGCCTGCCAACTTCTTGATGGCAGATTGCAGGAGCCACTTGGTACTATCAAACCAGCCCAACTTGGCACTGGTGCCACCATGGGTCTGGTCACCATCCTGCCTATCGTAGCTTTTCAGGAGCCAGCCGCTCACTCCCAGCCATAGGCCCCCAGACAAATACCTCGGCACGTTTCCCTGGCAAACAAAAGTAGGCTGCCCCGCTTCTGGATGGCAAATTGCAGGACGCACTTGGTACTACGAAAACAGCCCGACTTGGCACTGATGCCACCTTGGGTCAGGGAACAATCCTGCGTATAGAGCTTTTTAAGGAGCCAGCCGGCCACGTCCAGTCATATACCCCCAAAAAAAAAACCACGGAACGTTTCTCCAGCAAACAAAAATCCGCTGCCCCGCGTCTGGATGGCAGATTGCAGGAGCTATTTAGTATTATCAAAGCAGCCCGACTTGGCACTGGTGGCACCATGAGTCTGGTAACCATCCTGCCTATCGTAGCTTTTCAGTAGTCAGCCGGTCACTCCCAGCCATAGGCCCCCAGACAAATACCTCGGCCCGTTTCCCTGGGAAACAAAAGTAAGCTGTCCCGCTTCTGGATGGCAGATTGCAGGAGCCACTTGGTACTATCAAACCAGCCCAACTTGTTCCCAGACCCAAGGTGGCACCAGTGCCACGTGGGGCTGGTTTGATGGTGCAACGTGGCTCCTGCAATCTGCCATCCAAAAGCGGGGCAGCTTACTTTTGTTTGCCAGGGAAACGGGCCGAGGTTTGTGTCTGGGGGTCTATGGCTGGGAGTGACCGGCTGGCTCCTGAAAAGCTACGATAGGCAGGATGGTTCCCAGACCAGACGTGGCACCAGTGCCAAGTTGGGCTGGTTTGATAGTACCAAGTGGCTCCTGCAATCTGCCATCAAAAAGTTGGCAGGCGAGTTTTGTTTTCCAGGGAAAAGCACCGTAGTTTTTGTTTGGGGGCCTGTGGCTCAGAGTGGCCGGGTGGCTGCTTAGAATCCACGATACGCAGGATGGTTCCCAGACCCAAGGTGGCACCAGTGCCAAGTCGGGCTGGTTTGACACAACCAAGTGGCTCCTGCAATCTGCCATCCAGAATCGGGGCAGCTTAATTTTGTTTGCCAGGGAAACGGTCCGAGGTTTGTGTCTGGGGGCCTATGGCTGGGAGTGACCGGCTGGCTCCTGAAATGCTACAATAGGCAGGATGGTTCCCAGACCCATAGTGGCACCAGTGCCAAGTTGGGAGGATTTGATAGTACCAAGTGGCTCCTGCAATCTGCCATCAAAAAGTTGGCAGGCGAATTTTGTTTTCCAGGGAAAAGCGCCGTTGTTTGTGTTTGGGGGCCTGTGGCTGGGAGTGGCCGGCTGGCTCCTTAGAATCCACGATATGCAGGATTGTTCCCAGACCCAAGGTGGCACCAGTGCCAAGTCGGGCTGGTTTGATGGTGCAAAGTGGCTCCTGCAATCTGCCATACAGACGCGGGGCAGCGGATTTTTGTTTCCAAGAGAAATGGTCCGTGGTTTGTTTTTGGGGGTTTATGGCTGGGCGTGGCCGGCTGGCTCCTTAAAAAGCTCGATATGCAGGATGGTTCCCTGACACAAGGTGGCACCAGTGCCACGTCGGGCGGTTTTCGTAGTACAAAGTGCGTCCTAAAATTTGCCATCCAGAAGAGGGGCAGTTGAGTTTTGTTTGCCAGAGAAAAGGGCCGTGGTTTGTTTTTGGGGGCATATGGCTGAGAGTGGCCGGCTGGCTCCTGAAAAGCTACGATAGGCAGGATGTTTACCAGACCCATGGTGGCACCAGTGCCAAGTTGGGCTGATTTGATAGTACCAAGTGGCTCCTGCAATCTGCCATCCAGAATCGGGGTAGCTTACTTTTGTTTTCCAGGGAAACGGGCCGAGGTTTGTGTCTAGGGGTCTATGGTTGGGAGTGGCCGGCTGGCTCCTTAGAAACCACGATACGCAGCATGGTTCCCAGACCAGAGGTGGCACCAGTGCCAAGTTGGGCTGGTTTGATACTACCAAGTGGTTCCTGCAATCTGCCATCCAGAAGCGGGGCAGCTTACTTTTGTTTGCCAGGGAAACGGATCGTTGTTTGTGTTTGGGGGCCTATGGCTGGGACTGACCGGCTGGCTCCATAAAATCCACGATACGCAGGATGGTTCCCAGACCAGAGGTGGCACCAGTGCCAAGTCGGGCTGGTTTGATAGTACCAAGTGGCTCCTGCAATCTGCCATCCAGAAGCGGGGCAGCTTACTTTTGTTTGCCAGGGAAACGGGCCGAGGTTTGTGTCTCGGGGCCTATGGCAGGCAGTGACCGGCTGGCTCCTGAAAGCTACGATAGGCAGGATGGTGACAAGACCCATGGTGGCACCAGTGCCAAGTTGGGCTGGTTTGATAGTACCAAGTGGCTCCTGCAATCTGCCCTCAAAACGTTTGCAGGCGAGTTTTGTTTTCCAGGGAAAAGCGCCGTTGTTTGTGTTTGGGGGCCTGTGGTTGGGAGTGGCCGGCTGGCTCCTTAGAAACCACAATACGCAGGATGGTTCCCAGACCAGAGGTGGCACCAGTGCCAAGTCGGGCTGGTTTGATAGTACCAAGTGGCTCCTGCAATCTGCCATCCAGAAGCGGGGCAGCTTACTTTTGTTTGCCACGGAAACGGGCCGTTGTTTGTGTTTGGGGGCCTGTGGCTGGGAGTGGCCGACTGGCTCCTTAGAATCCACGATACGCAGGATGGTTCCCAGACCAGAGGTGGCACCAGTGCCAAGTCGGGCTGGTTTGATAGTACCAAGTGGCTCCTGCAATCTGCCATCCAGAAGCGGGGCAGCTTAATTTCCTTTGCCAGGGAAACGGGCCGAGCTTTGTGTCTGGGGGCCTATGGCTGGGAGTGACCGGCTGGCTCCTGAAAAGCTACGATAGGCAGGATGGTGACCAGACCCATGGTGGCACCAGTGCCAAGTTGGGCTGGTTTGATAGTACCAAGTGGCTCCTGCAATCTGCCATCAAAACGTTGGTAGGCGAGTTTTGTTTTCCAGGGAAAAGCGCCGTTGTTTTTGTTTGGGGGCCTGTGGCTGGGAGTGGCCGGCTGGCTCCTTAGAATCCACGATACGCACCATGGTATCCAGACCCAAGGTGGCACCAGTGCCAAGTTTTGCTGGTTTGATAGTACCAAGTGGTTCCTGCAATCTGCCATCCAGAAGCAGGGCAGCTTACTTTTGTTTGCCAGGGAAACGGGCCGAGGTTTGTGTCTGGGGGCCTATGGCTGCGAGTGACCGGCTGGCTCCTGAAAAGCTACGATAGCCAGGATGGTGACCAGACCCATGGTGGCACCAGTCCCAAGTTGGGCTGGTTTGATAGTACCAAGTGGCTCCTGCAATCTGCCATCAAAAGTTTGGCAGGCGAGTTTTGTTTTCCAGGGAAAAGCGCCGTTGATTTGTTTAGGGGCCTGTGGCTGGGAGTGGCCGGCTGGCTCCTTAGAATCCACCATACGCAGGATGGTTCCCAGACTTGTCGTGGCACCAGTGCCAAGTCGGGCTGGTTTGATAGTACCAAGTGGATCCTGCAATCTGCCATCCAGAAGCGGGGCAGCTTACTTTTGTTTGCCAGGGAAACGGGCCGAGGTTTTTGTCTGGGGGCCTATGGCTGGGAGTGACCGGCTGGCTCCTGAAAAGCTACGATAGGCAGGATGGTGACCAGACCCATGGTGGCAGCAGTGCCAAGTTGGGCTGGTTTGATAGTACCAAGTGGCTCCTGCAATCTGCCATCAAAAAGTTGGCAGGCGAGTTTTGTTTTCCAGGGAAAAGTGCCGTTTTTTGTGTATGGGTGCCTGTGGCTGGGAGTGGCCGGCTGGCTCTTTAGAATCCACGATACGCAGGATGATTCCCAGACCAGTGGTGGCACCAGTGCCAAGTCGGGCGGGTTTGATAGTAACAAATGCGTCCTACAATCTGCCATCCAGAAGCGGGGCAGCTTACTTTTGTTTTCCAGGGAAACGGGCCGAGGTTTTTGTCTGGGGTCCTATGGCTGGGAGTGACCGGCTGGCTCGTGAAAAGCTACGATAGGCAGGATGGTGACAAGACCCATGGCGGCACCAGTGCCAAGTTGGGCTGGTTTGATAGTACCAAGTGGCTCCTGCAATCTGCCATCAAAAAATTGGCAGGCGAGTTTTGTTTTCCAGGGAAAAGCGCCGTTGTTTGTGTTTGGGGGCCTGTGGCTGGGAGTGGCCAGCTGGCTCCTTAGAATCCACGATACGCAGGATGGTTCCCAGACCAGAGGTGGCACCAGTGCCAAGTCGGGCTGGTTTGATAGTACCAAGTGGTTCCTGCAATCTGCCATCCAGAAGCGGGGCAGCTTACTTTTGTTTGCCAGGGAAACGGGCCGAGCTTTGTGTCTGGGGGCCTATGGCTGGGAGTGACCGGCTGGCTCCTGAAAAGCTACGATAGGCAGGATGGTGACCAGACCCATGGTGGCACCAGTGCCAAGTTGGGCTGGTTTGATAGTACCAAGTGGCTCCTGCAATCTGCCATCAAAAAGTTGGCAGGCAAGTTTTCTTTACCAGGGAAAAGCGCCGTTGTTTTTGTTTAGAGGCCTATGGCTGGGAGTGGCAGGCTGGCTCCTTAGAATCCACGATACGCAGGATGGTTCCTAGACTTGACGTGGCACCAGTGCCAAGTTGGGCTGGTTTGATAGTACCAAGTGCGTCCTGCAATCTGCCATCCAGAAGTGGGGTAGATTACTTTTGTTTGCCAGGGAAACGGGCCGAGGTTTGTGTCCGGGGGCCTATGGCAGGGAGTGACCGGCTGGCTCCTGAAAAGCTACGATAGGCAGGATGTTTACCAGACCCATGGTGGCACCAGTGCCAAGTTGGGCTGATTTGATAGTACCAAGTGGCTCCTGCAATCTGCCATCCAGAATCGGGGTAACTTACTTTTGTTTTCCAGGGAAACGGGCCGAGGTTTGTGTCTGGGGGTCTATGGCTGGGAGTGACCGGCTGGCTCCTGAAAAGCTACGATAGGCAGGATGGTTCCCAGACCAGACGTGGCACCAGTGCCAAGTTGGGCTGGTTTGATAGTACCAAGTGGCTCCTGCAATCTGCCATCAAATTTGGCAGGCGAGTTTTGTTTTCCAGGGAAAAGCGCCGTTGTTTGTGTTTGGGGGCCTGTGGCTCAGAGTGGCCGGGTGGCTGCTTAGAATCCACGTTACGCAGGATGGTTCCCAGACCCAAGGTGGCACCAGTGCCAAGTCGGGCTGGTTTGACACAACCAAGTGGCTCCTGCAATCTGCCATCCAGAATCGGGGCAGCTTAATTTTGTTTGCCAGGGAAACGGTCCGAGGTTTGTGTCTGGGGGCCTATGGCTGGGAGTGACCGGCTGGCTCCTGAAATGCTACAATAGGCAGGATGGTGACCAGACCCATGGTGGCACCAGTGCCAAGTTGGGATGATTTGATAGTACCAAGTGGCTCCTGCAATCTGCCATCAAAAAGCTGGCAGGCGAATTTTGTTTTCCAGGGAAAAGCGCCGTTGTTTGTGTTTGGGGGCCTGTGGCAGGGAGTGGCCGGCTGGCTCCTTAGAATCCACGATATGCAGGATTGTTCCCAGACCCAAGGTGGCACCAGTGCCAAGTCGGGCTGGTTTGATGGTGCAAAGTGGCTCCTGCAATCTGCCATACAGACGCGGGGCAGCGGATTTTTGTTTCCAAGAGAAATGGTCCGTGGTTTGTTTTTGGGGGTATATGGCTGGGCGTGGCCGGCTGGCTCCTTAAAAAGCTCGATATGCAGGATGGTTCCCTGACACAAGGTGGCACCAGTGCCACGTCGGGCGGTTTTCGTAGTACAAAGTGCGTCCTAAAATTTGCCATCCAGAAGAGGGGCAGTTGAGTTTTGTTTGCCAGAGAAAAGGGCCGTGGTTTGTTTTTGGGGCATATGGCTGAGAGTGGCCGGCTGGCCCCTGAAAATCCACGATAGGCAGGATGGTTCCCAGACCAGAGGTGTCACCAGTGCCAAGTCGGGCTGGTTTGATAGTACTAAGTAGCTCCTGCAATCTGCCATGCAGAAGCGGGGCAGCTTACTTTTGTTTGCCAGGGAAACGGGCCGAAATATTTGTCTGGGGGCCTATGGCTGGGAGTGACCGGCTGGCTCCTGAAAAGCTACGATAGGCAGGATGGTGACCAGACCCATGGTGGCACCAGTGCCAAGTTGGGCTGGTTTGATAGTACCAAGTGGCTCCTGCAATCTGCCATCAAAAAGTTGGCAGGCGAGTTTTGTTTTCCAGGGAAAAGCGCCGTTGTTTGTGTTTGGGGGCCTGTGGTTGGGAGTGGCCAGCTGGCTCCTTAGAACCCACGATACGCAGGATGGTTCCCAGACCTGAGTTGGCACCAGTGCCAAGTTGGGCTGGTTTGATGGTGCAAAGTGGCTCCTGCAATCTGCCATCCAGAAGCGGGGCAGCTTACTTTTGTTTGCCAGGGAAACGGGCCGAAATATTTGTCTGGGGGCCTCTGGCTGGGGGTGGCTGGCTGGCTCCTGAAAAGCTACGATAGGCAGGATGGTGACCAGACCCATGGTGGCACCAGTGCCAAGTTGGGCTGGTTTGATAATACCAAGTGGCTCCTGCAATCTGCCATCAAAAGTTTGGCAGGCGAGTTTTGTTTTCCAGGGAAAAGCACCGTTGTGTGTGTTTTGGGGCCTGTGGCTGGGAGTGGCCAGCTGGCTCCTTTGAATCCACGATACGCAGGATGGTTCCCAGACCCAAGGTGGCATCAGTGCCAAGTCGGGCTGGTTTGTTAGTACCAAGTGGTTCCTGCAATCTGCCATCCAGAAGCGGGGCAGCTGAATTTTGTTTGCCAGAGAAAAAGGCTGTTGTTTGTGTTTCGGGGCCTGTGGCTGGCAGTGGCCGGCTGGCTCCTGAAAATCCATGATACGCCGCATGGTTCCCAGACCCAAGGTGGCATCAGTGCCAAGTAGGGCTGGTTTCATAGTACCCAGTGGCTCCTGCAATCTGCCATCCAGAAGAGGGGCAGTTGAGTTTTGTTTTCCAGAGAAAAGGGCCGTGGTTTGTGTTTGGGGCCTATGGCTGAGAGTGACCGGCTGGCCCCTGAAAATCCACGATAGGAAGGATGGTTCCCAGATCCAAGGTGGCAGCAGTGCCATGTTGTGCTGGTGTGATAGTCCCAAGTGGCTCCTGCAATCTGCCATCCAGAAGCGGCAGCTGAATTTTGTTTGCCAGACAAAAAGTCTGTGGTTTGTGTTTGGGGGCCTGTGGCTGGGAGTGGCCGGCTGGCTCCTGAAAATCCATGATACGCAGCATGGTTCCCAGACCCAAGGTGGCACCAGTGCCAAGTGGGGCTGGTTTCACAGTGTCAAGTGCCTCCTGCAATCTCCCATCCAGAAGCGGGGCAGCTGAGTTTTGTTTGCCTGTGAAACGGGCCGTTGTTTTTAATTGGGGTCTGTGGCCGAGAGTGTTCGGCTGGCTCCTGACAACCCACAATACGCAGGATGGTTCCCAGACCCAAGGTGGCACCAGTGCCAAGTCGGGCTGGTTTGATAGTACCAAGTGGCTCCTGCAATCTGCCATCCAGAAGCGGTGCAGTTGAGTTTTGTTTGCCAGAGAAAAGGGCCGTGGGTTGTGTTTGGGGGCATATGGCTGGGAGTGGCCGGCTGTCTCATTAAAAAGATCGATACGCAGGATGGTTCCCAGACCCAAGGGGGCACCAGTGCCAAGTCGGGCTGTTTTTATAGTACCAAGTGCGTCCTGCAATTTGCCATCCAGAAGAGGGGCAGTTGAGTTTTGTTTGCCAGAGAATAGCGCCGTTGTTTGTGTTTGGGGGCTTGTGGCTCGTAGTGGCCGACTGGCGCCTTAGAATCTGTGTTACGCAGCATGGTTCCCAGACCCAAGGTGGCACCAGTGCCAAGTTGGGCTGGTTTGATAGTACCAAGTGGCTCCTGCAATCTGCCATCCAGAAGCGGGGTAGCTTACTTTTGTTTGCCAGGGAAACGGGCCGAGGTTTGTGACTGGGGACCTATGGCTGGGAGTGACCGGCTGGCTCCTGGAAAGCTACAATAGGCAGGATGGTTACCAGACCCATGGTGGCACCAGTGCCAAGTTGGGCTGGTTTGATAGTACCAAGTGGCTCCTGCAATCTGCCATCAAAAAGTTGGCAGGCGAGTTTTGTTTTCCAGGGAAAAGCGACATTGTTTGTATTTGGGGGCCTGTGGCTGGGAGTGACCGGCTGGCTCCTTTGAACCCACGATACGCAGGATGGTTCCCAGACCCAAGGTGGCACCAGTGCCAAGTTTTGCTGGTTTGATACTACCAAGTGCGTCCTGCAATCTGCCATCCAGAAGCGGGGCAGCTTAATTTTGTTTGCCAGGGAAACGGGCCGTGGGTTTTGTTTGGGGGCATATAGCTGAGAGTGGCCGGCTGGCTCCTGAAAATCCACGCTAGGCAGCATGGTTCCCAGATGCAATGTGGCACCAGTGCCAAGTCGGGCTGGTTTGATGGTGCAAAGTGGCTCCTGCAATCTGCCATCCAGAAGCGAGGCAGCTGATTTTTGTTTGCCAGAGGAAAATTCTGTGGATTGTTTTTGGGGGCATATTGCTGGGAGTGGCCGGCTGGCTCCTTAAAATGCTCGATACGCATGATGGTTCCCAGGCCCAAGGTGTCACCACTACCAAGTCGGCCTGCGGTTTTAGTATCAAGTTCATCCTGCAATTTGCCATCCAGAAGAGGGGCAGTTGAGTTTTGTTTGCCAGAGAAACGGGCCGAGGTTTCTGTTTGGGGACATATGGCTGAGAGTGGCCGGCTGGCCCCTGAATATCCACGATACAGAGCATGGTTCCCAGATCCAAGGTGGCACCAGTGCCAAGTCGGGCTGGTTTGATAGTACCAAGTGTCTCCTGCAATCTGCCATCCAGAAGCAGGGCAGCTTACTTTTGTTTGCCAGAGAAATAGGCCTAGGTTTTTGTTTGGGGGCCTGTGGCTAGGAGTGGCCGGCTGGCTCCTTAGAATCCACGATACGCAGGATGGTTCCCAGACCCAAGGTGGCACCAGTGCCAAGTCGGGCTGGTTTGATTACACCAAGTGCCTCCTGCAATCTCCCATCCAGAAGCGGGGCAGCTGAGTTTTGTTTGCCTGTGAAACGGGCCGTTGTTTTTAATTGGGGTCTGTGGCCGAGAGTGTTCGGCTGGCTCCTGACAACCCACAATACGCAGGATGGTTCCCAGACCAGTGGTGGCACCAGTGCCAAGTCGGGCTGGTTTGATAGTAACAAATGCGTCCTACAATCTGCCATCCAGAAGCGGGGCAGCTTACTTTTGTTTTCCAGGGAAACGGGCCGAGGTTTTTGTCTGGGGTCCTATGGCTGGGAGTGACCGGCTGGCTCGTGAAAAGCTACGATAGGCAGGATGGTGACAAGACCCATGGCGGCACCAGTGCCAAGTTGGGCTGGTTTGATAGTACCAAGTGGCTCCTGCAATCTGCCATCAAAAAATTGGCAGGCGAGTTTTGTTTTCCAGGGAAAAGCGCCGTTGTTTGTGTTTGGGGGCCTGTGGCTGGGAGTGGCCAGCTGGCTCCTTAGAATCCACGATACGCAGGATGGTTCCCAGACCAGAGGTGGCACCAGTGCCAAGTCGGGCTGGTTTGATAGTACCAAGTGGTTCCTGCAATCTGCCATCCAGAAGCGGGGCAGCTTACTTTTGTTTGCCAGGGAAACGGGCCGAGCTTTGTGTCTGGGGGCCTATGGCTGGGAGTGACCGGCTGGCTCCTGAAAAGCTACGATAGGCAGGATGGTGACCAGACCCATGGTGGCACCAGTGCCAAGTTGGGCTGGTTTGATAGTACCAAGTGGCTCCTGCAATCTGCCATCAAAAAGTTGGCAGGCAAGTTTTCTTTACCAGGGAAAAGCGCCGTTGTTTTTGTTTAGAGGCCTATGGCTGGGAGTGGCAGGCTGGCTCCTTAGAATCCACGATACGCAGGATGGTTCCTAGACTTGACGTGGCACCAGTGCCAAGTTGGGCTGGTTTGATAGTACCAAGTGCGTCCTGCAATCTGCCATCCAGAAGTGGGGTAGATTACTTTTGTTTGCCAGGGAAACGGGCCGAGGTTTGTGTCCGGGGGCCTATGGCAGGGAGTGACCGGCTGGCTCCTGAAAAGCTACGATAGGCAGGATGTTTACCAGACCCATGGTGGCACCAGTGCCAAGTTGGGCTGATTTGATAGTACCAAGTGGCTCCTGCAATCTGCCATCCAGAATCGGGGTAACTTACTTTTGTTTTCCAGGGAAACGGGCCGAGGTTTGTGTCTGGGGGTCTATGGCTGGGAGTGACCGGCTGGCTCCTGAAAAGCTACGATAGGCAGGATGGTTCCCAGACCAGACGTGGCACCAGTGCCAAGTTGGGCTGGTTTGATAGTACCAAGTGGCTCCTGCAATCTGCCATCAAATTTGGCAGGCGAGTTTTGTTTTCCAGGGAAAAGCGCCGTTGTTTGTGTTTGGGGGCCTGTGGCTCAGAGTGGCCGGGTGGCTGCTTAGAATCCACGTTACGCAGGATGGTTCCCAGACCCAAGGTGGCACCAGTGCCAAGTCGGGCTGGTTTGACACAACCAAGTGGCTCCTGCAATCTGCCATCCAGAATCGGGGCAGCTTAATTTTGTTTGCCAGGGAAACGGTCCGAGGTTTGTGTCTGGGGGCCTATGGCTGGGAGTGACCGGCTGGCTCCTGAAATGCTACAATAGGCAGGATGGTTCCCAGACCCATAGTGGCACCAGTGCCAAGTTGGGATGATTTGATAGTACCAAGTGGCTCCTGCAATCTGCCATCAAAAAGCTGGCAGGCGAATTTTGTTTTCCAGGGAAAAGCGCCGTTGTTTGTGTTTGGGGGCCTGTGGCAGGGAGTGGCCGGCTGGCTCCTTAGAATCCACGATATGCAGGATTGTTCCCAGACCCAAGGTGGCACCAGTGCCAAGTCGGGCTGGTTTGATGGTGCAAAGTGGCTCCTGCAATCTGCCATACAGACGCGGGGCAGCGGATTTTTGTTTCCAAGAGAAATGGTCCGTGGTTTGTTTTTGGGGGTATATGGCTGGGCGTGGCCGGCTGGCTCCTTAAAAAGCTCGATATGCAGGATGGTTCCCTGACACAAGGTGGCACCAGTGCCACGTCGGGCGGTTTTCGTAGTACAAAGTGCGTCCTAAAATTTGCCATCCAGAAGAGGGGCAGTTGAGTTTTGTTTGCCAGAGAAAAGGGCCGTGGTTTGTTTTTGGGGCATATGGCTGAGAGTGGCCGGCTGGCCCCTGAAAATCCACGATAGGCAGGATGGTTCCCAGACCAGAGGTGTCACCAGTGCCAAGTCGGGCTGGTTTGATAGTACTAAGTAGCTCCTGCAATCTGCCATGCAGAAGCGGGGCAGCTTACTTTTGTTTGCCAGGGAAACGGGCCGAGGTTTGTGTCTGGGGGCCTATGGCTGGGAGTGACCGGCTGGCTCCTGAAAAGCTACGATAGGCAGGATGGTGACCAGACCCATGGTGGCACCAGTGCCAAGTTGGGCTGGTTTGATAGTACCAAGTGGCTCCTGCAATCTGCCATCAAAAAGTTGGCAGGCGAGTTTTGTTTTCCAGGGAAAAGCGCCGTTGTTTGTGTTTGGGGGCCTGTGGTTGGGAGTGGCCAGCTGGCTCCTTAGAACCCACGATACGCAGGATGGTTCCCAGACCTGAGTTGGCACCAGTGCCAAGTTGGGCTGGTTTGATGGTGCAAAGTGGCTCCTGCAATCTGCCATCCAGAAGCGGGGCAGCTTACTTTTGTTTGCCAGGGAAACGGGCCGAAATATTTGTCTGGGGGCCTCTGGCTGGGGGTGGCTGGCTGGCTCCTGAAAAGCTACGATAGGCAGGATGGTGACCAGACCCATGGTGGCACCAGTGCCAAGTTGGGCTGGTTTGATAATACCAAGTGGCTCCTGCAATCTGCCATCAAAAGTTTGGCAGGCGAGTTTTGTTTTCCAGGGAAAAGCACCGTTGTGTGTGTTTTGGGGCCTGTGGCTGGGAGTGGCCAGCTGGCTCCTTTGAATCCACGATACGCAGGATGGTTCCCAGACCCAAGGTGGCATCAGTGCCAAGTCGGGCTGGTTTGTTAGTACCAAGTGGTTCCTGCAATCTGCCATCCAGAAGCGGGGCAGCTGAATTTTGTTTGCCAGAGAAAAAGGCTGTTGTTTGTGTTTCGGGGCCTGTGGCTGGCAGTGGCCGGCTGGCTCCTGAAAATCCATGATACGCCGCATGGTTCCCAGACCCAAGGTGGCATCAGTGCCAAGTAGGGCTGGTTTCATAGTACCCAGTGGCTCCTGCAATCTGCCATCCAGAAGAGGGGCAGTTGAGTTTTGTTTTCCAGAGAAAAGGGCCGTGGTTTGTGTTTGGGGCCTATGGCTGAGAGTGACCGGCTGGCCCCTGAAAATCCACGATAGGAAGGATGGTTCCCAGATCCAAGGTGGCAGCAGTGCCATGTTGTGCTGGTGTGATAGTCCCAAGTGGCTCCTGCAATCTGCCATCCAGAAGCGGGGCAGCTGAATTTTGTTTGCCAGACAAAAAGTCTGTGGTTTGTGTTTGGGGGCCTGTGGCTGGGAGTGGCCGGCTGGCTCCTGAAAATCCATGATACGCAGCATGGTTCCCAGACCCAAGGTGGCACCAGTGCCAAGTGGGGCTGGTTTCACAGTGTCAAGTGCCTCCTGCAATCTCCCATCCAGAAGCGGGGCAGCTGAGTTTTGTTTGCCTGTGAAACGGGCCGTTGTTTTTAATTGGGGTCTGTGGCTGGGAGTGGCCAGCTGGCTCCTTAGAATCCACGATACGCAGGATGGTTCCCAGACCCAAGGTGGCACCAGTGCCAAGTCGGGCTGGTTTGATAGTACCAAGTGGCTCCTGCAATCTGCCATCCAGAAGCGGTGCAGTTGAGTTTTGTTTGCCAGAGAAAAGGGCCGTGGGTTGTGTTTGGGGGCATATGGCTGGGAGTGGCCGGCTGTCTCATTAAAAAGATCGATACGCAGGATGGTTCCCAGACCCAAGGGGGCACCAGTGCCAAGTCGGGCTGTTTTTATAGTACCAAGTGCGTCCTGCAATTTGCCATCCAGAAGAGGGGCAGTTGAGTTTTGTTTGCCAGAGAATAGCGCCGTTGTTTGTGTTTGGGGGCTTGTGGCTCGTAGTGGCCGACTGGCGCCTTAGAATCTGTGTTACGCAGCATGGTTCCCAGACCCAAGGTGGCACCAGTGCCAAGTTGGGCTGGTTTGATAGTACCAAGTGGCTCCTGCAATCTGCCATCCAGAAGCGGGGTAGCTTACTTTTGTTTGCCAGGGAAACGGGCCGAGGTTTGTGACTGGGGACCTATGGCTGGGAGTGACCGGCTGGCTCCTGGAAAGCTACAATAGGCAGGATGGTTACCAGACCCATGGTGGCACCAGTGCCAAGTTGGGCTGGTTTGATAGTACCAAGTGGCTCCTGCAATCTGCCATCAAAAAGTTGGCAGGCGAGTTTTGTTTTCCAGGGAAAAGCGACATTGTTTGTATTTGGGGGCCTGTGGCTGGGAGTGACCGGCTGGCTCCTTTGAACCCACGATACGCAGGATGGTTCCCAGACCCAAGGTGGCACCAGTGCCAAGTTTTGCTGGTTTGATACTACCAAGTGCGTCCTGCAATCTGCCATCCAGAAGCGGGGCAGCTTAATTTTGTTTGCCAGGGAAACGGGCCGTGGGTTTTGTTTGGGGGCATATAGCTGAGAGTGGCCGGCTGGCTCCTGAAAATCCACGCTAGGCAGCATGGTTCCCAGATGCAATGTGGCACCAGTGCCAAGTCGGGCTGGTTTGATGGTGCAAAGTGGCTCCTGCAATCTGCCATCCAGAAGCGAGGCAGCTGATTTTTGTTTGCCAGAGGAAAATTCTGTGGATTGTTTTTGGGGGCATATTGCTGGGAGTGGCCGGCTGGCTCCTTAAAATGCTCGATACGCATGATGGTTCCCAGGCCCAAGGTGTCACCACTACCAAGTCGGCCTGCGGTTTTAGTATCAAGTTCATCCTGCAATTTGCCATCCAGAAGAGGGGCAGTTGAGTTTTGTTTGCCAGAGAAACGGGCCGAGGTTTCTGTTTGGGGACATATGGCTGAGAGTGGCCGGCTGGCCCCTGAATATCCACGATACAGAGCATGGTTCCCAGATCCAAGGTGGCACCAGTGCCAAGTCGGGCTGGTTTGATAGTACCAAGTGTCTCCTGCAATCTGCCATCCAGAAGCAGGGCAGCTTACTTTTGTTTGCCAGAGAAATAGGCCTAGGTTTTTGTTTGGGGGCCTGTGGCTAGGAGTGGCCGGCTGGCTCCTTAGAATCCACGATACGCAGGATGGTTCCCAGACCCAAGGTGGCACCAGTGCCAAGTCGGGCTGGTTTGATTACACCAAGTGCCTCCTGCAATCTCCCATCCAGAAGCGGGGCAGCTGAGTTTTGTTTGCCTGTGAAACGGGCCGTTGTTTTTAATTGGGGTCTGTGGCCGAGAGTGTTCGGCTGGCTCCTGACAACCCACAATACGCAGGATGGTTCCCAGACCAGTGGTGGCACCAGTGCCAAGTCGGGCGGGTTTGATAGTAACAAATGCGTCCTACAATCTGCCATCCAGAAGCGGGGCAGCTTACTTTTGTTTTCCAGGGAAACGGGCCGAGGTTTTTGTCTGGGGTCCTATGGCTGGGAGTGACCGGCTGGCTCGTGAAAAGCTACGATAGGCAGGATGGTGACAAGACCCATGGCGGCACCAGTGCCAAGTTGGGCTGGTTTGATAGTACCAAGTGGCTCCTGCAATCTGCCATCAAAAAATTGGCAGGCGAGTTTTGTTTTCCAGGGAAAAGCGCCGTTGTTTGTGTTTGGGGGCCTGTGGCTGGGAGTGGCCAGCTGGCTCCTTAGAATCCACGATACGCAGGATGGTTCCCAGACCAGAGGTGTCACCAGTGCCAAGTCGGGCTGGTTTGATAGTACCAAGTGGTTCCTGCAATCTGCCATCCAGAAGCGGGGCAGCTTACTTTTGTTTGCCAGGGAAACGGGCCGAGCTTTGTGTCTGGGGGCCTATGGCTGGGAGTGACCGGCTGGCTCCTGAAAAGCTACGATAGGCAGGATGGTGACCAGACCCATGGTGGCACCAGTGCCAAGTTGGGCTGGTTTGATAGTACCAAGTGGCTCCTGCAATCTGCCATCAAAAAGTTGGCAGGCAAGTTTTCTTTACCAGGGAAAAGCGCCGTTGTTTTTGTTTAGAGGCCTATGGCTGGGAGTGGCAGGCTGGCTCCTTAGAATCCACGATACGCAGGATGGTTCCTAGACTTGACTTGGCACCAGTGCCAAGTTGGGCTGGTTTGATAGTACCAAGTGCGTCCTGCAATCTGCCATCCAGAAGTGGGGTAGATTACTTTTGTTTGCCAGGGAAACGGGCCGAGGTTTGTGTCCGGGGGCCTATGGCAGGGAGTGACCGGCTGGCTCCTGAAAAGCTACGATAGGCAGGATGTTTACCAGACCCATGGTGGCACCAGTGCCAAGTTGGGCTGATTTGATAGTACCAAGTGGCTCCTGCAATCTGCCATCCAGAATCGGGGTAACTTACTTTTGTTTTCCAGGGAAACGGGCCGAGGTTTGTGTCTGGGGGTCTATGGCTGGGAGTGACCGGCTGGCTCCTGAAAAGCTACAATAGGCAGGATGGTTCCCAGACCAGACGTGGCACCAGTGCCAAGTTGGGCTGGTTTGATAGTACCAAGTGGCTCCTGCAATCTGCCATCAAATTTGGCAGGCGAGTTTTGTTTTCCAGGGAAAAGCGCCGTTGTTTGTGTTTGGGGGCCTGTGGCTCAGAGTGGCCGGGTGGCTGCTTAGAATCCACGTTACGCAGGATGGTTCCCAGACCCAAGGTGGCACCAGTGCCAAGTCGGGCTGGTTTGACACAACCAAGTGGCTCCTGCAATCTGCCATCCAGAATCGGGGCAGCTTAATTTTGTTTGCCAGGGAAACGGTCCGAGGTTTGTGTCTGGGGGCCTATGGCTGGGAGTGACCGGCTGGCTCCTGAAATGCTACAATAGGCAGGATGGTTCCCAGACCCATAGTGGCACCAGTGCCAAGTTGGGATGATTTGATAGTACCAAGTGGCTCCTGCAATCTGCCATCAAAAAGCTGGCAGGCGAATTTTGTTTTCCAGGGAAAAGCGCCGTTGTTTGTGTTTGGGGGCCTGTGGCAGGGAGTGGCCGGCTGGCTCCTTAGAATCCACGATATGCAGGATTGTTCCCAGACCCAAGGTGGCACCAGTGCCAAGTCGGGCTGGTTTGATGGTGCAAAGTGGCTCCTGCAATCTGCCATACAGACGCGGGGCAGCGGATTTTTGTTTCCAAGAGAAATGGTCCGTGGTTTGTTTTTGGGGGTATATGGCTGGGCGTGGCCGGCTGGCTCCTTAAAAAGCTCGATATGCAGGATGGTTCCCTGACACAAGGTGGCACCAGTGCCACGTCGGGCGGTTTTCGTAGTACAAAGTGCGTCCTAAAATTTGCCATCCAGAAGAGGGGCAGTTGAGTTTTGTTTGCCAGAGAAAAGGGCCGTGGTTTGTTTTTGGGGCATATGGCTGAGAGTGGCCGGCTGGCCCCTGAAAATCCACGATAGGCAGGATGGTTCCCAGACCAGAGGTGTCACCAGTGCCAAGTCGGGCTGGTTTGATAGTACTAAGTAGCTCCTGCAATCTGCCATGCAGAAGCGGGGCAGCTTACTTTTGTTTGCCAGGGAAACGGGCCGAGGTTTGTGTCTGGGGGCCTATGGCTGGGAGTGACCGGCTGGCTCCTGAAAAGCTACGATAGGCAGGATGGTGACCAGACCCATGGTGGCACCAGTGCCAAGTTGGGCTGGTTTGATAGTACCAAGTGGCTCCTGCAATCTGCCATCAAAAAGTTGGCAGGCGAGTTTTGTTTTCCAGGGAAAAGCGCCGTTGTTTGTGTTTGGGGGCCTGTGGTTGGGAGTGGCCAGCTGGCTCCTTAGAACCCACGATACGCAGGATGGTTCCCAGACCTGAGTTGGCACCAGTGCCAAGTTGGGCTGGTTTGATGGTGCAAAGTGGCTCCTGCAATCTGCCATCCAGAAGCGGGGCAGCTTACTTTTGTTTGCCAGGGAAACGGGCCGAAATATTTGTCTGGGGGCCTCTGGCTGGGGGTGGCTGGCTGGCTCCTGAAAAGCTACGATAGGCAGGATGGTGACCAGACCCATGGTGGCACCAGTGCCAAGTTGGGCTGGTTTGATAATACCAAGTGGCTCCTGCAATCTGCCATCAAAAGTTTGGCAGGCGAGTTTTGTTTTCCAGGGAAAAGCACCGTTGTGTGTGTTTTGGGGCCTGTGGCTGGGAGTGGCCAGCTGGCTCCTTTGAATCCACGATACGCAGGATGGTTCCCAGACCCAAGGTGGCATCAGTGCCAAGTCGGGCTGGTTTGTTAGTACCAAGTGGTTCCTGCAATCTGCCATCCAGAAGCGGGGCAGCTGAATTTTGTTTGCCAGAGAAAAAGGCTGTTGTTTGTGTTTCGGGGCCTGTGGCTGGCAGTGGCCGGCTGGCTCCTGAAAATCCATGATACGCCGCATGGTTCCCAGACCCAAGGTGGCATCAGTGCCAAGTAGGGCTGGTTTCATAGTACCCAGTGGCTCCTGCAATCTGCCATCCAGAAGAGGGGCAGTTGAGTTTTGTTTTCCAGAGAAAAGGGCCGTGGTTTGTGTTTGGGGCCTATGGCTGAGAGTGACCGGCTGGCCCCTGAAAATCCACGATAGGAAGGATGGTTCCCAGATCCAAGGTGGCAGCAGTGCCATGTTGTGCTGGTGTGATAGTCCCAAGTGGCTCCTGCAATCTGCCATCCAGAAGCGGGGCAGCTGAATTTTGTTTGCCAGACAAAAAGTCTGTGGTTTGTGTTTGGGGGCCTGTGGCTGGGAGTGGCCGGCTGGCTCCTGAAAATCCATGATACGCAGCATGGTTCCCAGACCCAAGGTGGCACCAGTGCCAAGTGGGGCTGGTTTCACAGTGTCAAGTGCCTCCTGCAATCTCCCATCCAGAAGCGGGGCAGCTGAGTTTTGTTTGCCTGTGAAACGGGCCGTTGTTTTTAATTGGGGTCTGTGGCCGAGAGTGTTCGGCTGGCTCCTGACAACCCACAATACGCAGGATGGTTCCCAGACCCAAGGTGGCACCAGTGCCAAGTCGGGCTGGTTTGATAGTACCAAGTGGCTCCTGCAATCTGCCATCCAGAAGCGGTGCAGTTGAGTTTTGTTTGCCAGAGAAAAGGGCCGTGGGTTGTGTTTGGGGGCATATGGCTGGGAGTGGCCGGCTGTCTCATTAAAAAGATCGATACGCAGGATGGTTCCCAGACCCAAGGGGGCACCAGTGCCAAGTCGGGCTGTTTTTATAGTACCAAGTGCGTCCTGCAATTTGCCATCCAGAAGAGGGGCAGTTGAGTTTTGTTTGCCAGAGAATAGCGCCGTTGTTTGTGTTTGGGGGCTTGTGGCTCGTAGTGGCCGACTGGCGCCTTAGAATCTGTGTTACGCAGCATGGTTCCCAGACCCAAGGTGGCACCAGTGCCAAGTTGGGCTGGTTTGATAGTACCAAGTGGCTCCTGCAATCTGCCATCCAGAAGCGGGGTAGCTTACTTTTGTTTGCCAGGGAAACGGGCCGAGGTTTGTGACTGGGGACCTATGGCTGGGAGTGACCGGCTGGCTCCTGGAAAGCTACAATAGGCAGGATGGTTACCAGACCCATGGTGGCACCAGTGCCAAGTTGGGCTGGTTTGATAGTACCAAGTGGCTCCTGCAATCTGCCATCAAAAAGTTGGCAGGCGAGTTTTGTTTTCCAGGGAAAAGCGACATTGTTTGTATTTGGGGGCCTGTGGCTGGGAGTGACCGGCTGGCTCCTTTGAACCCACGATACGCAGGATGGTTCCCAGACCCAAGGTGGCACCAGTGCCAAGTTTTGCTGGTTTGATACTACCAAGTGCGTCCTGCAATCTGCCATCCAGAAGCGGGGCAGCTTAATTTTGTTTGCCAGGGAAACGGGCCGTGGGTTTTGTTTGGGGGCATATAGCTGAGAGTGGCCGGCTGGCTCCTGAAAATCCACGCTAGGCAGCATGGTTCCCAGATGCAATGTGGCACCAGTGCCAAGTCGGGCTGGTTTGATGGTGCAAAGTGGCTCCTGCAATCTGCCATCCAGAAGCGAGGCAGCTGATTTTTGTTTGCCAGAGGAAAATTCTGTGGATTGTTTTTGGGGGCATATTGCTGGGAGTGGCCGGCTGGCTCCTTAAAATGCTCGATACGCATGATGGTTCCCAGGCCCAAGGTGTCACCACTACCAAGTCGGCCTGCGGTTTTAGTATCAAGTTCATCCTGCAATTTGCCATCCAGAAGAGGGGCAGTTGAGTTTTGTTTGCCAGAGAAACGGGCCGAGGTTTCTGTTTGGGGACATATGGCTGAGAGTGGCCGGCTGGCCCCTGAATATCCACGATACAGAGCATGGTTCCCAGATCCAAGGTGGCACCAGTGCCAAGTCGGGCTGGTTTGATAGTACCAAGTGTCTCCTGCAATCTGCCATCCAGAAGCAGGGCAGCTTACTTTTGTTTGCCAGAGAAATAGGCCTAGGTTTTTGTTTGGGGGCCTGTGGCTAGGAGTGGCCGGCTGGCTCCTTAGAATCCACGATACGCAGGATGGTTCCCAGACCCAAGGTGGCACCAGTGCCAAGTCGGGCTGGTTTGATTACACCAAGTGCCTCCTGCAATCTCCCATCCAGAAGCGGGGCAGCTGAGTTTTGTTTGCCTGTGAAACGGGCCGTTGTTTTTAATTGGGGTCTGTGGCCGAGAGTGTTCGGCTGGCTCCTGACAACCCACAATACGCAGGATGGTTCCCAGACCCAAGGTGGCACCAGTGCCAAGTCGGGCTGGTTTGATAGTACCAAGTGGCTCCTGCAATCTGCCATCCAGAAGCGGTGCAGTTGAGTTTTGTTTGCCAGAGAAAAGGGCCGTGGGTTGTGTTTGGGGGCATATGGCTGGGAGTGGCCGGCTGTCTCATTAAAAAGATCGATACGCAGGATGGTTCCCAGACCCAAGGGGGCACCAGTGCCAAGTCGGGCTGTTTTTATAGTACCAAGTGCGTCCTGCAATTTGCCATCCAGAAGAGGGGCAGTTGAGTTTTGTTTGCCAGAGAATAGCGCCGTTGTTTGTGTTTGGGGGCTTGTGGCTCGTAGTGGCCGACTGGCGCCTTAGAATCTGTGTTACGCAGCATGGTTCCCAGACCCAAGGTGGCACCAGTGCCAAGTTGGGCTGGTTTGATAGTACCAAGTGGCTCCTGCAATCTGCCATCCAGTAGCGGGGCAGCTGAATTTTGTTTGCCAGAGAAAAAGGCTGTTGTTTGTGTTTCGGGGCCTGTGGCTGGCAGTGGCCGGCTGGCTCCTGAAAATCCATGATACGCAGCATGGTTCCCAGACCCAAGGTGGCATCAGTGCCAAGTAGGGCTGGTTTCATAGTACCCAGTGGCTCCTGCAATCTGCCATCCAGAAGAGGGGCAGTTGAGTTTTGTTTTCCAGAGAAAAGGGCCGTGGTTTGTGTTTGGGGCCTATGGCTGAGAGTGACCGGCTGGCCCCTGAAAATCCACGATAGGAAGGATGGTTCCCAGATCCAAGGTGGCAGCAGTGCCATGTTGTGCTGGTGTGATAGTCCCAAGTGGCTCCTGCAATCTGCCATCCAGAAGCGGGGCAGCTGAATTTTGTTTGCCAGACAAAAAGGCTGTGGTTTGTGTTTGGGGGCCTGTGGCTGGCAGTGGCCGGCTGGCTCCTGAAAATCCATGATACGCAGCATGGTTCCCAGACCCAAGGTGGCACCAGTGCCAAGTGGGGCTGGTTTCACAGTGTCAAGTGCCTCCTGCAATCTCCCATCCAGAAGCGGGGCAGCTGAGTTTTGTTTGCCTGTGAAACGGGCCGTTGTTTTTAATTGGGGTCTGTGGCCGAGAGTGTTCGGCTGGCTCCTGACAACCCACAATACGCAGGATGGTTCCCAGACCCAAGGTGGCACCAGTGCCAAGTCGGGCTGGTTTGATAGTACCAAGTGGCTCCTGCAATCTGCCATCCAGAAGCGGTGCAGTTGAGTTTTGTTTGCCAGAGAAAAGGGCCGTGGGTTGTGTTTGGGGGCATATGGCTGGGAGCGGCCGGCTGTCTCATTAAAAATATCGATACGCAGGATGGTTCCCAGACCCAAGGGGGCACCAGTGCCAAGTCGGGCTGTTTTTATAGTACCAAGTGCGTCCTGCAATTTGCCATCCAGAAGAGGGGCAGTTGAGTTTTGTTTGCCAGAGAATAGCGCCGTTGTTTGTGTTTGGGGGCTTGTGGCTCGTAGTGGCCGACTGGCGCCTTAGAATCTGTGTTACGCAGCATGGTTCCCAGACCCAAGGTGGCACCAGTGCCAAGTTGGGCTGGTTTGATAGTACCAAGTGGCTCCTGCAATCTGCCATCCAGAAGCGGGGTAGCTTACTTTTGTTTGCCAGGGAAACGGGCCGAGGTTTGTGACTGGGGACCTATGGCTGGGAGTGACCGGCTGGCTCCTGGAAAGCTACAATAGGCAGGATGGTTACCAGACCCATGGTGGCACCAGTGCCAAGTTGGGCTGGTTTGATAGTACCAAGTGGCTCCTGCAATCTGCCATCAAAAAGTTGGCAGGCGAGTTTTGTTTTCCAGGGAAAAGCGACATTGTTTGTATTTGGGGGCCTGTGGCTGGGAGTGACCGGCTGGCTCCTTTGAACCCACGATACGCAGGATGGTTCCCAGACCCAAGGTGGCACCAGTGCCAAGTTTTGCTGGTTTGATACTACCAAGTGCGTCCTGCAATCTGCCATCCAGAAGCGGGGCAGCTTAATTTTGTTTGCCAGGGAAACGGGCCGTGGGTTTTGTTTGGGGGCATATAGCTGAGAGTGGCCGGCTGGCTCCTGAAAATCCACGCTAGGCAGCATGGTTCCCAGATGCAATGTGGCACCAGTGCCAAGTCGGGCTGGTTTGATGGTGCAAAGTGGCTCCTGCAATCTGCCATCCAGAAGCGAGGCAGCTGATTTTTGTTTGCCAGAGGAAAATTCCGTGGATTGTTTTTGGGGGCATATTGCTGGGAGTGGCCGGCTGGCTCCTTAAAATGCTCGATACGCATGATGGTTCCCAGGCCCAAGGTGTCACCACTACCAAGTCGGCCTGCGGTTTTAGTATCAAGTTCATCCTGCAATTTGCCATCCAGAAGAGGGGCAGTTGAGTTTTGTTTGCCAGAGAAACGGGCCGAGGTTTCTGTTTGGGGACATATGGCTGAGAGTGGCCGGCTGGCCCCTGAATATCCACGATACAGAGCATGGTTCCCAGATCCAAGGTGGCACCAGTGCCAAGTCGGGCTGGTTTGATAGTACCAAGTGTCTCCTGCAATCTGCCATCCAGAAGCAGGGCAGCTTACTTTTGTTTGCCAGAGAAATAGGCCTAGGTTTTTGTTTGGGGGCCTGTGGCTAGGAGTGGCCGGCTGGCTCCTAAGAATCCACGATACGCAGGATGTTTCCCAGACCCAAGGTGGCACCAGTGCCAAGTCGGGCTGGTTTGATAGTACCAAGTGGCTCCTGCAAACTCCATCAAAAAGTTGGCAGGCGTGTTTTGTTTTCCAGGGAACAGCGCCGTTGATTTTGTTTGGGGGCCTGTGGCTGGGAGTGGCCGGCTGGCTCCTTAGAATCCACGATACGCAGGATGGTTCCCAGACTCAAGGTGGCACCAGTGCCAAGTCGGGCTGGTTTGATAGTACCAAGTGGCTCCTGCAATCTGCCATCCAGAAGTGAGGCAGCTAAGTTTTGTTTGCGAGAAAAAAGGGCCGTGGTTTTTGTTGGGGGCCTGTGGCTGGGAGTAGCCGGCTGGCTCCTTAAAATCCACGATAGGCAGGATGGTTCCCAGACCCAAGGTGGCACCAGTGCCAAGTCGGGCTGGTTTGATAGTACCAAGTGGCTCCTGCAATCTGCCATCCAGAAGCGGGGCAGCTGAGTTTTGTTTGCCAGAGAAAAAGGCTGTGGTTTGTGTTTGGGGGCCTGTGGCTGGCAGTGGCCGGCTGGCTCCTGAAAATCCACGATACGCAGCATGGTTCCCAGACCCAAGGTGGCACCAGTGCCAAGTGGGGCTCGTTTGACAGTGTCAAGTGCCTCCTGCAATCTCCCATCCAGAAGCGGGGCAGCTGAGTTTTTTTTGCCAGGGAAACGGACCTTTGTTTTTGATTGGGCTCTGTGGCCGAGAGTGGTCGGCTGTCTCCTGACAATCCACAATACGCAGGATGGTTCCCAGACCCAAGGTGGCACCAGTGCCAAGTCGGGCTGGTTTGATAGTACCAAGTGTCTCCTGCAATCTACCATCCAGAAGCGGGGCAGCTGAGTTTTGTTTGCCAGAGAAAAGGGCCGTGGGTTGTGTTTGGGGGCATATGGCTGGGAGTGGCCACCTGGCTCCTTAAAATGCACGATACGCCGCATGGTAACCAGACGCAAGGTGGCACCAGTGCCAAGTCAGGCTGTTTTTGTAGTACCCAGTGGCTCCTGCAATTTGCCATCCAGAAGCGGGGCAGTTGAATTTTGTTTGCTAGAGAAAAGGGCTGTGGTTTGTGTTTGGGGGCCTATGGCTGAGAGTGGCCGGCTGGCCCCTGAAAATCAACGATAGGCAGGATGGTTCCCAGATCCAAGGTGGCACCAGTGCCAAGTAAGGCTGGTTGTATGGTTCAAAGTAACTCCTGCAATCTGCCATCCAGAAGCGGGACAGCTGAGTTTTTTTTGCCAGAGAAAAGGTCCATGGTTTCTTTTTGGGGCATACGGCTGGGAATTGCCGGCTGGCTCCTTAAAATGCTCGATACGCAGGATGGTTCCCAGAGCCAAGGTGGCACCACTGCCAAGTCGGGCTCTTTTTGTAGTACCAAGTGCGTCCTGCAATTTGCCATCCAGAAGAGGGGCAGTTGAGTTTTGTTTGCCAGAGAAAAGGGCCGTTGTTTGTGTTTGGGGGCCTGTGGCTGGGAGTGTTCGGCTGGTTCCTGAATATGTACGATACGCAGGATTGTTCCCAGATCCAAGGTGGCAGCAGTGCCATGTTGTGCTGGTGTGATAGTCCCAAGTGGCTCCTGCAATCTGCCATCCAGAAGTGGGGCAGCTGATTTTTGTTTGCCAGAGAAAAGGTCCGTGGTTTGTTTTTGGGGGCATATGGCTGAGAGTGGCCGGCTGGCCCCTGAAAATCCACGATACACAGGATGGTTCCCAGATCCAACGTGGCACCTGTGCCAAGTCGGGCTGATTTGATAGTACTAAGTAGCTCCTGCAATCTGCCATGCAGAAGCGGGGCAGCTTACTTTTGTTTGCCAGGGAAACGGGCCGAGGTTTGTGTTGGGGGCCTATGGCTGAGAGTGACCGGCTGGCTCCTGAAAAGCTACAATAGGCAGGATGGTGACCAGACCCATGGTGGCACCAGTGCCAAGTTGGGCTGGTTTGATAGTACCAAGTGGTTCCTGCAATCTGCCATCCAGAAGCAGGGCAGCTGAGTTTTGTTTGCCAGAGAAAAGGGCCTTGGTTTGTGTTTGGGGGCATATGGCTGGGTGTGGCCAGCTGGCTCCTTAAAATGCACGATATGCAACATGGCTCCCAGACCCAAGGTGGCACAAGTGCCAAGTTGGGCTGGTTTGATAGTACCAAGTGGCTCCTGCAATCTTCCATGATCACGTGGAGAAATACTTTCTGGTTTCAGCCTCATGCTCTTTCTTCTCTCCCTCAACTTCTCTATCACCTCTCATCTGGTTCACATGCGCTGTCTTCAAGGTCCACAGGCTACTTTTCACAGAATCTTCTGGCCTGATGAAGTAAGGATGATGAATAGAACAGAGCTGGGATCTATTTTCCAGTTTGGATAAAATGCATTCTGCACACAAATCCAAGGAGAACGGGCTGCCCCGATGCCCAGAAAATCTTTCACTCCTGCTAGTGTTCTACGTCAACCGCAACTTAGTCTGAAAGAAAAGCTTTTTCTCTGAGAGCATCTGAGAGGTTTGCATGAAGCACTGATATCTGACATATGCAATTTTGAATAGGAGAGGAAAAAGAAAATGGCAAGGAGTTTTTAATTTTAGTGGTTTCAATTTTAATTTCCGTGCACTTTTTCAAAACTTGTCAGCTCAAATGCCCATCAACATCTTTTAGTCATCTGTAAGTCAGTATTCATATAAAATGTGCTTCAAATCCAAAGAATTTCAAATTTGCACTCCAAGCTTCTATGCCTAGATTTATGATTTCCTACACATATTAGA
Source organism: Melospiza melodia melodia (assembly GCF_035770615.1). Taxonomy (NCBI): domain Eukaryota; kingdom Metazoa; phylum Chordata; class Aves; order Passeriformes; family Passerellidae; genus Melospiza; species Melospiza melodia. The sequence continues at coordinate 92,299,271 of NC_086196.1, read as the reverse complement.
TGAAAGGAAGGCCTTTTTTACTGTGGGAGTGCTGGAACACTGGAACAGGTTGCCCAGAGAAGTTGTGGGTGTCCCATCCCTGAAAGTATTCAAGGTCACCTTGGACGGGGCTTGGAGCAGCAACAAAGGAGAAGCTTGATGGTAGAGAAACAAAGTTGGACTATAGAAGAAACTCGGATTGAAGTATAGGATCAAGTTTTCTCTCAGCTCTTGGGGTAAATTCAAAGTTGTACAAAATGACATTTATCTGTGCTATTCACTACTGTAACAGAAAGTTTCATGAAAACTGTACAGAAGATAGTAAATTTTAAAAGAGATAAGAATTACAGCATAAAATCCATGGGATAGGTTACAACATGAGACACTCTCTAAGAGAAAATCTCTGTGTTTCAGCACTTCATCGGGGTAAGATTTCATGAAGTGCCAAAGAAGGCGGCAAAATATCATTCGGGACATTATTTACTGGAATTCAGCCTGGCCATTAGTAGGAACTGCCTTTGAACATATCATGTAGATATACCACACACACTTTCCCTTCACTGAAAAATTACTGTTTACAACAAATAAGCAATTGACGATCAAAATTGATTGAAAGCATCTTAAACATGTCAAGTATTTCATTGTAGATGATCTGTGATCCAAATGCTTCTTCCACCTTCGAGAGGGACAGAAGAATTCTTCCATATCATGATGGTTTAAAATTGTATCAACCAATGTTTTCTGCTGAAAAGATATCATCTATTTTTTTCTATTTTTGGAAGAAAATATTCCTAGACATACAACAGGTGAGAACTAAGTAATTTTAAAGAAACAAATGAAATGAAAATATTCTGTAAATAGAATGAAATGAAAAGCTGTGTTTTAAATAGGAGCTAAATATTAAACAGAATTTTTGTACCAGGCATTTGAATTACTGCACCAGCTCTTTTGCCCATCAAGAGAGGCATTTAGCATTTCAGTCTTTTCCAAGGTGTTCATGATCTGCTATGCTGATCTCTGTGTGTGCCTAGGTGTGTGTGGAGGGGGGGGCATATGAAGGGGAGTGTGTATGTTTGCTTTACAATTGTTGTGGCAGATTCATGCCTCAGCTCCACATTTTGTTTTAAAAAGGTCACACCGAGTGGATATGAAGTTTACTATCAACAAGAGATCGATTCCCAAATCATCCATTTGACTCTCCCTTATAAATCATGTGCTTTGTTGCATATTTTATCAAATATACTTTCAAGCCAGATGGAGGAAGGAGGATGTGGGAATCCCTCCACCATCTTGCAACTTTTATGTAAGTAGGTTTTCAAGAAAATCATCATTTCTCTTTTAAATATGTCTGGAACAGGCATGATGGTAGTGTCAACCTGTTGGAGTTTTTGTTGCTGGAAGAAGTTGTACAAAAGGATTGGTTTTTACATTGACCAGTTACTGAATCAAGCGCAGGAATACATTGGAAATTTAGCTGGGGGTTCCTTTTCCCAGCAGACTACTTCTAGAACGAGCTTGTACACTGAAGCTGACTCTTTTGCTCTCTTTTTGTTTCTTTCCTATTTTCTTGGCTTCTTTGCCACTATCTAGACAATTTTGGAACTTTGTTCCCAACTAAAATGGTTTCAATAGTCTGATTGTGATCATACATTTTTACAAGGAATTTTTAAAATCTTTCCTCGAGTCCAGAAAGTCAAGGACTTAGATCTTTTTCTTCCCTTATCAATATTGCCATGAAATTGATAAATAAAGACCAACTCTTTATTTTTGTTTTTAACCCACGTAGATAATTCCCATCCATTAATCCATTTTGTGGACCAATAGCTGCCATTCTGATGGAAGCTGTCACTTCTTAACAATAGGCATTCTGTGACTATGTTGACAGCACTTTGGGTGAAGATCCTAACTGGTCTTAGATATACATAGGGAGAAATTTGCTCAGCCAGTGTCAGTCTTAAGCATGCGTATCAGAAGATCTTTCTAGAGCTGGGAATTTTCCCATGAAAGGGATTCAGTTAGGGAAGAGACACTTGTGCCAGAGTTTTACATTCTTCTTGAACACTGCTTAAGGAACTTAGATGCCATGTCCATTTGGATCTCTGTCTGCACAGAACTTTGTCATGCCAGTGCTTTGAAATGCATCTTGAAGAGAATTCACTAGCACAGAATGAAAGAGAGTGGAAGGGGTTGGTGGGGCTAACCAGGCCCAACCCCCCTGCCTAAACCAGGATACCTAGAGCCTCTTGCCCAGGATTCTATCTGGGTGTACTTTTAATGTCTTCAAAGATCCAGGCTCCACAATCTTTCTGGGCAGTCTGTGCCGTGGTTCAGTCACCCTGACAGTAAAGAAACATTTACTGATGTTCAAAGGCAATCTCCTGTATTTCAGTGTGTGCCCACTGCCTCTTGTCTTTTCCCTCAGCATCACTGAAAAGACACTGATTCCCTCCCCTTTGCACTATTGCTTCCATATGTATGTGTGATGCCATGTAGAGGTACGTCAAAAACCTCCCTGAAGCCCAGGCAGATAATATTCCCTTCATCTACCAGTCAAGTTGATTCATCAGAGGAGTTTAAAGTGATGTTCAGCATGAAATTCCCCTGAAAAATCATGCTAACTACATTATTTGGTCATCTGTCATGTGCCTGGCAAGGATTTCCAGGAAGAGCTGCTTCATCAACTTCCTGGGGATAAAATGAGGCTGGCTGGTTTGTACTATGGCGAGTCCTCTTAATTGCCTTTTTTGAAGATGGGTGTCATTTGCTAACATCCACTCTTTAGCCTCTCTTGTCGTCTACATCTTAGCAAAACGCTTTTCCACTATGTCTGGCTAGGAAAAACTGTGCCAGCACAGAAAACATCTCCCATCGTGTTCTAGAAGTTGCACGGATGTCTGCCAAGTGTTTGGCAGGAAGAAAAGAAAAGTTGTCCAAAACAGCTTCCAATCGAATGTTCCTGTGATTGGAAAAGTCAGGAGAGTGCAAAGGTACTGTTTTCTATCAGTTGGCAAGGTGCGCACACAATCCCAGTGTTGTACAGCTTGCTTCTTCACCTTCCCGAAGCTGCCGCTCTCGCCGGCTGCCGGAGCCCAAGAAGCGGCTTCTTCGCGCAAAGACGATTGTGCCGCTCACAGTGCTCTCCTTAGCGCGGCTTCTGCCGAAAGACGCCCGGCAGCGGCTCTTACCTCCGGAGAGCGCCCTACCTTCGTCTTTAGCTCCTCTTCTCATCTACACCTCGGCAAAAAGCTTCTCCACTATGTCTGGCTAGGAAAAACTGTGCCAGCACAGAAAACATCTCCCATCGTGTTCTAGAAGTTGCACGGATGTCTGCCAAGTGTTTGGCAGGAAGAAAAGAAAAGTTGTCCAAAACAGCTTCCAATCGAATGTTCCTGTGATTGGAAAAGTCAGGAGAGTGCAAAGGTACTGTTTTCTATCAGTTGGCAAGGTGCGCACACAATCCCAGTGTTGTACAGCTTGCTTCTTCACCTTCCCGAAGCTGCCGCTCTCGCCGGTTGCCGGAGCCCAAGAAGCGGCTTCTTCGCGCAAAGACGATTGTGCCGCTCACAGTGCTCTCCTTAGCGCGGCTTCTGCCGAAAGACGCCCGGCAGCGGCTCTTACCTCCGGAGAGCATCCTACCTTCGTCTTTCGCGTCTTTTGTAGTCTACATCTTAGCAAAACGCTTTTCCACTATGTCTGGCTAGGAAAAACTGTGCCAGCACAGAAAACATCTCCCATCGTGTTCTAGAAGTTGCACGGATGTCTGCCAAGTGTTTGGCAGGAAGAAAAGAAAAGTTGTCCAAAACAGCTTCCAATCGAATGTTCCTGTGATTGGAAAAGTCAGGAGAGTGCAAAGGTACTGTTTTCTATCAGTTGGCAAGGTGCGCACACAATCCCAGTGTTGTACAGCTTGCTTCTTCACCTTCCCGAAGCTGCCGCTCTCGCCGGCTGCCGGAGCCCAAGAAGCGGCTTCTTCGCGCAAAGACGATTGTGCCGCTCACAGTGCTCTCCTTAGCGCGGCTTCTGCCGAAAGACGCCCGGCAGCGGCTCTTACCTCCGGAGAGCATCCTACCTTCGTCTTTCGCGTCTTTTGTAGTCTACATCTTAGCAAAACGCTTTTCCACTATGTCTGGCTAGGAAAAACTGTGCCAGCACAGAAAACATCTCCCATCGTGTTCTAGAAGTTGCACGGATGTCTGCCAAGTGTTTGGCAGGAAGAAAAGAAAAGTTGTCCAAAACAGCTTCCAATCGAATGTTCCTGTGATTGGAAAAGTCAGGAGAGTGCAAAGGTACTGTTTTCTATCAGTTGGCAAGGTGCGCACACAATCCCAGTGTTGTACAGCTTGCTTCTTCACCTTCCCGAAGCTGCCGCTCTCGCCGGCTGCCGGAGCCCAAGAAGCGGCTTCTTCGCGCAAAGACGATTGTGCCGCTCACAGGGCTCTCCTTAGCGCGGCTTCTGCCGAAAGACGCCCGGCAGCGGCTCTTACCTCCGGAGAGCATCCTACCTTCGTCTTTCGCGTCTTTTGTAGTCTACATCTTAGCAAAACGCTTTTCCACTATGTCTGGCTAGGAAAAACTGTGCCAGCACAGAAAACATCTCCCATCGTGTTCTAGAAGTTGCACGGATGTCTGCCAAGTGTTTGGCAGGAAGAAAAGAAAAGTTGTCCAAAACAGCTTCCAATCGAATGTTCCTGTGATTGGAAAAGTCAGGAGAGTGCAAAGGTACTGTTTTCTATCAGTTGGCAAGGTGCGCACACAATCCCAGTGTTGTACAGCTTGCTTCTTCACCTTCCCGAAGCTGCCGCTCTCGCCGGCTGCCGGAGCCGAAGAATCGGCTTCTTCGCGCAAAGACGATTGTGCCGCTCACAGTGCTCTCCTTAGCGCGGCTTCTGCCGAAAGACGCCCGGCAGCGGCTCTTACCTCCGGAGAGCATCCTACCTTCGTCTTTCTCGTCTTTTGTAGTCTACATCTTAGCAAAACGCTTTTCCACTATGTCTGGCTAGGAAAAACTGTGCCAGCACAGAAAACATCTCCCATCGTGTTCTAGAAGTTGCACGGATGTCTGCCAAGTGTTTGGCAGGAAGAAAAGTTGTCCAAAACAGCTTCCAATCGAATGTTCATGTGATTGGAAAAGTCAGGAGAGTGCAAAGGTACTGTTTTCTATCAGTTGGCAAGGTGCGCACACAATCCCAGTGTTGTACAGCTTGCTTCTTCACCTTCCCGAAGCTGCCGCTCTCGCCGGCTGCCGGAGCCCAAGAAGCGGCTTCTTCGCGCAAAGACGATTGTGCCGCTCACAGGGCTCTCCTTAGCGCGGCTTCTGCCGAAAGACGCCCGGCAGCGGCTCTTACCTCCGGAGAGCATCCTACCTTCGTCTTTCGCGTCTTTTGTAGTCTACATCTTAGCAAAACGCTTTTCCACTATGTCTGGCTAGGAAAAACTGTGCCAGCACAGAAAACATCTCCCATCGTGTTCTAGAAGTTGCACGGATGTCTGCCAAGTGTTTGGCAGGAAGAAAAGAAAAGTTGTCCAAAACAGCTTCCAATCGAATGTTCCTGTGATTGGAAAAGTCAGGAGAGTGCAAAGGTACTGTTTTCTATCAGTTGGCAAGGTGCGCACACAATCCCAGTGTTGTACAGCTTGCTTCTTCACCTTCCCGAAGCTGCCGCTTTCGCCGGCTGCCGGAGCCCAAGAAGCGGCTTCTTCGCGCAAAGACGATTGTGCCGCTCACAGTGCTCTCCTTAGCGCAGCTTCTGCCGAAAGACGCCCGGCAGCGGCTCTTACCTCCTGAGAGTGGCAGCTTCGGGAAGGTGAAGAAGCAAGCTGTACAACACTGGGATTGTGTGCGCACCTTGCCAACTGATAGAAAACAGTACCTTTGCACTCTCCTGACTTTTCCAATCACAGGAACATTCGATTGGAAGCTGTTTTGGACAACTTTTCTTTTCTTCCTCCCAAACACTTGGCAGACATCCGTGCAACTTCTAGAACACGATGGGAGATGTTTTCTGTGCTGGCACGGGTTTTCCTAGCCAGACATAGTGGAAAAGCGTTTTGCTAAGATGTAGACTACAAAAGACGCGAAAGACGAAGGTAGGATGCTCTCCGGAGGTAAGAGCCGCTGCCGGGCGTCTTTCGGCAGAAGCCGCGCTAAGGAGAGCCCTGTGAGCGGCACAATCGTCTTTGCGCGAAGAAGCCGCTTCTTGGGCTCCGGCAGCCGGCGAGAGCGGCAGCTTCGGGAAGGTGAAGAAGCAAGCTGTACAACACTGGGATTGTGTGCGCACCTTGCCAACTGATAGAAAACAGTACCTTTGCACTCTCCTGACTTTTCCAATCACAGGAACATTCGATTGGAAGCTGTTTTGGACAACTTTTCTTTTCTTCCTGCCAAACACTTGGCAGACATCCGTGCAACTTCTAGAACACGATGGGAGATGTTTTCTGTGCTGGCACAGTTTTTCCTAGCCAGACATAGTGGAAAAGCGTTTTGCTAAGATGTAGACTACAAAAGACGAGAAAGACGAAGGTAGGATGCTCTCCGGAGGTAAGAGCCGCTGCCGGGCGTCTTTCGGCAGAAGCCGCGCTAAGGAGAGCCCTGTGAGCGGCACAATCGTCTTTGCGCGAAGAAGCCGCTTCTTGGGCTCCGGCAGCCGGCGAGAGCGGCAGCTTCGGGAAGGTGAAGAAGCAAGCTGTACAACACTGGGATTGTGTGCGCACCTTGCCAACTGATAGAAAACAGTACCTTTGCACTCTCCTGACTTTTCCAATCACAGGAACATTCGATTGGAAGCTGTTTTGGACAACTTTTCTTTTCTTCCTGCCAAACACTTGGCAGACATCCGTGCAACTTCTAGAACACGATGGGAGATGTTTTCTGTGCTGGCACAGTTTTTCCTAGCCAGACATAGTGGAAAAGCGTTTTGCTAAGATGTAGACTACAAAAGACGCGAAAGACGAAGGTAGGATGCTCTCCGGAGGTAAGAGCCGCTGCCGGGCGTCTTTCGGCAGAAGCCGCGCTAAGGAGAGCACTGTGAGCGGCACAATCGTCTTTGCGCGAAGAAGCCGCTTCTTGGGCTCCGGCAGCCGGCGAGAGCGGCAGCTTCGGGAAGGTGAAGAAGCAAGCTGTACAACACTGGGATTGTGTGCGCACCTTGCCAACTGATAGAAAACAGTACCTTTGCACTCTCCTGACTTTTCCAATCACAGGAACATTCGATTGGAAGCTGTTTTGGACAACTTTTCTTTTCTTCCTGCCAAACACTTGGCAGACATCCGTGCAACTTCTAGAACACGATGGGAGATGTTTTCTGTGCTGGCACAGTTTTTCCAACCAGACATAGTGGAGAAGCTTTTTGCCGAGGTGTAGATGAGAAGATGAGCTAAAGACGAAGGTAGGATGCTCTCCGGAGGTAAGAGCCGCTGCCGGGCGTCTTTCGGCAGAAGCCGCGCTAAGGAGAGCACTGTGAGCGGCACAATCGTCTTTGCGCGAAGAAGCCGCTTCTTGGGCTCCGGCAGCCGGCGAGAGCGGCAGCTTCGGGAAGGTGAAGAAGCAAGCTGTACAACACTGGGATTGTGTGCGCACCTTGCCAACTGATAGAAAACAGTACCTTTGCACTCTCCTGACTTTTCCAATCACAGGAACATTCGATTGGAAGCTGTTTTGGACAACTTTTCTTTTCTTCCTGCCAAACACTTGGCAGACATCCGTGCAACTTCTAGAACACGATGGGAGATGTTTTCTGTGCTGGCACAGTTTTTCCTAGCCAGACATAGTGGAGAAGCTTTTTGCCGAGGTGTAGATGAGAAGAGGAGCTAAAGACGAAGGTAGGGTGCTCTCCGGAGGTAAGAGCCGCTGCCGGGCGTCTTTCGGCAGAAGCCGCGCTAAGGAGAGCACTGTGAGCGGCACAATCGTCTTTGCGCGAAGAAGCCGCTTCTTGGGCTCCGGCAGCCGGCGAGAGCGGCAGCTTCGGGAAGGTGAAGAAGCAAGCTGTACAACACTGGGATTGTGTGCGCACCTTGCCAACTGATAGAAAACAGTACCTTTGCACTCTCCTGACTTTTCCAATCACAGGAACATTCGATTGGAAGCTGTTTTGGACAACTTTTCTTTTCTTCCTGCCAAACACTTGGCAGACATCCGTGCAACTTCTAGAACACGATGGGAGATGTTTTCTGTGCTGGCACAGTTTTTCCTAGCCAGACATAGTGGAGAAGCTTTTTGCCGAGGTGTAGATGAGAAGATGAGCTAAAGACGAAGGTAGGATGCTCTCCGGAGGTAAGAGCCGCTGCCGGGCGTCTTTCGGCAGAAGCCGCGCTAAGGAGAGCCCTGTGAGCGGCACAATCGTCTTTGCGCGAAGAAGCCGCTTCTTGGGCTCCGGCAGCCGGCGAGAGCGGCAGCTTCGGGAAGGTGAAGAAGCAAGCTGTACAACACTGGGATTGTGTGCGCACCTTGCCAACTGATAGAAAACAGTACCTTTGCACTCTCCTGACTTTTCCAATCACAGGAACATTCGATTGGAAGCTGTTTTGGACAACTTTTCTTTTCTTCCTGCCAAACACTTGGCAGACATCCGTGCAACTTCTAGAACACGATGGGAGATGTTTTCTGTGCTGGCACAGTTTTTCCTAGCCAGACATAGTGGAAAAGCGTTTTGCTAAGATGTAGACTACAAAAGACGCGAAAGACGAAGGTAGGATGCTCTCCGGAGGTAAGAGCCGCTGCCGGGCGTCTTTCGGCAGAAGCCGCGCTAAGGAGAGCACTGTGAGCGGCACAATCGTCTTTGCGCGAAGAAGCCGCTTCTTGGGCTCCGGCAGCCGGCGAGAGCGGCAGCTTCGGGAAGGTGAAGAAGCAAGCTGTACAACACTGGGATTGTGTGCGCACCTTGCCAACTGATAGAAAACAGTACCTTTGCACTCTCCTGACTTTTCCAATCACAGGAACATTCGATTGGAAGCTGTTTTGGACAACTTTTCTTTTCTTCCTGCCAAACACTTGGCAGACATCCGTGCAACTTCTAGAACACGATGGGAGATGTTTTCTGTGCTGGCACAGTTTTTCCTAGCCAGACATAGTGGAAAAGCTTGTTGCCGAGGTGTAGATGAGAAGAGGAGCTAAAGAGGAAGGTAGGATGCTCTCCGGAGGTAAGAGCCGCTGCCGGGCGTCTTTCGGCAGAAGCCGCGCTAAGGAGAGCACTGTGAGCGGCACAATCGTCTTTGCGCGAAGAAGCCGCTTCTTGGGCTCCGGCAGCCGGCGAGAGCGGCAGCTTCGGGAAGGTGAAGAAGCAAGCTGTACAACACTGGGATTGTGTGCGCACCTTGCCAACTGATAGAAAACAGTACCTTTGCACTCTCCTGACTTTTCCAATCACAGGAACATTCGATTGGAAGCTGTTTTGGACAACTTTTCTTTTCTTCCTGCCAAACACTTGGCAGACATCCGTGCAACTTCTAGAACACGATGGGAGATGTTTTCTGTGCTGGCACAGTTTTTCCTAGCCAGACATAGTGGAGAAGCTTTTTGCCGAGGTGTAGATGAGAAGAGGAGCTAAAGACGAAGGTAGGGTGCTCTCCGGAGGTAAGAGCCGCTGCCGGGCGTCTTTCGGCAGAAGCCGCGCTAAGGAGAGCACTGTGAGCGGCACAATCGTCTTTGCGCGAAGAAGCCGCTTCTTGGGCTCCGGCAGCCGGCGAGAGCGGCAGCTTCGGGAAGGTGAAGAAGCAAGCTGTACAACACTGGGATTGTGTGCGCACCTTGCCAACTGATAGAAAACAGTACCTTTGCACTCTCCTGACTTTTCCAATCACAGGAACATTCGATTGGAAGCTGTTTTGGACAACTTTTCTTTTCTTCCTGCCAAACACTTGGCAGACATCCGTGCAACTTCTAGAACACGATGGGAGATGTTTTCTGTGCTGGCACAGTTTTTCCTAGCCAGACATAGTGGAAAAGCGTTTTGCTAAGATGTAGACGACAAGAGAGGCTAAAGAGTGGATGTTAGCAAATGACACCCATCTTCAAAAAAGGCAATTAAGAGGACTCGCCATAGTACAAACCAGCCAGCCTCTTTTTTATCCCCAGGAAGTTGATGAAGCAGCTCTTCCTGGAAATCCTTGCCAGGCACATGACAGATGACCAAATAATGTAGTTAGCATGATTTTTCAGGGGAATTTCATGCTGAACATCACTTTAAACTCCTCTGATGAATCAACTTGACTGGTAGATGAAGGGAATATTATCTGCCTGGGCTTCAGGGAGGTTTTTGACGTACCTCTACATGGCATCACACATACATATGGAAGCAATAGTGCAAAGGGGAGGGAATCAGTGTCTTTTCAGTGATGCTGAGGGAAAAGACAAGAGGCAGTGGGCACACACTGAAATACAGGAGATTGCCTTTGAACATCAGTAAATGTTTCTTTACTGTCAGGGTGACTGAACCACGGCACAGACTGCCCAGAAAGATTGTGGAGCTTGGATCTTTGAAGACATTAAAAGTACACCCAGATAGAATCCTGGGCAAGAGGCTCTAGGTATCCTGGTTTAGGCAGGGGGGTTGGGCCTGGTTAGCCCCACCAACCCCTTCCACTCTCTTTCATTCTGTGCTAGTGAATTCTCTTCAAGATGCATTTCAAAGCACTGGCATGACAAAGTTCTGTGCAGACAGAGATCCAAATGGACATGGCATCTAAGTTCCTTAAGCAGTGTTCAAGAAGAATGTAAAACTCTGGCACAAGTGTCTCTTCCCTAACTGAATCCCTTTCATGGGAAAATTCCCAGCTCTAGAAAGATCTTCTGATACGCATGCTTAAGACTGACACTGGCTGAGCAAATTTCTCCCTATGTATATCTAAGACCAGTTAGGATCTTCACCCAAAGTGCTGTCAACATAGTCACAGAATGCCTATTGTTAAGAAGTGACAGCTTCCATCAGAATGGCAGCTATTGGTCCACAAAATGGATTAATGGATGGGAATTATCTACGTGGGTTAAAAACAAAAATAAAGAGTTGGTCTTTATTTATCAATTTCATGGCAATATTGATAAGGGAAGAAAAAGATCTAAGTCCTTGACTTTCTGGACTCGAGGAAAGATTTTAAAAATTCCTTGTAAAAATGTATGATCACAATCAGACTATTGAAACCATTTTAGTTGGGAACAAAGTTCCAAAATTGTCTAGATAGTGGCAAAGAAGCCAAGAAAATAGGAAAGAAACAAAAAGAGAGCAAAAGAGTCAGCTTCAGTGTACAAGCTCGTTCTAGAAGTAGTCTGCTGGGAAAAGGAACCCCCAGCTAAATTTCCAATGTATTCCTGCGCTTGATTCAGTAACTGGTCAATGTAAAAACCAATCCTTTTGTACAACTTCTTCCAGCAACAAAAACTCCAACAGGTTGACACTACCATCATGCCTGTTCCAGACATATTTAAAAGAGAAATGATGATTTTCTTGAAAACCTACTTACATAAAAGTTGCAAGATGGTGGAGGGATTCCCACATCCTCCTTCCTCCATCTGGCTTGAAAGTATATTTGATAAAATATGCAACAAAGCACATGATTTATAAGGGAGAGTCAAATGGATGATTTGGGAATCGATCTCTTGTTGATAGTAAACTTCATATCCACTCGGTGTGACCTTTTTAAAACAAAATGTGGAGCTGAGGCATGAATCTGCCACAACAATTGTAAAGCAAACATACACACTCCCCTTCATATGCCCCCCCCTCCACACACACCTAGGCACACACAGAGATCAGCATAGCAGATCATGAACACCTTGGAAAAGACTGAAATGCTAAATGCCTCTCTTGATGGGCAAAAGAGCTGGTGCAGTAATTCAAATGCCTGGTACAAAAATTCTGTTTAATATTTAGCTCCTATTTAAAACACAGCTTTTCATTTCATTCTATTTACAGAATATTTTCATTTCATTTGTTTCTTTAAAATTACTTAGTTCTCACCTGTTGTATGTCTAGGAATATTTTCTTCCAAAAATAGAAAAAAATAGATGATATCTTTTCAGCAGAAAACATTGGTTGATACAATTTTAAACCATCATGATATGGAAGAATTCTTCTGTCCCTCTCGAAGGTGGAAGAAGCATTTGGATCACAGATCATCTACAATGAAATACTTGACATGTTTAAGATGCTTTCAATCAATTTTGATCGTCAATTGCTTATTTGTTGTAAACAGTAATTTTTCAGTGAAGGGAAAGTGTGTGTGGTATATCTACATGATATGTTCAAAGGCAGTTCCTACTAATGGCCAGGCTGAATTCCAGTAAATAATGTCCCGAATGATATTTTGCCGCCTTCTTTGGCGCTTCATGAAATCTTACCCCGATGAAGTGCTGAAACACAGAGATTTTCTCTTAGAGAGTGTCTCATGTTGTAACCTATCCCATGGATTTTATGCTGTAATTCTTATCTCTTTTAAAATTTACTATCTTCTGTACAGTTTTCATGAAACTTTCTGTTACAGTAGTGAATAGCACAGATAAATGTCATTTTGTACAACTTTGAATTTACCCCAAGAGCTGAGAGAAAACTTGATCCTATACTTCAATCCGAGTTTCTTCTATAGTCCAACTTTGTTTCTCTACCATCAAGCTTCTCCTTTGTTGCTGCTCCAAGCCCCGTCCAAGGTGACCTTGAATACTTTCAGGGATGGGACACCCACAACTTCTCTGGGCAACCTGTTCCAGTGTTCCAGCACTCCCACAGTAAAAAAGGCCTTCCTTTCATCTAATATGTGTAGGAAATCATAAATCTAGGCATAGAAGCTTGGAGTGCAAATTTGAAATTCTTTGGATTTGAAGCACATTTTATATGAATACTGACTTACAGATGACTAAAAGATGTTGATGGGCATTTGAGCTGACAAGTTTTGAAAAAGTGCACGGAAATTAAAATTGAAACCACTAAAATTAAAAACTCCTTGCCATTTTCTTTTTCCTCTCCTATTCAAAATTGCATATGTCAGATATCAGTGCTTCATGCAAACCTCTCAGATGCTCTCAGAGAAAAAGCTTTTCTTTCAGACTAAGTTGCGGTTGACGTAGAACACTAGCAGGAGTGAAAGATTTTCTGGGCATCGGGGCAGCCCGTTCTCCTTGGATTTGTGTGCAGAATGCATTTTATCCAAACTGGAAAATAGATCCCAGCTCTGTTCTATTCATCATTCTTACTTCATCAGGCCAGAAGATTCTGTGAAAAGTAGCCTGTGGACCTTGAAGACAGCGCATGTGAACCAGATGAGAGGTGATAGAGAAGTTGAGGGAGAGAAGAAAGAGCATGAGGCTGAAACCAGAAAGTATTTCTCCACGTGATCATGGAAGATTGCAGGAGCCACTTGGTACTATCAAACCAGCCCAACTTGGCACTGGTGCCACCTTGGGTCTGGGAGCCATGTTGCATATCGTGCATTTTAAGGAGCCAGCTGGCCACACCCAGCCATATGCCCCCAAACACAAACCAAGGCCCTTTTCTCTGGCAAACAAAACTCAGCTGCCCTGCTTCTGGATGGCAGATTGCAGGAACCACTTGGTACTATCAAACCAGCCCAACTTGGCACTGGTGCCACCATGGGTCTGGTCACCATCCTGCCTATTGTAGCTTTTCAGGAGCCAGCCGGTCACTCTCAGCCATAGGCCCCGAGACACAAAACTCGGCCCGTTTCCCTGGCAAACAAAAGTAAGCTGCCCCGCTTCTGGATGGCAGATTGCAGGAGCTACTTAGTACTATCAAATCAGCCCGACTTGGCACAGGTGCCACCTTGGATCTGGGAACCATCCTGTGTATCGTGGATTTTCAGGGGCCAGCCAGCCACTCTCAGCCATATGCCCCCAAAAACAAACCACGGACCTTTTCTCTGGCAAACAAAAATCAACTGCCCCACTTCTGGATGGCAGATTGCAGGAGCCACTTGGGACTATCACACCAGCACAACATGGCACTGCTGCCAACTTGGATCTGGGAACAATCCTACGTATCGTACATATTCAGGAACCAGCCGAACACTCCCAGCCACAGGCCCCCAAACACAAACAAAGGCCCATTTCCCTGGAAAACAAAACTCAGCTGCCCCGCTTCTGGATGGCAGTTTGCAGGAGCCACTTGGTACTATCAAACCAGCCCAACTTGGCACTGGTACCACCTTGGGTCTGGGAACCATCCTGCGTATCGTGGATTTTAAGGAGCCAGCCGGCTACTCCCAGCCACAGGCCCCCAACAAAAACCACGGCCCTTTTTTCTGGCAAACAAAACTTAGCTGCCTCACTTCTGGATGGCAGATTGCAGGAGCCACTTGGTGTAATCAAACCAGCCCGACTTGGCACTGGTGCCACCTTGGGTCTGGGAACCATCCTGCGTATCGTGGATTCTAAGGAGCCAGCCGGCCACTGCCAGCCACAGGCCCCCAAACAAAATCAACGGCGCTGTTCCCTGGAAAACAAAACACGCCTGCCAACTTTTTGATGGAGTTTGCAGGAGCCACTTGGTACTATCAAACCAGCCTGACTTGGCACTGGTGCCACCTTGGGTCTGGGAAACATCCTGCGTATCGTGGATTCTTAGGAGCCAGCCGGCCACTCCTAGCCACAGGCCCCCAAACAAAAACCTAGGCCTATTTCTCTGGCAAACAAAAGTAAGCTGCCCCGCTTCTGGATGGCAGATTGCAGGAGACACTTGGTACTATCAAACCAGCCCAACTTGGCACTGGTGCCACCTTGGATCTGGGAACCATGCTCTGTATCGTGGATATTCAGGGGCCAGCCGGCCACTCTCAGCCATATGTCCCCAAACAGAAACCTCGGCCCGTTTCTCTGGCAAACAAAACTCAACTGCCCCTCTTCTGGATGGCAAATTGCAGGATGAACTTGATACTAAAACCGCAGGCCGACTTGGTAGTGGTGACACCTTGGGCCTGGGAACCATCATGCGTATCGAGCATTTTAAGGAGCCAGCCGGCCACTCCCAGCAATATGCCCCCAAAAACAATCCACGGAATTTTTCTCTGGCAAACAAAATCAGCTGCCCCGCTTCTGGATGGCAGATTGCAGGAGCAACTTTGCACCATCAAACCAGCCGGACTTGGCACTGGTGCCACCTTGCATCTGGGAACCATGCTGCCTAGCGTGGATTTTCAGGAGCCAGCCGGCCACTCTCAGCCATAGGCCCCCAAACAAAACCCACGGCCCGTTTCCCTGGCAAACAAAATTAAGCTGCCCCGCTTCTGGATGGCAGATTGCAGGACGCACTTGGTAGTATCAAACCAGCCCGACTTGGCACTGGTGCCACCTTGGGTCTGGGAACCATCATGCGTATCGTGGGTTCAAAGGAGCCAGCCGGCCACTCCCAGCCACAGGCCCCCAAATAGAAACAACGGCGCTTTTCCCTGGAAAACAAAACTCGCCTGCCAACTTTTTCATGGCAGATTGCAGGAGCCACTTGGTACTATCAAACCAGCCCAACTTGGCACTGGTGCCACCATGGGTCTGGTCACCATCCTGCCTATTGTAGCTTTCCAGGAGCCAGCCGGTCACTCCCAGCCATAGGTCCCCAGTCACAAACCTCGGCCCGTTTCCCTGGCAAACAAAAGTAAGCTGCCCCGCTTCTGGATGGCAGATTGCAGGAGCCCCTTGGTACTATCAAACCAGCCAAACTTGGCACTGGTGCCACCTCTGGTCTGGGAACCATGCTGCGTAACGCAGATTCTAAGGCGCCAGTCGGCCACTCCCAGCCACAAGCCCCCAAACACAAACAACGGCGCTATTCTCTGGCAAACAAAACTCCACTGCCCCTCTTCTGGATGGCAAATTGCAGGACGCACTTGGTACTATAAAAACAACCCGACTTGGCACTGGTGCCACCTTGGGTCTGGGAACCATCCTGCGTACCGATCTTTTTAATGAGACAGCCGGTCACTCCCAGCCATATGCCCCCAAACACAACCCACGGCCCTTTTCTCTGGCAAACAAAACTCAACTGCACCGCTTCTGGATGGCAGATTGCAGGAGCCACTTGGTACTATCAAACCAGCCCGACTTGGCACTGGTGCCACCTTGGGTCTGGGAACCATCCTGCGTATTGTGGGTTGTCAGGAGCCAGCCGAACACTCTCGGCCACAGACCCCAATCAAAAACAACGGCCCGTTTCACAGGCAAACAAAACTCAGCTGCCCCGCTTCTGGATGGGAGATTGCAGGAGGCACTTGACACTGTGAAACCAGCCCCACTTGGCACTGGTGCCACCTTGGGTCTGGGAACCATGCTGCGTATCATGGATTTTCAGGAGCCAGCCGGCCACTCCCAGCCACAGGCCCCCAAACACAAACCACAGCCTTTTTCTCTGGCAAACAAAATTCAGCTGCCCCGCTTCTGGATGGCAGATTGCAGGAGCCACTTGGGACTATCACACCAGCACAACATGGCACTGCTGCCACCTTGGATCTGGGAACCATCCGTCCTATCGTGGATTTTCAGGGGCCAGCCGGTCACTCTCAGCCATAGGCCCCAAACACAAACCACGGCCCTTTTCTCTGGAAAACAAAACTCAACTGCCCCTCTTCTGGATGGCAGATTGCAGGAGCCACTGGGTACTATGAAACCAGCCCTACTTGGCACTGGTGCCACCTTGGGTCTGGGAACCATGCTGCGTATCATGGATTTTCAGGAGCCAGCCGGCCACTGCCAGCCACAGGCCCCGAAACACAAACAACAGCCTTTTTCTCTGGCAAACAAAATTCAGCTGCCCCGCTTCTGGATGGCAGATTGCAGGAACCACTTGGTACTAACAAACCAGCCCGACTTGGCACTGGTGCCACCTTGGGTCTGGGAACCATCCTGCGTATTGTGGGTTGTCAGGAGCCAGCCGAACACTCTCGGCCACAGACCCCAATCAAAAACAACGGCCCGTTTCACAGGCAAACAAAACTCAGCTGCCCCGCTTCTGGATGGGAGATTGCAGGAGGCACTTGACACTGTGAAACCAGCCCCACTTGGCACTGGTGCCACCTTGGGTCTGGGAACCATGCTGCGTATCATGGATTTTCAGGAGCCAGCCGGCCACTCCCAGCCACAGGCCCCCAAACACAAACCACAGCCTTTTTCTCTGGCAAACAAAATTCAGCTGCCCCGCTTCTGGATGGCAGATTGCAGGAGCCACTTGGGACTATCACACCAGCACAACATGGCACTGCTGCCACCTTGGATCTGGGAACCATCCGTCCTATCGTGGATTTTCAGGGGCCAGCCGGTCACTCTCAGCCATAGGCCCCAAACACAAACCACGGCCCTTTTCTCTGGAAAACAAAACTCAACTGCCCCTCTTCTGGATGGCAGATTGCAGGAGCCACTGGGTACTATGAAACCAGCCCTACTTGGCACTGGTGCCACCTTGGGTCTGGGAACCATGCTGCGTATCATGGATTTTCAGGAGCCAGTCGGCCACTGCCAGCCACAGGCCCCGAAACACAAACAACAGCCTTTTTCTCTGGCAAACAAAATTCAGCTGCCCCGCTTCTGGATGGCAGATTGCAGGAACCACTTGGTACTAACAAACCAGCCCGACTTGGCACTGGTGCCACCTTGGGTCTGGGAACCATCCTGCGTATCGTGGATTCTAAGGAGCCAGCTGGCCAGTCCCAGCCACAGGCCCCAAAACTCACACAACGGTGCTTTTCCCTGGAAAACAAAACTCGCCTGCCAAACATTTGATGGCAGATTGCAGGAGCCACTTGGTACTATCAAACCAGCCCAACTTGGCACTGGTGCCACCATGGGTCTGGTCACCATCCTGCCTATCGTAGCTTTGCAGGTGCCAGCCAGCCACCCCCAGCCAGAGGCCCGTAGACAAATATTTCGGCCCGTTTCCCTGGCAAACACAAGTAAGCTACCCCGCTTCTGGATGGCAGATTGCAGGAGCCACTTTGCACCATCAAACCAGCCCAACTTGGCACTGGTGCCACCTCAAGTCTGGGAACCATCCTCCGTATCGTGGGTTCTAAGGAGCCAGCCGGCCACTCCCAGCCACAGGCCCCCAAACACAAACAACGGCGCTTTTCCCTGGAAAACAAAACTCGCCTGCCAACTTTTTGATGGCAGATTGCAGGAGCCACTTGGTACTATCAAACCAGCCCAACTTGGCACTGGTGCCACCATGGGTCTGGTCACCATCCTGCCTATCGTAGCTTTTCAGGAGCCAGCCGGTCACTCGCAGCCTTAGGCCCCCAGACACAAACCTCGGCACGTTTCCCTGGCAAACAAAAGTAAGCTGCCCCGCTTCTGGATGGCAGATTGCAGGAACCACTTGGTATTATCAAACCAGCCCAACTTGGCACTGGTGCCACCTTGGGTCTGGATACCATGCTGCGTATCGTGGATTCTAAGGAGCCAGCCGGCCACTCCCAGCCACAGGCCTCCAATCAAAAACAACGGCGCTTTTCCCTGGAAAACAAAACTCAACTGCCCTTCTTCTGGATGGAAAATTGCAGGACGCACTTGGTACTACAAAAACAGCCAAACTAGGCAATGGTGCCACCATGGATCTGGGAACCATCCTGCGTATCGAGCTTCTTAAGGAGCCAGCCGGCCACTCCCAGCCATATGCCCCCAAAAACAAACCACGGAACTTTACTCTGGCAAACAAAGATCCGCTGCCCCCCGTCAGGATGGCAGATTGCAGGAGCCACTTGGTACTATCAAACGAGCCCGACTTGGCCCTGGTGCCACCTTGAGTCTGGGAACCATCCTGCGTATTGTGGATTGTCAGTAGCCAGTCGACCATTCTCGGCCACAGACCCCAATCAAAAACAACGGCCGGTTCACAGGCAAAAGAACTCAGCTGCCCCGTTTCTGGATGGGAGACTGCATGAGGCACTTGACACTGTCAAACCAGCCCCACTTGGCACTGGTGCCATCTTGGGTCTGGGAACCATGCTGCGTATCATGGATTTTCAGGAGCCAACTGGCCACTGCCAGCCACAGGCCCCCAAACACAAACCTCGGCCCGTTTCCCTGGAAAACAAAAGTAAGCTACCCCGCTTCTGGATGGCAGATTGCAGGAACCACTTGGTACTATCAAACCAGCCCGACTTGGCACTGGTGCCATCTTGGGTCTGGGAACCATCCTGCGTATCGTGGATTCTAAGGAGCCAGCCGGCCACTCCCAGCCACAGGCCCGCAAACACAAACAACGGCGCTTTTCCCTGGAAAACAAAACTCGCCTGCCAACGTTTTGATGGCAGATTGCAGGAGCCACTTGGTACTATCAAATCAGCCCAACTTGGCACTGGTGCCACCATGGGTCTGGTCACCATCCTGCCTATCGTAGCTTTTCACGAGCCAGCCGGTCACTCCCAGCCATAGGCCTCTAGACAAAAACCTCGGCCCGTTTCCCTGGCAAAAAAAAGGAAGCTACCCCGCTACTGGATGGCAGATTGCAGGAGCTACTTTGCACCATCAAACTAGCCCGACTTGGCACTGGTGCCACCTCTGGTCTGGGAACAATGCTGCGTATCGTGGATTCTAAGGAGCCAGCCGGCCACTCCCAGCCACAGGCCCCCAAACACAAACAACGGCGCTTTTTCCTGGAAAACAAAACTCGCCTGCCAACTTTTTGATGGCAGATTGCAGGAGCCACTTGGTACTATCAAACCAGCCCAACTTGGCACTGGTGCCACCATGGGTCTGGTCACCATCCTGCCTATCGTAGCTTTTCAGGACCTAGCAGGTCACTCCCAGCCATAGGCCCCCAGACAAAAAGCTCGGCCCATTTCCCTGGCAAACAAAAGTAAGCTGCCCCGCTTCTGGATGGCAGATTGCAGGATCCACTTGTTATAATCAAACCAGCCCAACTTGGCACTGGTGCCACCTTGGGTCTGGGAACCATCCTGCGTATCGTGGATTCTAAGGAGCCAGCTGGCCACTCCCAGCCACAGGCCCCCAAACACAAACAACGGCGCTTTTCCCTGGAAAACAAAACTCGCCTGCCAACTTTTTGATGGCAGATTGCAGGAGCTACTTGGTACTATCAAACCAGCCCAACTTGGCACTGGTGCCACCGCTGGTCGGGTCACCATCCTGCCTATCGTAGCTTTTCAGGAGCCAGCCGGTCACTCCCAGCCATAGGCCCCCAGACAAAAACCTCGGCCCGTTTCCCTGGCAAACAAAAGTAAGCTGCCCCGCTTCTGGATGGCAGATTGCAGGACGCAATTGGTACTATCAAACCAGCCCAACTTGGAAATGGTGCCACCTTGGGTCTGGGAACCATCCTGCGTATCGTGGATTCTAAGGAGCCAGCCGGTCACTCCCAGCCACAGGCCCCCAAATACAAACCACAGCGCTTTTCCCTGGAAAACAAAACTCGCCTGCCAACTTTTTGATGACAGATTGCAGGAGCCACTTGGTACTATCAAATCAGCCCAACTTGGCACTGGTGCCACCATGGGTCTGGTCACCATCCTGCCTATCGTAGCTTTTCAGGAGCCAGCCGGTCACTCCCAGCCATAGGCCCCCAGACACAAACCTCGGCCCGTTTCCCTGGCAAACAAAAGTAAGCTGCCCCGCTTCTGGATGGCAGATTGCAGGAGCCACTTTGCACCATCAAACTGGCCCGACTTGTCACTGGTGCCACCTCAGGTCTGGGAACCATCCTGAGTATCGTGGATTCCAATTAGCAAGACGACCACTCCCAGCCACAGGCCCCCAAACACAAACAACGGCGCTTTTCCCTGGAAAACAAAACTCGCCTGCCAACTTTTTGATGGCAGATTGCAGGAGCCACTTGGTACTATCAAACCAGCCCAACTTGGCACTGGTGCCACCATGGGTCTGGTCACCATCCTGCCTATCGTAGCTTTTCAGGAGCCAGCCGGTCACTCCCAGCCATAGGCCCCCAGACACAAAGCTCGGCCCGTTTCCCTGGCAAACAAAATTAAGCTGCCCCGCTTCTGGATGGCAGATTGCAGGATCCACTTGTTATTTTCAAACCAGCCCGACTTGGTACTGGTGCCACCTCTGGTCTGGGAACCATCCTGCGTATCGTGGATTCTAAGGAGCCAGCCGGCCACTCCCAGCCACAGGCCCCCAAACACAAACAACGGCGCTTTTCCCTGGAAAACAAAACTCGCCTGCCAACATTTTGATGGCAGATTGCAGGAACCACTTGGTACTATCAAACCAGCCCAACTTGGCACTGGTGCCACCTTGGGTCTGGGAACCATCCGGCGTATCGTGTGTTGAAAGGAGCCAGCCGGCCACTCCAGCCACAGGCCCGCAGACAAAAACAACGGCGCTTTTCCCTGGAAAACAAAACTCGCCTGCTGACTTTTTGATGGAAGATTGCAGGAGCCACTTTGTACTTTGAAATCAGCCGAACATGGCTCTGGTGCCACCATGGGTCTGGTCACCATCCTGCCTATCGTAGCTTTTCACGAGCCAGCCGGTCACTCCCAGCCATAGGCCCCCAGACACAAAGCTCGGCCCGTTTCCCTGGCAAACAAAAGTAAGCTGCCCCGCTTCTGGATGGCAGATTGCAGGACGCACTTGGTACTATCAAACCAGCCCAACTTGGCACTGGTGCCACCTCAGGTCTGGGAACCATCCTGCGTATTGTGGATTCTAAGGAGCCAGCCGGCCACTCCCAGCCACAGGCCCCCAAACACAAACAACGGCGCTTTTCCCTAGAAAACAAAACTCGCCTGCCAAATTTTGATGGCAGATTACAGGAGCCACTTGGTACTATCAAACCAGCCCAACTTGGCACTGGTGCCACCATGGGTCTGGTCACCATCCTGCCTATCGTAGCTTTTCAGGAGCCAGCCGGTCACTCACAGCCATAGACCCCAGACACAAAGCTCGGCCCGTTTCCCTGGCAAACAAAAGTAAGCTGCCCCGCTTCTGGATGGCAGATTGCAGGAGCCACTTTGCACCATCAAACTAGCCGGACTTGGCACTGGTGCCACCTCAGGTCTGGGAACCATCCTGCGTATCGTGGATTCTAAGGAGCCAGCCGGCCACTCCCAGCCACAGGCCCTCAAACACAAACAACGGCGCTTTTCCCTGGAAAACAAAACTCGCCTGACAACTTTTTGATGGCAGATTGCAGGAGCCACTTGGTACTATCAAACCAGCCCAACTTGGCACTGGTGCCACCTTGGGTCTGGATACCATGCTGCGTATCGTGGATTCTAAGGAGCCAGCCGGCCACTCCCAGCCACAGGCCCCCAAACACAAACAACGACGCTTTTCCCTGGAAAACAAAACTCGCCTGCCAAATTTTGATGACAGGTTGCAGGAGCCACTTGGTGCTATCAAACCAGCCCAACTTGGCACTGGTGCCACCATGGGTCTGGTCACCATCCTGCACATCGTAGCTCTTCAGGAACCAGCCGGTCATTCCCAGCCATAGGCCCCCAGACACAAAGCTCGACCCGTTTCCGTGGCAAACAAAAGTAAGCTGCCCCGCTTCTGGATGGCAGATTGCAGGAGCCACTTGGTATAATCAAACCAGCCCGACTTGGCACTGGTGCCACCTCTGGTCTGGGAACCATCCTGCGTATCGTGGATTCTAAGGAGCCAGCCGGCCACTCCCAGCCGCAGGCCCTCAAACCCAAAACACGGCGCTTTTCCCTGGAAAACAAAACTCGCCTGCCAAATTTTGATGGCAGATTGCAGGAGCCACTTGGTACTATCAAACCAGCCCAACTTGGCACTGGTGCCACCATGGGTCTGGTCACCATCCTGCCTATGGTAGCTTTTCAGGAGCCATCCGGTCACTCCCAGCCATAGGCCCCCAGACACAAACCTCGGCCCGTTTCCCTGGCAAACAAAAGTAAGCTGCCCCGCTTCTGGATGGCAGATTGCAGGAACCACTTGGTATTATCAAACCAGCCCAACTTGGCACTGGTGCCACCTTGGGTCTGGATACCATGCTGCGTATCGTGGATTCTAAGGAGCCAGCCGGCCACTCCCAGCCACAGGCCCCCAAACACAAACAACGGCGCTTTTCCCTGGAAAATAAAACTCGCCTGCCAACTTTTTGATGGCAGATTGCAGGAGCAACTTGCTACTATCAAATCAGCCCAACTTGGCACTGGTGCCACCATGGGTCTGGTCACCATCCTGCCTATCGTAGCTTTTCACGAGCCAGCCGGTCACTCCCAGCCATAGGCCCCCAGACAAAAACCTCGGCCATTTTCCCTGGCAAACAAAAGTAAGCTACCCCGCTTCTGCTTGGCAGATTGCAGGAGCCACTTTGCAGCATCAAACTAGCCCGACTTGGCACTGGTGCCACGTCAGGTCTGGGAACCATCCTGCGTATCGTGGATTCCAATTAGCAAGCCGGCCACTCTCAGCCACAGGCCCCCAAACACAAACAACGGCGCTTTTCCCTGGAAATCAAAACTCGCCTGCCAAATTTTTGATGGCAGATTGCAGGAGCCACTTGGTAATATCAAATCAGCCCAACTTGGCACTGGTGCCACCATGGGTCTGGTCACCATCCTGCCTATCGTAGCTTTTCAGGAGCCAGCCGGTCACTCCCAGCCATAGGCCCCCAGACACAAACCTCGGCCCGTTTCCCTGGAAAACAAAAGTAAGCTGCCCCGCTTCTGGATGGCAGATTGCAGGAGCCACTTTGCACCATCAAACTGGCCCGACTTGTCACTGGTGCCACCTCAGGTCTGGGAACCATCCTGCGTATCGTGGATTCCAATTAGCAAGACGGCCACTCCCAGCCACAGGCCCCCAAACACAAAGAACGGCGCTTTTCCCTGGAAAACAAAACTCGCCTGCCAACATTTTGATGGCAGATTGCAGGAAGCACTTGGTACTATCACACCAGCACAACATGGCACTGCTGCCACCTTGGATCTGGGAACCATCCGTCCTATCGTGGATTTTCAGGGGCCAGCCGGTCACTCTCAGCCATAGGCCCCAAACACAAACCACGGCCCTTTTCTCTGGAAAACAAAACTCAACTGCCCCTCTTCTGGATGGCAGATTGCAGGAGCCACTGGGTACTATGAAACCAGCCCTACTTGGCACTGGTGCCACCTTGGGTCTGGGAACCATGCTGCGTATCATGGATTTTCAGGAGCCAGTCGGCCACTGCCAGCCACAGGCCCCGAAACACAAACAACAGCCTTTTTCTCTGGCAAACAAAATTCAGCTGCCCCGCTTCTGGATGGCAGATTGCAGGAACCACTTGGTACTAACAAACCAGCCCGACTTGGCACTGGTGCCACCTTGGGTCTGGGAACCATCCTGCGTATCGTGGATTCTAAGGAGCCAGCTGGCCAGTCCCAGCCACAGGCCCCAAAACTCACACAACGGTGCTTTTCCCTGGAAAACAAAACTCGCCTGCCAAACATTTGATGGCAGATTGCAGGAGCCACTTGGTACTATCAAACCAGCCCAACTTGGCACTGGTGCCACCATGGGTCTGGTCACCATCCTGCCTATCGTAGCTTTGCAGGTGCCAGCCAGCCACCCCCAGCCAGAGGCCCGTAGACAAATATTTCGGCCCGTTTCCCTGGCAAACACAAGTAAGCTACCCCGCTTCTGGATGGCAGATTGCAGGAGCCACTTTGCACCATCAAACCAGCCCAACTTGGCACTGGTGCCACCTCAAGTCTGGGAACCATCCTCCGTATCGTGGGTTCTAAGGAGCCAGCCGGCCACTCCCAGCCACAGGCCCCCAAACACAAACAACGGCGCTTTTCCCTGGAAAACAAAACTCGCCTGCCAACTTTTTGATGGCAGATTGCAGGAGCCACTTGGTACTATCAAACCAGCCCAACTTGGCACTGGTGCCACCATGGGTCTGGTCACCATCCTGCCTATCGTAGCTTTTCAGGAGCCAGCCGGTCACTCGCAGCCTTAGGCCCCCAGACACAAACCTCGGCACGTTTCCCTGGCAAACAAAAGTAAGCTGCCCCGCTTCTGGATGGCAGATTGCAGGAACCACTTGGTATTATCAAACCAGCCCAACTTGGCACTGGTGCCACCTTGGGTCTGGATACCATGCTGCGTATCGTGGATTCTAAGGAGCCAGCCGGCCACTCCCAGCCACAGGCCTCCAATCAAAAACAACGGCGCTTTTCCCTGGAAAACAAAACTCAACTGCCCTTCTTCTGGATGGAAAATTGCAGGACGCACTTGGTACTACAAAAACAGCCAAACTAGGCAATGGTGCCACCATGGATCTGGGAACCATCCTGCGTATCGAGCTTCTTAAGGAGCCAGCCGGCCACTCCCAGCCATATGCCCCCAAAAACAAACCACGGAACTTTACTCTGGCAAAAAAAGATCCGCTGCCCCCCGTCAGGATGGCAGATTGCAGGAGCCACTTGGTACTATCAAACGAGCCCGACTTGGCCCTGGTGCCACCTTGAGTCTGGGAACCATCCTGCGTATTGTGGATTGTCAGTAGCCAGTCGACCATTCTCGGCCACAGACCCCAATCAAAAACAACGGCCGGTTCACAGGCAAAAGAACTCAGCTGCCCCGTTTCTGGATGGGAGACTGCATGAGGCACTTGACACTGTCAAACCAGCCCCACTTGGCACTGGTGCCATCTTGGGTCTGGGAACCATGCTGCGTATCATGGATTTTCAGGAGCCAACTGGCCACTGCCAGCCACAGGCCCCCAAACACAAACCTCGGCCCGTTTCCCTGGAAAACAAAAGTAAGCTACCCCGCTTCTGGATGGCAGATTGCAGGAACCACTTGGTACTATCAAACCAGCCCGACTTGGCACTGGTGCCATCTTGGGTCTGGGAACCATCCTGCGTATCGTGGATTCTAAGGAGCCAGCCGGCCACTCCCAGCCACAGGCCCGCAAACACAAACAACGGCGCTTTTCCCTGGAAAACAAAACTCGCCTGCCAACGTTTTGATGGCAGATTGCAGGAGCCACTTGGTACTATCAAATCAGCCCAACTTGGCACTGGTGCCACCATGGGTCTGGTCACCATCCTGCCTATCGTAGCTTTTCACGAGCCAGCCGGTCACTCCCAGCCATAGGCCTCTAGACAAAAACCTCGGCCCGTTTCCCTGGCAAAAAAAAGGAAGCTACCCCGCTACTGGATGGCAGATTGCAGGAGCTACTTTGCACCATCAAACTAGCCCGACTTGGCACTGGTGCCACCTCTGGTCTGGGAACAATGCTGCGTATCGTGGATTCTAAGGAGCCAGCCGGCCACTCCCAGCCACAGGCCCCCAAACACAAACAACGGCGCTTTTTCCTGGAAAACAAAACTCGCCTGCCAACTTTTTGATGGCAGATTGCAGGAGCCACTTGGTACTATCAAACCAGCCCAACTTGGCACTGGTGCCACCATGGGTCTGGTCACCATCCTGCCTATCGTAGCTTTTCAGGACCTAGCAGGTCACTCCCAGCCATAGGCCCCCAGACAAAAAGCTCGGCCCATTTCCCTGGCAAACAAAAGTAAGCTGCCCCGCTTCTGGATGGCAGATTGCAGGATCCACTTGTTATAATCAAACCAGCCCAACTTGGCACTGGTGCCACCTTGGGTCTGGGAACCATCCTGCGTATCGTGGATTCTAAGGAGCCAGCTGGCCACTCCCAGCCACAGGCCCCCAAACACAAACAACGGCGCTTTTCCCTGGAAAACAAAACTCGCCTGCCAACTTCTTGATGGCAGATTGCAGGAGCTACTTGGTACTATCAAACCAGCCCAACTTGGCACTGGTGCCACCGCTGGTCGGGTCACCATCCTGCCTATCGTAGCTTTTCAGGAGCCAGCCGGTCACTCCCAGCCATAGGCCCCCAGACAAAAACCTCGGCCCGTTTCCCTGGCAAACAAAAGTAAGCTGCCCCGCTTCTGGATGGCAGATTGCAGGACGCAATTGGTACTATCAAACCAGCCCAACTTGGAAATGGTGCCACCTTGGGTCTGGGAACCATCCTGCGTATCGTGGATTCTAAGGAGCCAGCCGGTCACTCCCAGCCACAGGCCCCCAAATACAAACCACAGCGCTTTTCCCTGGAAAACAAAACTCGCCTGCCAACTTTTTGATGACAGATTGCAGGAGCCACTTGGTACTATCAAATCAGCCCAACTTGGCACTGGTGCCACCATGGGTCTGGTCACCATCCTGCCTATCGTAGCTTTTCAGGAGCCAGCCGGTCACTCCCAGCCATAGGCCCCCAGACACAAACCTCGGCCCGTTTCCCTGGCAAACAAAAGTAAGCTGCCCCGCTTCTGGATGGCAGATTGCAGGAGCCACTTTGCACCATCAAACTGGCCCGACTTGTCACTGGTGCCACCTCAGGTCTGGGAACCATCCTGAGTATCGTGGATTCCAATTAGCAAGACGACCACTCCCAGCCACAGGCCCCCAAACACAAACAACGGCGCTTTTCCCTGGAAAACAAAACTCGCCTGCCAACTTTTTGATGGCAGATTGCAGGAGCCACTTGGTACTATCAAACCAGCCCAACTTGGCACTGGTGCCACCATGGGTCTGGTCACCATCCTGCCTATCGTAGCTTTTCAGGAGCCAGCCGGTCACTCCCAGCCATAGGCCCCCAGACACAAAGCTCGGCCCGTTTCCCTGGCAAACAAAATTAAGCTGCCCCGCTTCTGGATGGCAGATTGCAGGATCCACTTGTTATTTTCAAACCAGCCCGACTTGGTACTGGTGCCACCTCTGGTCTGGGAACCATCCTGCGTATCGTGGATTCTAAGGAGCCAGCCGGCCACTCCCAGCCACAGGCCCCCAAACACAAACAACGGCGCTTTTCCCTGGAAAACAAAACTCGCCTGCCAACATTTTGATGGCAGATTGCAGGAACCACTTGGTACTATCAAACCAGCCCAACTTGGCACTGGTGCCACCTTGGGTCTGGGAACCATCCGGCGTATCGTGTGTTGAAAGGAGCCAGCCGGCCACTCCAGCCACAGGCCCGCAGACAAAAACAACGGCGCTTTTCCCTGGAAAACAAAACTCGCCTGCTGACTTTTTGATGGAAGATTGCAGGAGCCACTTTGTACTTTGAAATCAGCCGAACATGGCTCTGGTGCCACCATGGGTCTGGTCACCATCCTGCCTATCGTAGCTTTTCACGAGCCAGCCGGTCACTCCCAGCCATAGGCCCCCAGACACAAAGCTCGGCCCGTTTCCCTGGCAAACAAAAGTAAGCTGCCCCGCTTCTGGATGGCAGATTGCAGGACGCACTTGGTACTATCAAACCAGCCCAACTTGGCACTGGTGCCACCTCAGGTCTGGGAACCATCCTGCGTATTGTGGATTCTAAGGAGCCAGCCGGCCACTCCCAGCCACAGGCCCCCAAACACAAACAACGGCGCTTTTCCCTAGAAAACAAAACTCGCCTGCCAAATTTTGATGGCAGATTACAGGAGCCACTTGGTACTATCAAACCAGCCCAACTTGGCACTGGTGCCACCATGGGTCTGGTCACCATCCTGCCTATCGTAGCTTTTCAGGAGCCAGCCGGTCACTCACAGCCATAGACCCCAGACACAAAGCTCGGCCCGTTTCCCTGGCAAACAAAAGTAAGCTGCCCCGCTTCTGGATGGCAGATTGCAGGAGCCACTTTGCACCATCAAACTAGCCGGACTTGGCACTGGTGCCACCTCAGGTCTGGGAACCATCCTGCGTATCGTGGATTCTAAGGAGCCAGCCGGCCACTCCCAGCCACAGGCCCTCAAACACAAACAACGGCGCTTTTCCCTGGAAAACAAAACTCGCCTGACAACTTTTTGATGGCAGATTGCAGGAGCCACTTGGTACTATCAAACCAGCCCAACTTGGCACTGGTGCCACCATGGGTCTGGTCACCATCCTGCCTATCGTAGCTTTTCAGGAGCCAGCCGGTCACTCCCAGCCATAGGCCCCCAGACAAATACCTCGGCCCGTTTCCCTGGAAAACAAAAGTAAGCTGCCCCACTTCTGGATGGCAGATTGCAGGACGCACTTGGTACTATCAAACCAGCCCAACTTGGCACTGGTGCCACGTCAAGTCTGGGAACCATCCTGCGTATCGTGGATTCTAAGGAGCCAGCCGGCCACTCCCAGCCACAGGCCCTCAAACACAAACAACGACGCTTTTCCCTGGAAAACAAAACTCGCCTGCCAACTTTTTGATGGCAGATTGCAGGAGCCACTTGGTACTATCAAACCAGCCCAACTTGGCACTGGTGCCACCATGGGTCTGGTCACCATCCTGCCTATCGTAGCTTTCCAGGAGCCAGCCGGTCACTCCCAGCCATAGGCCCCAAGACACAAAGCTCGGCCCGTTTCCCTGGCAAAAAAAAGAAAGCTGCCCCGCTTCTGGATGGCAGATTGCCGGACGCACTTGTTACTATCAAACCAGCCCAATGTGGCACTGGTGCCACCTCTGGTCTGGGAACCATCCTGCGTATCGTGGATTCTAATTAGCCATCCGGCCACTCCCAGCCACAGGCCCCCAAACACAAACAACGACGCTTTTCCCTGGAAAACAAAACTCGCCTGCCAAATTTTGATGACAGATTGCAGGAGCCACTTGGTGCTATCAAACCAGCCCAACATGGCACTGGTGCCACCATGGGTCTGGTCACCATCCTGCACATCGTAGCTCTTCAGGAACCAGCCGGTCATTCCCAGCCATAGGCCCCCAGACACAAAGCTCGACCCGTTTCCGTGGCAAACAAAAGTAAGCTGCCCCGCTTCTGGATGGCAGATTGCAGGAGCCACTTGGTATAATCAAACCAGCCCGACTTGGCACTGGTGCCACCTCTGGTCTGGGAACCATCCTGCGTATCGTGGATTCTAAGGAGCCAGCCGGCCACTCCCAGCCGCAGGCCCTCAAACCCAAAACACGGCGCTTTTCCCTGGAAAACAAAACTCGCCTGCCAAATTTTGATGGCAGATTGCAGGAGCCACTTGGTACTATCAAACCAGCCCAACTTGGCACTGGTGCCACCATGGGTCTGGTCACCATCCTGCCTATGGTAGCTTTTCAGGAGCCATCCGGTCACTCCCAGCCATAGGCCCCCAGACACAAACCTCGGCCCGTTTCCCTGGCAAACAAAAGTAAGCTGCCCCGCTTCTGGATGGCAGATTGCAGGAACCACTTGGTATTATCAAACCAGCCCAACTTGGCACTGGTGCCACCTTGGGTCTGGATACCATGCTGCGTATCGTGGATTCTAAGGAGCCAGCCGGCCACTCCCAGCCACAGGCCCTCAAACACAACCAACGGCGCTTTTCCCTGGAAAACAAAACTCGCCTGACAACTTTTTGATGGCAGATTGCAGGAGCCACTTGGTACTATCAAACCAGCCCAACTTGGCACTGGTGCCACCATGGGTCTGGTCACCATCCTGCCTATCGTAGCTTTTCAGGAGCCAGCCGGTCACTCCCAGCCATAGGCCCCCAGACAAATACCTCGGCCCGTTTCCCTGGAAAACAAAAGTAAGCTGCTCCACTTCTGGATGGCAGATTGCAGGACGCACTTGGTACTATCAAACCAGCCCGACTTGGCACTGGTGCCACGTCAAGTCTGGGAACCATCCTGCGTATCGTGGATTCTAAGGAGCCAGCCGGCCACTCCCAGCCACAGGCCCTCAAACACAAACAACGACGCTTTTCCCTGGAAAACAAAACTCGCCTGCCAACTTTTTGATGGCAGATTGCAGGAGCCACTTGGTACTATCAAACCAGCCCAACTTGGCACTGGTGCCACCATGGGTCTGGTCACCATCCTGCCTATCGTAGCTTTCCAGGAGCCAGCCGGTCACTCCCAGCCATAGGCCCCAAGACACAAAGCTCGGCCCGTTTCCCTGGCAAAAAAAAGAAAGCTGCCCCGCTTCTGGATGGCAGATTGCCGGACGCACTTGGTACTATCAAACCAGCCCAATGTGGCACTGGTGCCACCTTGGGTCTGGGAACCATCCTGCGTATCGTGGATTCTAATTAGCCATCCGGCCACTCCCAGCCACAGGCCCCCAAACACAAACAACGACGCTTTTCCCTGGAAAACAAAACTCGCCTGCCAAATTTTGATGACAGGTTGCAGGAGCCACTTGGTGCTATCAAACCAGCCCAACTTGGCACTGGTGCCACCATGGGTCTGGTCACCATCCTGCACATCGTAGCTCTTCAGGAACCAGCCGGTCATTCCCAGCCATAGGCCCCCAGACACAAAGCTCGACCCGTTTCCGTGGCAAACAAAAGTAAGCTGCCCCGCTTCTGGATGGCAGATTGCAGGAGCCACTTGGTATAATCAAACCAGCCCGACTTGGCACTGGTGCCACCTCTGGTCTGGGAACCATCCTGCGTATCGTGGATTCTAAGGAGCCAGCCGGCCACTCCCAGCCGCAGGCCCTCAAACCCAAAACACGGCGCTTTTCCCTGGAAAACAAAACTCGCCTGCCAAATTTTGATGGCAGATTGCAGGAGCCACTTGGTACTATCAAACCAGCCCAACTTGGCACTGGTGCCACCATGGGTCTGGTCACCATCCTGCCTATGGTAGCTTTTCAGGAGCCATCCGGTCACTCCCAGCCATAGGCCCCCAGACACAAACCTCGGCCCGTTTCCCTGGCAAACAAAAGTAAGCTGCCCCGCTTCTGGATGGCAGATTGCAGGAACCACTTGGTATTATCAAACCAGCCCAACTTGGCACTGGTGCCACCTTGGGTCTGGATACCATGCTGCGTATCGTGGATTCTAAGGAGCCAGCCGGCCACTCCCAGCCACAGGCCCCCAAACACAAACAACGGCGCTTTTCCCTGGAAAATAAAACTCGCCTGCCAACTTTTTGATGGCAGATTGCAGGAGCAACTTGCTACTATCAAATCAGCCCAACTTGGCACTGGTGCCACCATGGGTCTGGTCACCATCCTGCCTATCGTAGCTTTTCACGAGCCAGCCGGTCACTCCCAGCCATAGGCCCCCAGACAAAAACCTCGGCCATTTTCCCTGGCAAACAAAAGTAAGCTACCCCGCTTCTGCTTGGCAGATTGCAGGAGCCACTTTGCAGCATCAAACTAGCCCGACTTGGCACTGGTGCCACGTCAGGTCTGGGAACCATCCTGCGTATCGTGGATTCCAATTAGCAAGCCGGCCACTCTCAGCCACAGGCCCCCAAACACAAACAACGGCGCTTTTCCCTGGAAATCAAAACTCGCCTGCCAAATTTTTGATGGCAGATTGCAGGAGCCACTTGGTAATATCAAATCAGCCCAACTTGGCACTGGTGCCACCATGGGTCTGGTCACCATCCTGCCTATCGTAGCTTTTCAGGAGCCAGCCGGTCACTCCCAGCCATAGGCCCCCAGACACAAACCTCGGCCCGTTTCCCTGGAAAACAAAAGTAAGCTGCCCCGCTTCTGGATGGCAGATTGCAGGAGCCACTTTGCACCATCAAACTGGCCCGACTTGTCACTGGTGCCACCTCAGGTCTGGGAACCATCCTGCGTATCGTGGATTCCAATTAGCAAGACGGCCACTCCCAGCCACAGGCCCCCAAACACAAAGAACGGCGCTTTTCCCTGGAAAACAAAACTCGCCTGCCAACATTTTGATGGCAGATTGCAGGAAGCACTTGGTACTATCACACCAGCACAACATGGCACTGCTGCCACCTTGGATCTGGGAACCATCCGTCCTATCGTGGATTTTCAGGGGCCAGCCGGTCACTCTCAGCCATAGGCCCCAAACACAAACCACGGCCCTTTTCTCTGGAAAACAAAACTCAACTGCCCCTCTTCTGGATGGCAGATTGCAGGAGCCACTGGGTACTATGAAACCAGCCCTACTTGGCACTGGTGCCACCTTGGGTCTGGGAACCATGCTGCGTATCATGGATTTTCAGGAGCCAGTCGGCCACTGCCAGCCACAGGCCCCGAAACACAAACAACAGCCTTTTTCTCTGGCAAACAAAATTCAGCTGCCCCGCTTCTGGATGGCAGATTGCAGGAACCACTTGGTACTAACAAACCAGCCCGACTTGGCACTGGTGCCACCTTGGGTCTGGGAACCATCCTGCGTATCGTGGATTCTAAGGAGCCAGCTGGCCAGTCCCAGCCACAGGCCCCAAAACTCACACAACGGTGCTTTTCCCTGGAAAACAAAACTCGCCTGCCAAACATTTGATGGCAGATTGCAGGAGCCACTTGGTACTATCAAACCAGCCCAACTTGGCACTGGTGCCACCATGGGTCTGGTCACCATCCTGCCTATCGTAGCTTTGCAGGTGCCAGCCAGCCACCCCCAGCCAGAGGCCCGTAGACAAATATTTCGGCCCGTTTCCCTGGCAAACACAAGTAAGCTACCCCGCTTCTGGATGGCAGATTGCAGGAGCCACTTTGCACCATCAAACCAGCCCAACTTGGCACTGGTGCCACCTCAAGTCTGGGAACCATCCTCCGTATCGTGGGTTCTAAGGAGCCAGCCGGCCACTCCCAGCCACAGGCCCCCAAACACAAACAACGGCGCTTTTCCCTGGAAAACAAAACTCGCCTGCCAACTTTTTGATGGCAGATTGCAGGAGCCACTTGGTACTATCAAACCAGCCCAACTTGGCACTGGTGCCACCATGGGTCTGGTCACCATCCTGCCTATCGTAGCTTTTCAGGAGCCAGCCGGTCACTCGCAGCCTTAGGCCCCCAGACACAAACCTCGGCACGTTTCCCTGGCAAACAAAAGTAAGCTGCCCCGCTTCTGGATGGCAGATTGCAGGAACCACTTGGTATTATCAAACCAGCCCAACTTGGCACTGGTGCCACCTTGGGTCTGGATACCATGCTGCGTATCGTGGATTCTAAGGAGCCAGCCGGCCACTCCCAGCCACAGGCCTCCAATCAAAAACAACGGCGCTTTTCCCTGGAAAACAAAACTCAACTGCCCTTCTTCTGGATGGAAAATTGCAGGACGCACTTGGTACTACAAAAACAGCCAAACTAGGCAATGGTGCCACCATGGATCTGGGAACCATCCTGCGTATCGAGCTTCTTAAGGAGCCAGCCGGCCACTCCCAGCCATATGCCCCCAAAAACAAACCACGGAACTTTACTCTGGCAAACAAAGATCCGCTGCCCCCCGTCAGGATGGCAGATTGCAGGAGCCACTTGGTACTATCAAACGAGCCCGACTTGGCCCTGGTGCCACCTTGAGTCTGGGAACCATCCTGCGTATTGTGGATTGTCAGTAGCCAGTCGACCATTCTCGGCCACAGACCCCAATCAAAAACAACGGCCGGTTCACAGGCAAAAGAACTCAGCTGCCCCGTTTCTGGATGGGAGACTGCATGAGGCACTTGACACTGTCAAACCAGCCCCACTTGGCACTGGTGCCATCTTGGGTCTGGGAACCATGCTGCGTATCATGGATTTTCAGGAGCCAACTGGCCACTGCCAGCCACAGGCCCCCAAACACAAACCTCGGCCCGTTTCCCTGGAAAACAAAAGTAAGCTACCCCGCTTCTGGATGGCAGATTGCAGGAACCACTTGGTACTATCAAACCAGCCCGACTTGGCACTGGTGCCATCTTGGGTCTGGGAACCATCCTGCGTATCGTGGATTCTAAGGAGCCAGCCGGCCACTCCCAGCCACAGGCCCGCAAACACAAACAACGGCGCTTTTCCCTGGAAAACAAAACTCGCCTGCCAACGTTTTGATGGCAGATTGCAGGAGCCACTTGGTACTATCAAATCAGCCCAACTTGGCACTGGTGCCACCATGGGTCTGGTCACCATCCTGCCTATCGTAGCTTTTCACGAGCCAGCCGGTCACTCCCAGCCATAGGCCTCTAGACAAAAACCTCGGCCCGTTTCCCTGGCAAAAAAAAGGAAGCTACCCCGCTACTGGATGGCAGATTGCAGGAGCTACTTTGCACCATCAAACTAGCCCGACTTGGCACTGGTGCCACCTCTGGTCTGGGAACAATGCTGCGTATCGTGGATTCTAAGGAGCCAGCCGGCCACTCCCAGCCACAGGCCCCCAAACACAAACAACGGCGCTTTTTCCTGGAAAACAAAACTCGCCTGCCAACTTTTTGATGGCAGATTGCAGGAGCCACTTGGTACTATCAAACCAGCCCAACTTGGCACTGGTGCCACCATGGGTCTGGTCACCATCCTGCCTATCGTAGCTTTTCAGGACCTAGCAGGTCACTCCCAGCCATAGGCCCCCAGACAAAAAGCTCGGCCCATTTCCCTGGCAAACAAAAGTAAGCTGCCCCGCTTCTGGATGGCAGATTGCAGGATCCACTTGTTATAATCAAACCAGCCCAACTTGGCACTGGTGCCACCTTGGGTCTGGGAACCATCCTGCGTATCGTGGATTCTAAGGAGCCAGCTGGCCACTCCCAGCCACAGGCCCCCAAACACAAACAACGGCGCTTTTCCCTGGAAAACAAAACTCGCCTGCCAACTTTTTGATGGCAGATTGCAGGAGCTACTTGGTACTATCAAACCAGCCCAACTTGGCACTGGTGCCACCGCTGGTCGGGTCACCATCCTGCCTATCGTAGCTTTTCAGGAGCCAGCCGGTCACTCCCAGCCATAGGCCCCCAGACAAAAACCTCGGCCCGTTTCCCTGGCAAACAAAAGTAAGCTGCCCCGCTTCTGGATGGCAGATTGCAGGACGCAATTGGTACTATCAAACCAGCCCAACTTGGAAATGGTGCCACCTTGGGTCTGGGAACCATCCTGCGTATCGTGGATTCTAAGGAGCCAGCCGGTCACTCCCAGCCACAGGCCCCCAAATACAAACCACAGCGCTTTTCCCTGGAAAACAAAACTCGCCTGCCAACTTTTTGATGACAGATTGCAGGAGCCACTTGGTACTATCAAATCAGCCCAACTTGGCACTGGTGCCACCATGGGTCTGGTCACCATCCTGCCTATCGTAGCTTTTCAGGAGCCAGCCGGTCACTCCCAGCCATAGGCCCCCAGACACAAACCTCGGCCCGTTTCCCTGGCAAACAAAAGTAAGCTGCCCCGCTTCTGGATGGCAGATTGCAGGAGCCACTTTGCACCATCAAACTGGCCCGACTTGTCACTGGTGCCACCTCAGGTCTGGGAACCATCCTGAGTATCGTGGATTCCAATTAGCAAGACGACCACTCCCAGCCACAGGCCCCCAAACACAAACAACGGCGCTTTTCCCTGGAAAACAAAACTCGCCTGCCAACTTTTTGATGGCAGATTGCAGGAGCCACTTGGTACTATCAAACCAGCCCAACTTGGCACTGGTGCCACCATGGGTCTGGTCACCATCCTGCCTATCGTAGCTTTTCAGGAGCCAGCCGGTCACTCCCAGCCATAGGCCCCCAGACACAAAGCTCGGCCCGTTTCCCTGGCAAACAAAATTAAGCTGCCCCGCTTCTGGATGGCAGATTGCAGGATCCACTTGTTATTTTCAAACCAGCCCGACTTGGTACTGGTGCCACCTCTGGTCTGGGAACCATCCTGCGTATCGTGGATTCTAAGGAGCCAGCCGGCCACTCCCAGCCACAGGCCCCCAAACACAAACAACGGCGCTTTTCCCTGGAAAACAAAACTCGCCTGCCAACATTTTGATGGCAGATTGCAGGAACCACTTGGTACTATCAAACCAGCCCAACTTGGCACTGGTGCCACCTTGGGTCTGGG
The DNA here is from genome assembly GCF_035770615.1 of Melospiza melodia melodia. Taxonomy (NCBI): domain Eukaryota; kingdom Metazoa; phylum Chordata; class Aves; order Passeriformes; family Passerellidae; genus Melospiza; species Melospiza melodia. The sequence goes on along the minus strand of NC_086196.1, from coordinate 92,262,674 downwards.
AACCATCCGGCGTATCGTGTGTTGAAAGGAGCCAGCCGGCCACTCCAGCCACAGGCCCGCAGACAAAAACAACGGCGCTTTTCCCTGGAAAACAAAACTCGCCTGCTGACTTTTTGATGGAAGATTGCAGGAGCCACTTTGTACTTTGAAATCAGCCGAACATGGCTCTGGTGCCACCATGGGTCTGGTCACCATCCTGCCTATCGTAGCTTTTCACGAGCCAGCCGGTCACTCCCAGCCATAGGCCCCCAGACACAAAGCTCGGCCCGTTTCCCTGGCAAACAAAAGTAAGCTGCCCCGCTTCTGGATGGCAGATTGCAGGACGCACTTGGTACTATCAAACCAGCCCAACTTGGCACTGGTGCCACCTCAGGTCTGGGAACCATCCTGCGTATTGTGGATTCTAAGGAGCCAGCCGGCCACTCCCAGCCACAGGCCCCCAAACACAAACAACGGCGCTTTTCCCTAGAAAACAAAACTCGCCTGCCAAATTTTGATGGCAGATTACAGGAGCCACTTGGTACTATCAAACCAGCCCAACTTGGCACTGGTGCCACCATGGGTCTGGTCACCATCCTGCCTATCGTAGCTTTTCAGGAGCCAGCCGGTCACTCACAGCCATAGACCCCAGACACAAAGCTCGGCCCGTTTCCCTGGCAAACAAAAGTAAGCTGCCCCGCTTCTGGATGGCAGATTGCAGGAGCCACTTTGCACCATCAAACTAGCCGGACTTGGCACTGGTGCCACCTCAGGTCTGGGAACCATCCTGCGTATCGTGGATTCTAAGGAGCCAGCCGGCCACTCCCAGCCACAGGCCCTCAAACACAAACAACGGCGCTTTTCCCTGGAAAACAAAACTCGCCTGACAACTTTTTGATGGCAGATTGCAGGAGCCACTTGGTACTATCAAACCAGCCCAACTTGGCACTGGTGCCACCATGGGTCTGGTCACCATCCTGCCTATCGTAGCTTTTCAGGAGCCAGCCGGTCACTCCCAGCCATAGGCCCCCAGACAAATACCTCGGCCCGTTTCCCTGGAAAACAAAAGTAAGCTGCCCCACTTCTGGATGGCAGATTGCAGGACGCACTTGGTACTATCAAACCAGCCCAACTTGGCACTGGTGCCACGTCAAGTCTGGGAACCATCCTGCGTATCGTGGATTCTAAGGAGCCAGCCGGCCACTCCCAGCCACAGGCCCTCAAACACAAACAACGACGCTTTTCCCTGGAAAACAAAACTCGCCTGCCAACTTTTTGATGGCAGATTGCAGGAGCCACTTGGTACTATCAAACCAGCCCAACTTGGCACTGGTGCCACCATGGGTCTGGTCACCATCCTGCCTATCGTAGCTTTCCAGGAGCCAGCCGGTCACTCCCAGCCATAGGCCCCAAGACACAAAGCTCGGCCCGTTTCCCTGGCAAAAAAAAGAAAGCTGCCCCGCTTCTGGATGGCAGATTGCCGGACGCACTTGTTACTATCAAACCAGCCCAATGTGGCACTGGTGCCACCTCTGGTCTGGGAACCATCCTGCGTATCGTGGATTCTAATTAGCCATCCGGCCACTCCCAGCCACAGGCCCCCAAACACAAACAACGACGCTTTTCCCTGGAAAACAAAACTCGCCTGCCAAATTTTGATGACAGATTGCAGGAGCCACTTGGTGCTATCAAACCAGCCCAACATGGCACTGGTGCCACCATGGGTCTGGTCACCATCCTGCACATCGTAGCTCTTCAGGAACCAGCCGGTCATTCCCAGCCATAGGCCCCCAGACACAAAGCTCGACCCGTTTCCGTGGCAAACAAAAGTAAGCTGCCCCGCTTCTGGATGGCAGATTGCAGGAGCCACTTGGTATAATCAAACCAGCCCGACTTGGCACTGGTGCCACCTCTGGTCTGGGAACCATCCTGCGTATCGTGGATTCTAAGGAGCCAGCCGGCCACTCCCAGCCGCAGGCCCTCAAACCCAAAACACGGCGCTTTTCCCTGGAAAACAAAACTCGCCTGCCAAATTTTGATGGCAGATTGCAGGAGCCACTTGGTACTATCAAACCAGCCCAACTTGGCACTGGTGCCACCATGGGTCTGGTCACCATCCTGCCTATGGTAGCTTTTCAGGAGCCATCCGGTCACTCCCAGCCATAGGCCCCCAGACACAAACCTCGGCCCGTTTCCCTGGCAAACAAAAGTAAGCTGCCCCGCTTCTGGATGGCAGATTGCAGGAACCACTTGGTATTATCAAACCAGCCCAACTTGGCACTGGTGCCACCTTGGGTCTGGATACCATGCTGCGTATCGTGGATTCTAAGGAGCCAGCCGGCCACTCCCAGCCACAGGCCCTCAAACACAACCAACGGCGCTTTTCCCTGGAAAACAAAACTCGCCTGACAACTTTTTGATGGCAGATTGCAGGAGCCACTTGGTACTATCAAACCAGCCCAACTTGGCACTGGTGCCACCATGGGTCTGGTCACCATCCTGCCTATCGTAGCTTTTCAGGAGCCAGCCGGTCACTCCCAGCCATAGGCCCCCAGACAAATACCTCGGCCCGTTTCCCTGGAAAACAAAAGTAAGCTGCTCCACTTCTGGATGGCAGATTGCAGGACGCACTTGGTACTATCAAACCAGCCCGACTTGGCACTGGTGCCACGTCAAGTCTGGGAACCATCCTGCGTATCGTGGATTCTAAGGAGCCAGCCGGCCACTCCCAGCCACAGGCCCTCAAACACAAACAACGACGCTTTTCCCTGGAAAACAAAACTCGCCTGCCAACTTTTTGATGGCAGATTGCAGGAGCCACTTGGTACTATCAAACCAGCCCAACTTGGCACTGGTGCCACCATGGGTCTGGTCACCATCCTGCCTATCGTAGCTTTCCAGGAGCCAGCCGGTCACTCCCAGCCATAGGCCCCAAGACACAAAGCTCGGCCCGTTTCCCTGGCAAAAAAAAGAAAGCTGCCCCGCTTCTGGATGGCAGATTGCCGGACGCACTTGGTACTATCAAACCAGCCCAATGTGGCACTGGTGCCACCTTGGGTCTGGGAACCATCCTGCGTATCGTGGATTCTAATTAGCCATCCGGCCACTCCCAGCCACAGGCCCCCAAACACAAACAACGACGCTTTTCCCTGGAAAACAAAACTCGCCTGCCAAATTTTGATGACAGGTTGCAGGAGCCACTTGGTGCTATCAAACCAGCCCAACTTGGCACTGGTGCCACCATGGGTCTGGTCACCATCCTGCACATCGTAGCTCTTCAGGAACCAGCCGGTCATTCCCAGCCATAGGCCCCCAGACACAAAGCTCGACCCGTTTCCGTGGCAAACAAAAGTAAGCTGCCCCGCTTCTGGATGGCAGATTGCAGGAGCCACTTGGTATAATCAAACCAGCCCGACTTGGCACTGGTGCCACCTCTGGTCTGGGAACCATCCTGCGTATCGTGGATTCTAAGGAGCCAGCCGGCCACTCCCAGCCGCAGGCCCTCAAACCCAAAACACGGCGCTTTTCCCTGGAAAACAAAACTCGCCTGCCAAATTTTGATGGCAGATTGCAGGAGCCACTTGGTACTATCAAACCAGCCCAACTTGGCACTGGTGCCACCATGGGTCTGGTCACCATCCTGCCTATGGTAGCTTTTCAGGAGCCATCCGGTCACTCCCAGCCATAGGCCCCCAGACACAAACCTCGGCCCGTTTCCCTGGCAAACAAAAGTAAGCTGCCCCGCTTCTGGATGGCAGATTGCAGGAACCACTTGGTATTATCAAACCAGCCCAACTTGGCACTGGTGCCACCTTGGGTCTGGATACCATGCTGCGTATCGTGGATTCTAAGGAGCCAGCCGGCCACTCCCAGCCACAGGCCCCCAAACACAAACAACGGCGCTTTTCCCTGGAAAATAAAACTCGCCTGCCAACTTTTTGATGGCAGATTGCAGGAGCAACTTGCTACTATCAAATCAGCCCAACTTGGCACTGGTGCCACCATGGGTCTGGTCACCATCCTGCCTATCGTAGCTTTTCACGAGCCAGCCGGTCACTCCCAGCCATAGGCCCCCAGACAAAAACCTCGGCCATTTTCCCTGGCAAACAAAAGTAAGCTACCCCGCTTCTGCTTGGCAGATTGCAGGAGCCACTTTGCAGCATCAAACTAGCCCGACTTGGCACTGGTGCCACGTCAGGTCTGGGAACCATCCTGCGTATCGTGGATTCCAATTAGCAAGCCGGCCACTCTCAGCCACAGGCCCCCAAACACAAACAACGGCGCTTTTCCCTGGAAATCAAAACTCGCCTGCCAAATTTTTGATGGCAGATTGCAGGAGCCACTTGGTAATATCAAATCAGCCCAACTTGGCACTGGTGCCACCATGGGTCTGGTCACCATCCTGCCTATCGTAGCTTTTCAGGAGCCAGCCGGTCACTCCCAGCCATAGGCCCCCAGACACAAACCTCGGCCCGTTTCCCTGGAAAACAAAAGTAAGCTGCCCCGCTTCTGGATGGCAGATTGCAGGAGCCACTTTGCACCATCAAACTGGCCCGACTTGTCACTGGTGCCACCTCAGGTCTGGGAACCATCCTGCGTATCGTGGATTCCAATTAGCAAGACGGCCACTCCCAGCCACAGGCCCCCAAACACAAAGAACGGCGCTTTTCCCTGGAAAACAAAACTCGCCTGCCAACATTTTGATGGCAGATTGCAGGAAGCACTTGGTACTATCAAACCAGCCCAACCTGGCACTGGTGCCACCTTGGGTCTGGGAACCATCCGGCGTATCGTGTGTTGAAAGGAGCCAGCCGGCCACTCCAGCCACAGGCCCGCAGACACAAACAACGGCGCTTTTCCCTGGAAAACAAAACTCAGCTGCCCTGCTTCTGGATGGCAGATTGCAGGAACCACTTGGTACTATCAAACCAGCCCAACTTGGCACTGGTGCCACCATGGGTCTGGTCACCATCCTGCCTATTGTAGCTTTTCATGAGCCAGCCGGTCATTCTCAGCCATAGGCCCCGAGACACAAAACTCGGCCCGTTTCCCTGGCAAACAAAAGTAAGCTGCCCCGCTTCTGGATGGCAGATTGCAGGAGCTACTTAGTACTATCAAATCAGCCCGACTTGGCACAGGTGCCACCTTGGATCTGGGAACCATCCTGTGTATCGTGGATTTTCAGGGGCCAGCCAGCCACTCTCAGCCATATGCCCCCAAAAACAAACCCCGGACCTTTTCTCTGGCAAACAAAAATCAACTGCCCCACTTCTGGATGGCAGATTGCAGGAGCCACTTGGGACTATCACACCAGCACAACATGGCACTGCTGCCAACTTGGATCTCGGAACAATCCTACGTATCGTACATATTCAGGAACCAGCCGAACACTCCCAGCCACAGGCCCCCAAACACAAACAAAGGCCCATTTCCCTGGAAAACAAAACTCAGCTGCCCCGCTTCTGGATGGCAGTTTGCAGGAGCCACTTGGGACTATCAAACCAGCCCGACTTGGTAATGGTACCACCTTGGATCTGGGAACCATCCGGCGTATCGTGGATTTTCAGGGGCCAGCCGGTCATTCCCAGCCATATGCCCCCAAACACAAACCTCGGCCCTTTTCTCTGGCAAACAAAACTCAACTGCCCCTCTTCTGGATGGCAAATTGCAGGACGCACTTGGTACTACAAAAAGAGCCCAACTTGGCAGTGGTGCCACCTTGGCTCTGGGAACCATCCTGCGTATCGAGCATTTTAAGGAGCCAGCCGGCAATTCCCAGCCGTATGCCCCAAAAAGAAACCATGGACATTTTCTCTGGCAAAAAAAACTCAGCTGTCCCGCTTCTGGATGGCAGATTGCAGGAGTCACTTTGAACCCTACAACCAGCCTTACTTGGCACTGGTGCCACCTTGGATCTGGGAACCATCCTGCCTATCGTTGATTTTCAGGGGCCAGCCGGCCACTCTCAGCCATAGGCCCCCAAACACAAACCACAGCCCTTTTCTCTAGCAAACAAAATTCAACTGCCCCGCTTCTGGATGGCAAATTGCAGGAGCCACTGGGTACTACAAAAACAGCCTGACTTGGCACTGGTGCCACCTTGCGTCTGGTTACCATGCGGCGTATCGTGCATTTTAAGGAGCCAGGTGGCCACTCCCAGCCATATGCCCCCAAACACAACCCACGGGCCTTTTCTCTGGCAAACAAAACTCAGCTGCCCCGCTTCTGGATGGCAGATTGCAGGAGCCACTTGGTACTATCAAACCAGCCCAATTTGGCACTGGTGCCACCATGGGTCTGGTCACCATCCTGCCTATCGTAGCTTTTCAGGAGCCAGCCGGTCACTCCCAGCCGTAGGCCCACAGACACAAAACTCGGCCCGTTTCCCTGACAAACAAAAGTAAGCTGCCCCGCTTCTGGATGGCAGATTGCAGGAGCCACTTGCTACTATCAAACCACCCGACTTGGCACTGGTGCCACCTCTGGTCTGGGAACCATCCTGCGTATCGTAGATTCTAATTAGCCATCCGTCCACTCCCAGGCACAGGCCCCCAAACACAAACAACGGCGCTTTTCCCTGGAAAACAAAACTCGTCTGCCATCTTTTTGATGGCAGATTGCCGGAGCCACTTGGTACTATCAAACCAGCCCAACTTGGCACTGGTGCCACCATGGGTCTGGTCACCATCCTGCCTATCGTAGCTTTTCAGGAGCCAGCCGGCCACTCCCTGCCACAGGCCCCCAAACACAAACAACGGCGCTTTTCCCTGGAAAACAAAATTCGCCTGCCAACTTTTTGATGGCAGATTGCAGGAGCCACTTGGTACTATCAAATCAGCCCAACTTGGCACTGGTGCCACCATGGGTCTGGTCAACATCCTGCCTATCGTAGCTTTTCAGGAGCCAGCCGGTCACTCCCAGCCATAGGCCCTCAGACCCAAACCTCGGCCCGTTTCCCTGGCAAACAAAAGTAAGCTGCCCCGCTTCTGGATGGCAGATTGCAGGAGCCACTTGGTAGTATCAAACCAGCCCTACTTGGTACTGGTGCCAACTTGGGTCTGGGAAACATCCTGCGTATCGTGGATTCTAAGGAGCCAGCCGGCCACTCCCAGCCACAGGCCCCCAAACACAAACAACGGCGCTTTTCCCTGGAAAACAAAACTCGCCTACCAACATTTTGATGGCAGATTGCAGGAGCCACTTGGTACTATCAAATCAGCCGAACTTGGCACTGGTGCCACCATGGGTCTGGTAACCATCCTGCCTATCGTACCTTTTCAGGAGCCAGCTGGTCACTCCCAGCCATAGGCCCCCAGACAAAACCCTCGGCTCCTTTCCCTGGCAAACAAAAGTAAGCAGCCCTGCTTCTGGATGGCAGATTGCAGGAGCCACTTTGCACCATCAAACTGGCCCGACTTGTCACTGTTGCCACCTCTGGTCTGGGAACCATCCTGCGTATCGTGGATTCTAATTAGCCAGCCGGCCACTCCCAGCCACAGGCCCCCAAACACAAACAACGGCGCTTTTCCCTGGAAAACAAAACTCGCCTGACAACTTTTTGATGGCAGATTGCAGGAGCCACTTGGTACTATCAAACCAGCCCAACTTGGCACTGGTGCCACCATGGGTCTGGTCACCATCCTGCCTATCGTAGCTTTTCAGGAGCCAGCCGGTCACTCCCAGCCATAGGCCCCCAGACACAAACCTCGGCCCGTTTCCCTGGCAAACAAAAGTAAGCTGCCCCGCTTCTGGATGGCAGATAGTAGGACGCACTTGTTACTATCAAACCAGCCCGACTTGGCACTGGTGCCACCACTGGTCTGGGAACCATCCTGCGTATCGTGGATTCTAAGGAGCCAGCCGGCCAATCCCAGCCACAGGCACCCAAACACAAACAACGGCGCTTTTCCCTGGAAAACAAAACTCGCCTGCCAAGTTTTTGATGGCAGATTGCAGGAGCCACTTGGTACTATCAAACCAGCCCAACTTGGCACTGGTGCCACCATGGGTCTGGTCACCATCCTGCCTATCGTAGCTTTTCAGGAGCCAGCCGGTCACTCCCAGCCATAGGCCCCCAGACAAATACCTCGGCCCGTTTCCCTGGCAAACAAAAGTAAGCTGCCCCGCTTCTGGATGGCAGATTCCCGGACGCACTTGGTACTATCAAACCATCCCAACTTGGCACTGGTGCCACCTCTGATCTGGGAACCATGCTGAGTATCGTGGATTCTAAGGAGCCAGCCGGCCACTCCCAGCCACAGGCCCCCAAACACAAACAACGGCGCTTTTCCCTGGAAAACAAAACTCGCCTGCCAAGTTTTTGATGGCAGATTGCAGGAGCCACTTGGTACTATCAAACCAGCCCAACTTGGCACTGGTGCCGTCATGGGTCTGGTCACCATCCTGCCTATCGTAGCTTTTCACGAGCCAGCCGGTCACTCCCAGCCATAGGCCCCCAGACAAAAACCTCGGCCCGTTACCCTGGAAAACAAAAGTAAGCTGCCCCGCTTCTGGATGGCAGATGGCAGGAACCACTTGGTACTATCAAACCAGCCCAACTTGGCACTGGTGCCACCTTGGGTCTGGGAACCATCCTGCGTATCGTGGATTCTAAGGAGCCAGCCGGTCGCTCCCAGCCACAGGCCCCCAAACAAAACCACAGGGCTATTTCCTGGAAAACAAAACTCGCCTGCCAAGTTTTTGATGGTAGATTGCAGGAGCCACTTGGTACTATCAAACCAGCCCAACTTGGCACTGGTGCCACCATGGGTCTGGTCACCATCCTGCCTATCGTAGCTTTTCAGGAGCCAGCCGGTCACTCCCAGCCATAGGCCCCGAGACACAAACCTCGGCCCGTTTCCCTGGAAAACAAAAGTAAGCTACCCCGCTTCTGGATGGCAGATTGCAGGAGCCACTTGGTACTATCAAACCAGCCCGACTTGGCACTGGTGCCACCTCAGGTCTGGGAACCATCCTGCGTATCGTGGATTCTAAGGAGCCAGCCGGCCACTCCCAGCCATAGGCCCCCAAACAAAAACAACGGCGCTTTTCCCTGGAAAACAAAACTTGCCTGCTAACTTTTTGATGGCAGATTGCAGGAGCCACTTGGTACTATCAAACCAGCCCTACTTGGCACTGGTGCCACCATGGGTCTGGTCACCATCCTGCCTATCATAGCTTATCAGGAGCCAGCCGGTCACTCCCAGCCATAGGCCCCCAGACACAAAGCTCGACCCGTTTCCCTGGCAAACAAAATCAAGCTGCCCCGCTTCTGGATGGCAGATTGCAGGAGCCACTTGGTACTATCAAACCAGCCCATCTTGGCATTGGTGCCACCTCTAGTCTGGGAACCATCCTGCGTATCGTGGATTCTAAGGAGCCAGCCGGTCACTCCCAGCCACAGGCCCCCAAACACAAACCACAGCGCTTTTCCCTGGAAAACAAAACTCGCCTGCCAAGTTTTTGATGGCAGATTGCAGGAGCCACTTGCTACTATCAAATCAGCCCAACTTGGCACTGGTGCCACCATGGGTCTGGTCACCATCCTGCCTATCGTAGCTTTTCAGGAGACAGCCGGTCCCTCCCTGCCATAGGCCCCCAGAGAAAAACCTCGGCCCATTTCCCTGGCAAACAAAAGTAAGCTGCCCCGCTTCTGGATGGCAGATTCCAGGACGCACTTGGTAGTATCAAACCAGCCCAACTTGGCACTGGTGCCACCTCTGGCCTGGGAACCATCCTGCGTATCGTGGATTCTAAAGAGCCAGCCGGTCACTCCCAGCCACAGGCCCCCAGACACAAACAACGGCGCTTTTCCCTGGACAACAAAACTCGCCTGCCAAATTTTGATGGCAGATTCCCGGAGCCACTTGGTACTATCAAACCAGCCCAACTTGACACTGGTGCCGTCATGGGTCTGGTCACCATCCTGCCTATCGTAGCTTTTCAGGAGCCAGCCGGTCACTCCCAGCCATAGGCCCCCAGACACAAAGCTCGGCCCGTTTCCGTGGCAAACAAAAGTAAGTTATCCCGCTTCTGGATGGCAGATTGCAGGAGCCACTTTTCACCATCAAACCAGCCCGACTTGGCATTGCTGCCACCTCTGGTCTGGGAACCATCCTGCGTATCGTGGATTCTAAGGAGCCAGCCGGCCACTCCCAGCCACAGGCACCCAAACACAAACAACGGCGCTTTTCCCTGGAAAACAAAACTCGCCTGACAACTTTTTGATGGCAGATTGCAGGAGCCACTTGGTACTATCAAACCAGCCCAACTTGGCACTGGTGCCACCATGGGTCTGGGAACCATCCTGCCTATCGTAGCTTTTCAGGAGCCAGCCGGTCACTCCCAGCCATAGGCCCCCAGACACAAACCTCGGCCCGTTTCCCTGGCAAACAAAAGTAAGCTACCCCGCTTCTGGATGGCAGATTGCAGGACGCACTTGGTACTATCAAACCAGCCCAACTTGGCACTGGTGCCACCTCAGGTCTGGGAACCATCCTGCGTATCGTGGATTCTAAGGAGCCAGCCGGCCACTCCCAGCCATAGGCCCCCAAACAAAAACAACGGCGCTTTTCCCTGGAAAACAAAACTTGCCTGCCAACTTTTTGATGGCAGATTGCAGGAGCCACTTGGTACTATCAAACCAGCCCAACTTGGCACTGGTGCCACCATGGGTCTGGTCACCATCCTGCCTATCGTAGCTTTTCAGGAGCCAGCCGGTCACTCCCAGCCGTAGGCCCACAGACACAAAACTCGGCCGGTTTCCCTGACAAACAAAAGTAAGCTGTCCCGCTTCTGGATGGCAGATTGCAGGAGCCACTTGCTACTATCAAACCACCCGACTTGGCACTGGTGCCACCTCTGGTCTGGGAAACATCCTGCGTATCGTAGATTCTAATTAGCCATCCGTCCACTCCCAGGCACAGGCCCCCAAACACAAAAAACGGCGCTTTTCCCTGCAAAACAAAACTCGTCTGCCATCTTTTTGATGGCAGATTGCCGGAGCCACTTGGTACTATAAACCAGCCCAACTTGGCACTGGTGCCACCATGGGTCTGGTCACCATCCTGCCTATCGTAGCTTTTCAGGAGCCAGCCGGCCACTCCCTGCCACAGGCCCCCAAACACAAACAACGGCGCTTTTCCCTGGAAAACAAAATTCGCCTGCCAATATTTTGATGGCAGATTGCAGGAGCCACTTGGTACTATCAAATCAGCCCAACTTGGCACTGGTGCCACCATGGGTCTGGTCAACATCCTGCCTATCGTAGCTTTTCAGGAGCCAGCCGGTCACTCCCAGCCATAGGCCCCCAGACCCAAACCTCGGCCCGTTTCCCTGGCAAACAAAAGTAAGCTGCCCCGCTTCTGGATGGCAGATTGCAGGAGCCACTTGGTAGTATCAAACCAGCCCTACTTGGTACTGGTGCCAACTTGGGTCTGGGAAACATCCTGCGTATCGTGGATTCTAAGGAGCCAGCCGGCCACTCCCAGCCACAGGCCTCTAAACACAAACAAGGGCGCTTTTCCCTGGAAAACAAAACTCTCCTGCCAACTTTTTGATGGCAGATTGCAGGAGCCACTTGGTACTATCAAACCAGCCCAACTTGGCACTGGTGCCACCATGGGTCTGGTCACCATCCTGCCTATCGTAGCTTTTCAGGAGCCAGCCGGCCACTCCCAGCCATAGGCCCCCAGGCACAAACCTCGGCCCGTTTCCCTGGCAAACAAAAGTAAGCTGCCCCGCTTCTGGATGGCAGATTCCCGGACGCACTTGTTACAATCAAACCAGCCCAACTTGGCACTGGTGCCACCTCTGGTCTGGGAACCATGCTGAGTATCGTGGATTCTAAGGAGCCAGCCGGCCACTCCCAGCCACAGGCCCCCAAACACAAACAACGGCGCTTTTCCCTGGAAAACAAAACTCGCCTGCCAAGTGTTTGATGGCAGATTGCAGGAGCCACTTGGTACTATCAAACCCGCCCAACTTGGCACTGGTGCCACCATGGGTCTGGTCACCATCCTGCCTATCGTAGCTTTTCAGGAGCCAGCCGGTCACTCCCCGCCATAGGCCCCCAGACACAAACCTCGGCCCGTTTCCCTGTCAAACAAAAGTAAGCTACCCCGCTTCTGGATGGCAGATTGCAGGACGCACTTGGTACTATCAAACCAGCCCAACTTGGCACTGGTGCCACCTCAGGTCTGTGAACCATCCTGCGTCTCGTGGATTCTAAGGAGCCAGCCGGCCACTCCCACCCATAGGCCCCCAAACAAAATCAACGGCGCTTTTCCCTGGAAAACAAAACTCGCCTGCCAACTTTTTGATGGCAGATTGCAGGAACCACTTGGTATTATCAAGCCAGCCCGACTTGGCACTGGTGCCACCTTGGGTCTGGGAACCATCCTGCGTATCGTGGATTCTAAGGAGCCAGCCGGCCACTCCCTGCCACAGGCCCCCAAACACAAACAACGGCGCTTTTCCCTGGAAATCAACACTCGCTTGCCGACTTTTTGATGGCAGATTGCAGGAGCCACTTGGTACTATCAAACCAGCCCAACTTGGCACTGGTGCCACCATGGGTCTGGTCACCATCATGCCTCTCGTAGCTTTTCAGGAGCCAGCTGGTCACTCCCAGCCATAGGCCCCCCGAAAAAAACCTCGGCTCCTTTCCCTGGCAAACAAAAGTAAGCAGCCCTGCTTCTGGATGGCAGATTGCAGGAGCCACTTTGCACCATCAAACTGGCCCGACTTGTCACTGTTGCCACCTCTGGTCTGGGAACCATCCTGCGTATCGTGGATTCTAATTAGCCAGCCGGCCACTCCCAGCCACAGGCCCCCAAACACCAACAACGGCGCTTTTCCCTGGAAAACAAAACTCGCCTGACAACTTTTTGATGGCAGATTGCAGGAGCCACTTGGTACTATCAAACCAGCCCAACTTGGCACTGGTGCCACCATGGGTCTGGTCACCATCCTGCCTATCGTAGCTTTTCAGGAGCCAGCCGGTCACTCCCAGCCATAGGCCCCCAGACACAAAGCTCGGCCCGTTTCCCTGGCAAACAAAAGTAAGCTGCCCCGCTTCTGGATGGCAGATAGTAGGACGCACTTGTTACTCTCAAACCAGCCCGACTTGGCACTGGTGCCACCACTGGTCTGGGAACCATCCTGCGTATCGTGGATTCTAAGGAGCCAGCCGGCCACTCCCACCCACAGGCCCCCAAACACAAACAACGGCGCTTTTCCCTGGAAAACAAAACTCGCCTGCCAACTTTTTGATGGCAGATTGCAGGAGCCACTTGGTACTATCAAACCAGCCCAACTTGGCACTGGTGCCACCATGGGTCTGGTCACCATCCTGACTATCGTAGCTTTTCAGGAGCCAGCCGGTCACTCCCAGCCATAGGCCCCCAGACAAATACCTCGGCCCGTTTCCCTGGCAAACAAAAGTAAGCTGCCCCGCTTCTGGATGGCAGATTGCAGGACGCACTTGGTACTATCAAACCAGCCCGACTTGGCACTGGTGCCACCACTGGTCTGGGAACCATCCTGCGTATCGTGGATTCTAAGGAGCCAGCCGGCCACTCCCTGCCACAGGCCCCCAAACACAAACAACGGCGCTTTTCCCTGGAAAACAAAACTCGCCTGCCAACATTTTGATGGCAGATTGCAGGAGCCACTTGGTACTATCAAACCAGCCCAACTTGGCACTGGTGCCACCATGGGTCTGGTCACCATCCTGCCTATCGTAACTTTTCAGGAGCCAGCCGGTCACTCCCAGCCATAGGCCCCCAGACAAAAACCTCGGCCCGTTTCCCTGGCAAACAAAAGTAAGCTGCCCCGCTTCTGGATGGCAGATTCCCGGACGCACTTGGTACTATCAAACCAGCCCAACTTGGCACTGGTGCCACCTCTGATCTTCGAACCATGCGGAGTATCGTGGATTCTAAGGAGCCAGCCGGCCACTCCCAGCCACAGGCCCCCAAACACAAACAACGGCGCTTTTCCCTGGAAAACAAAACTCGCCTGCCAAGTTTTTGATGGCAGATTGCAGGAGCCACTTGGTACTATCAAACCAGCCCAACTTGGCACTGGTGCCGTCATGGGTCTGGTCACCATCCTGCCTATCGTAGCTTTTCAGGAGCCAGCCGGTCACTCCCAGCCATAGGCCCCCAGACAAAAACCTCGGACCGTTTCCCTGGCAAACAAAAGTAAGCTGCCCCGCTTCTGGATGGCAGATTGCAGGAACCACTTGGTACTATCAAACCAGCCCAACTTGGCACTGGTGCCACCATGGGTCTGGGAACCATCCTGTGTATCGTGGATTCTAATTAGCCATCCGTCCACTCCAGGCCATAGGGCCCCAGGCACAAACAACGGCGCTTTTACCTGGAAAACAAAACTCGCCTGCCAACTTTTTGATGGCCGATTGCAGGAACCACTTGGTATTATCTAGCCAGCCCAACTTGGCACTGGTGCCACCATGGGTCTGGTCACCATCCTGCCTATCGTAGCTTTTCAGGAGCCAGCCGGTCACTCCCTGCCATAGGCCCCCAGACACAAACCTCGGACCGTTTCCCTGGCAAACAAAAGTAAGCTGCCCCGCTTCTGGATGGCAGATTGCAGGAACCACTTGTTACTATCAAACCAGCCCAACTTGGCACTGGTGCCACCATGGGTCTGGGAACCATCCTGTGTATCGTGGATTCTAATTAGCCATCCGTCCACTCCAGGCCATAGGGCCCCAGGCACAAACAACGGCGCTTTTCCCTGGAAAACAAAACTCGCCTGCCAACTTTTTGATGGCCGATTGCAGGAACCACTTGGTATTATCAAGCCAGCCCGACTTGGCACTGGTGCCACCTTGGGTCTGGGAACCATGCTGCGTATCGTGGATTCTAAGGAGCCAGCCGGCCACTCCCTGCCACAGGCCCCCAAACACAAACAACGGCGCTTTTCCCTGGAAAACAAAACTCGCCTGCCAAGTTTTTGATGGCAGATTGCAGGAGCCACTTGGTACTATCAAACCAGCCCAACTTGGCACTGGTGCCACCATGGGTCTGGTCACCATCCTGCCTATCGTAGCTTTTCAGGAGCCAGCCAGCCACCCCCAGCCAGAGGCCCCCAGACAAATATTTCGGCCCGTTTCCCTGGCAAACAAAAGTAAGCTGCCCCGCTTCTGCATGGCAGATTGCAGGAGCCACTTTGCACCGTCAAACCAGCCCAACTTGGCACTGGTGCCACCTCAGGTCTGGGAACCATCCTGCGTATCGTGGGTTCTAATTAGCCATCCGTCCACTCCAGGCCATAGGGCCCCAGGCACAAACAACGGCGCTTTTCCCTGGAAAACAAAACTCGCCTGCCAACTTTTTGATGGCCGATCGCAGGAACCACTTGGTATTATCAAGCCAGCCCAACTTGGCACTGGTGCCACCATGGGTCTGGTCACCATCCTGCCTATCGTAGCTTTTCAGGAGCCAGCCGGTCACTCCCAGCCATAGGCCCCCAGACACAAACCTCGGACCGTTTCCCTGGCAAACAAAAGTAAGCTGCCCCGCTTCTGGATGGCAGATTCCCGGACGCACTTGTTACTATCAAACCAGCCCAACTTGGCACTGGTGCCACCATGGGTCTGGGAACCATCCTGTGTATCGTGGATTCTAATTAGCCATCCGTCCACTCCAGGCCATAGGGCCCCAGGCACAAACAACGGCGCTTTTCCCTGGAAAACAAAACTCGCCTGCCAACTTTTTGATGGCCGATTGCAGGAACCACTTGGTATTATCAAGCCAGCCCGACTTGGCACTGGTGCCACCTTGGGTCTGGGAACCATGCTGCGTATCGTGGATTCTAAGGAGCCAGCTGGCCACTCCCAGCCACAGGCCCCCAAACACAAACAACGACGCTTTTCCCTGGAAATCAACACTCGCTTGCCGACTTTTTGATGGCAGATTGCAGGAGCCACTTGGTACTATCAAACCAGCCCAACTTGGCACTGGTGCCACCATGGGTCTGGTCACCATCCTGCCTATCGTAGCTTTTCATGAGCCAGCCGGCCACTCCCAGCCATAGGCCCCCAGACACAAAGCTCGGCCCGTTTCCCTGGCAAAAAAAAGTAAGCTGCCCCGCTTCTGGATGGCAGATTGCAGGACGCACTTGTTACAATCAAACCAGCCCAACTTGGCACTGGTGCTACCTCTGGTCTGGGAACCATGCTGAGTATCGTGGATTCTAAGGAGCCAGCTGGCCACTCCCAGCCACAGGCCCCCAAACACAAACAACGGCGCTTTTCCCTGGAAAACAAAACTCGCCTGCCAACTTTTTGATGGCAGATTGCAGGAGCCACTTGGTACTATCAAACCAGCCCAACTTGGCACTGGTGCCGTCATGGGTCTGGTCACCATCATGCCTATCGTAGCTTTTCAGGAGCCAGCCGGTCACTTCCAGGCTTAGGCCCCCAGACACAATCCTCGGACCGTTTCCCTGGCAAACAAAAGTAAGCTGCCCCGCTTCTGGATGGCAGATTGCAGGAACCACTTGTTACTATCAAACCAGCCCAAGTTGGCACTGGTGCCACCATGGGTCTGGGAACCATCCTGTGTATCGTGGATTCTAATTAGCCATCCGTCCACTCCAGGCCATAGGGCCCCAGGCGCAAACAACGGCGCTTTTCCCTGGAAAACAAACTCGCCTGCCAAATTTTTGATGGCAGATTGCAGGAGCCACTTGGTACTATCAAACCAGCCCAACTTGGCACTGGTGCCACCATGGGTCTGGTCACCATCCTGCCTATCGTAGCTTTTCAGGAGCCAGCCGGTCACTCCCAGCCATAGGCCCCGAGACACAAACCTCGGCCCGTTTCCCTGGCAAACAAAAGTAAGCTACCCCGCTTCTGGATGGCAGATTGCAGGACGCACTTGGTACTATCAAACCAGCCCAACTTGGCACTGGTGCCACCTCAGGTCTGGGAACCATCCTGCGTCTCGTGGATTCTAAGGAGCCAGCCGGCCACTCCCACCCATAGGCCCCCAAACAAAAACAACGGCGCTTTTCCCTGGAAAACAAAACTCGCCTGCCAACTTTTTGATGGCCGATTGCAGGAACCACTTGGTATTATCAAGCCAGCCCGACTTGGCACTGGTGCTACCTTGGGTCTGGGAACCATGCTGCGTATCGTGGATTCTAAGGAGCCAGCCGGCCACTCCCTGCCACAGGCCCCCAAACACAAACAACGGCGCTTTTCCCTGGAAATCAACACTCGCTTGCCGACTTTTTGATGGCAGATTGCAGGAGCCACTTGGTACTATCAAACCAGCCCAACTTGGCACTGGTGCCACCATGGGTCTGGTCACCATCATGCCTCTCGTAGCTTTTCAGGACCTAGCCGGTCACTCACAGCCATAGGCCCCCAGACACAAACCTTGGCCCGTTTCCCTGGCAAACAAAAGTAAGCTGCCCCGTTTCTGGATGGCAGATTTCAGTAGCAACTTTGCACCATCAAACTGGCCCGACTTGTCACTGGTGCCACTTTAGGTCTGGGAACCACCCTGCGTATCGTGGATTGTAATTAGCCATCCGGCCACTCCCACCCACAGGCCCCCAAACACAAACAACGGCGCTTTTCCCTGGAAAACAAAACTCGCCTACCAACATTTTGATGGCAGATTGCAGGAGCCACTTGGTACTATCAAATCAGCCGAACTTGGCACTGGTGCCACCATGGGTCTGGTAACCATCCTGCCTATCGTACCTTTTCAGGAGCCAGCTGGTCACTCCCAGCCATAGGCCCCCAGACAAAAACCTCGGCTCCTTTCCCTGGCAAACAAAAGTAAGCAGCCCTGCTTCTGGATGGCAGATTGCAGGAGCCACTTTGCACCATCAAACTGGCCCGACTTGTCACTGTTGCCACCTCTGGTCTGGGAACCATCCTGCGTATCGTGGATTCTAATTAGCCAGCCGGCCACTCCCAGCCACAGGCCCCCAAACACAAACAACGGCGCTTTTCCCTGGAAAACAAAACTCGCCTGACAACTTTTTGATGGCAGATTGCAGGAGCCACTTGGTACTATCAAACCAGCCCAACTTGGCACTGGTGCCACCATGGGTCTGGTCACCATCCTGCCTATCGTAGCTTTTCAGGAGCCAGCCGGTCACTCCCAGCCATAGGCCCCCAGACACAAAGCTCGGCCCGTTTCCCTGGCAAACAAAAGTAAGCTGCCCCGCTTCTGGATGGCAGATAGTAGGACGCACTTGTTAATATCAAACCAGCCCGACTTGGCACTGGTGCCACCACTGGTCTGGGAACCATCCTGCGTATCGTGGATTCTAAGGAGCCAGCCGGCCACTCCCAGCCACAGGCACCCAAACACAAACAACGGCGCTTTTCCCTGGAAAACAAAACTCGCCTGACAACTTTTTGATGGCAGATTGCAGGAGCCACTTGGTACTATCAAACCAGCCCAACTTGGCACTGGTGCCACCATGGGTCTGGTCACCATCCTGCCTATCGTAGCTTTTCAGGAGCCAGCCGGTCACTCCCAGCCATAGGCCCCCAGACAAATACCTCGGCCCGTTTCCCTGGAAAACAAAAGTAAGCTGCCCCGCTTCTGGATGGCAGATTGCAGGACGCACTTGGTACTATCAAACCAGCCCGACTTGGCACTGGTGCCACGTCAAGTCTGGGAACCATCCTGCGTATCGTGGATTCTAAGGAGCCAGCCGGCCACTCCCTGCCACAGGCCCCCAAACACAAACAACGGCGCTTTTCCCTGGAAAACAAAACTCGCCTGCCAACTTTTTGATGGCAGATTGCAGGAGCCACTTGGTACTATCAAACCAGCCCAACTTGGCACTGGTGCCACCATGGGTCTGGGAACCATCCTGCCTATCGTAACTTTTCAGGAGCCAGCCAGTCACTCCCAGCCATAGGCCCCCAGACAAAAACCTCGGCCCGTTTCCCTGGCAAACAAAAGTAAGCTGCCCCGCTTCTGGATGGCAGATTCCCGGACGCACTTGGTACTATCAAACCAGCCCAACTTGGCACTGGTGCCACCTCAGGTCTGGGAACCATCCTGCGTATCGTGGGTTCTAAGGAGCCAGCCGGCCACTCCCAGCCACAGGCCCCCAAACACAAACAACGGCGCTTTTCCCTGGAAAACAAAACTCGCCTGCCAAGTTTTTGATGGCAGATTGCAGGAGCCACTTGGTACTATCAAACCAGCCCAACTTGGCACTGGTGCCGTCATGGGTCTGGTCACCATCCTGCCTATCGTAGCTTTTCAGGAGCCAGCCGGTCACTCCCAGCCATAGGCCCCCAGACAAAAACCTCGGCCCGTTTCCCTGGAAAACAAAAGTAAGCTGCCCCGCTTCTGGATGGCAGATTGCAGGACGCACTTGGTACTATCAAACCAGCCCAACTTGGCACTGGTGCCACCATGGGTCTGGGAACCATCCTGTGTATCGTGGATTCTAATTAGCCATCCGTCCACTCCAGGCCATAGGGCCCCAGGCACAAACAACGGCGCTTTTCCCTGGAAAACAAAACTCGCCTGACAACTTTTTGATGGCCGATTGCAGGAACCACTTGGTATTATCTAGCCAGCCCAACTTGGCACTGGTGCCACCATGGGTCTGGTCACCATCCTGCCTATCGTAGCTTTTCAGGAGCCAGCCGGTCACTCCCAGCCATAGGCCCCCAGACACAAAGCTCGGCCCGTTTCCCTGGCAAACAAAAGTAAGCTGCCCCGCTTCTGGATGGCAGATTGCAGGAACCACTTGTTACTATCAAACCAGCCCAACTTGGCACTGGTGCCACCATGGGTCTGGGAACCATCCTGTGTATCGTGGATTCTAATTAGCCATCCGTCCACTCCAGGCCATAGGGCCCCAGGCACAAACAACGGCGCTTTTCCCTGGAAAACAAAACTCGCCTGCCAACTTTTTGATGGCCGATTGCAGGAACCACTTGGTATTATCAAGCCAGCCCGACTTGGCACTGGTGCCACCTTGGGTCTGGGAACCATGCTGCGTATCGTGGATTCTAAGTAGCCAGCCGGCCACTCCCTGCCACAGGCCCCCAAACACAAACAACGGCGCTTTTCCCTGGAAAACAAAACTCGCCTGCCAAGTTTTTGATGGCAGATTGCAGGAGCCACTTGGTACTATCAAACCAGCCCAACTTGGCACTGGTGCCACCATGGGTCTGGTCACCATCCTGCCTATCGTAGCTTTTCAGGAGCCAGCCAGCCACCCCCAGCCAGAGGCCCCCAGACAAAAACCTCGGCCCGTTTCCCTGGCAAACAAAAGTAAGCTGCCCCGCTTCTGCATGGCAGATTGCAGGAGCCACTTTGCACCGTCAAACCAGCCCAACTTGGTACTGGTGCCACCTCAGGTCTGGGAACCATCCTGCGTATCGTGGGTTCTAATTAGCCATCCGTCCACTCCAGGCCATAGGGCCCCAGGCACAAAAAACGGCGCTTTTCCCTGGAAAACAAAACTCGCCTGCCAACTTTTTGATGGCCGATTGCAGGAACCACTTGGTATTATCAAGCCAGCCCAACTTGGCACTGGTGCCACCATGGGTCTGGTCACCATCCTGCCTATCGTAGCTTTTCAGGAGCCAGCCGGTCACTCCCAGCCATAGGCCCCCAGACACAAACCTCGGACCGTTTCCCTGGCAAACAAAAGTAAGCTGCCCCGCTTCTGGATGGCAGATTGCAGGAACCACTTGGTACTATCAAACCAGCCCAACTTGGCACTGGTGCCACCTTGGGTCTGGGAACCATCCTGTGTATCGTGGATTCTAATTAGCCATCCGTCCACTCCAGGCCATAGGGCCCCAGGCACAAACAACGGCGCTTTTCCCTGGAAAACAAAACTCGCCTGCCAACTTTTTGATGGCCGATTGCAGGAACCACTTGGTATTATCAAGCCAGCCCGACTTGGCACTGGTGCCACCTTGGGTCTGGGAACCATGCTGCGTATTGTGGATTCTAAGGAGCCAGCCGGCCACTCCCAGCCACAGGCCCCCAAACACAAACAACGACGCTTTTCCCTGGAAATCAACACTCGCTTGCCGACTTTTTGATGGCAGATTGCAGGAGCCACTTGGTACTATCAAACCAGCCCAACTTGGCACTGGTGCCACCATGGGTCTGGTCACCATCCTGCCTATCGTAGCTTTTCAGGAGCCAGCCGGCCACTCCCAGCCATAGGCCCCCAGACACAAACCTCGGCCCGTTTCCCTGGCAAACAAAAGTAAGCTGCCCCGCTTCTGGATGGCAGATTCCCGGACGCACTTGTTACAATCAAACCAGCCCAACTTGGCACTGGTGCCACCTCTGGTCTGGGAACCATCCTGCGTATCGTGGATTCTAAGGAGCCAGCCGGCCACTCCCAGCCACAGGCCCCCAAACACAAACAACGGCGCTTTTCCCTGGAAAACAAAACTCGCCTGACAACTTTTTGATGGCAGATTGCAGGAGCCACTTGGTACTATCAAACCAGCCCAACTTGGCACTGGTGCCGTCATGGGTCTGGTCCACATCCTGCCTATCGTAGCTTTTCACGAGCCAGCCGGTCACTTCCAGGCTTAGGCCCCCAGACACAATCCTCGGACCGTTTCCCTGGCAAACAAAAGTAAGCTGCCCCGATTCTGGATGGCAGATTGCAGGAACCACTTGTTACTATCAAACCAGCCCAAGTTGGCACTGGTGCCACCATGGGTCTGGGAACCATCCTGTGTATCGTGGATTCTAATTAGCCATCCGTCCACTCCAGGCCATAGGGCCCCAGGCGCAAACAACGGCGCTTTTCCCTGGATAACAAACTCGCCTGCCAAATTTTTGATGGCAGATTGCAGGAGCCACTTGGTACTATCAAACCAGCCCAACTTGGCACTGGTGCCACCATGGGTCTGGTCACCATCCTGCCTATCGTAGCTTTTCAGGAGCCAGCCGGTCACTCCCAGCCATAGGCCCCCAGACACAAACCTCGGCCCGTTTCCCTGGCAAACAAAAGTAAGCTACCCCGCTTCTGGATGGCAGATTGCAGGACGCACTTGGTACTATCAAACCAGCCCAACTTGGCACTGGTGCCACCTCAGGTCTGGGAACCATCCTGCGTCTCGTGGATTCTAAGGAGCCAGCCGGCCACTCCCACCCATAGGCCCCCAAACAAAAACAACGGCGCTTTTCCCTGGAAAACAAAACTCGCCTGCCAACTTTTTGATGGCCGATTGCAGGAACCACTTGGTATTATCAAGCCAGCCCGACTTGGCACTGGTGCCACCTTGGGTCTGGGAACCATGCTGCGTATCGTGGATTCTAAGGAGCCAGCCGGCCACTCCCTGCCACAGGCCCCCAAACACAAACAACGGCGCTTTTCCCTGGAAATCAACACTCGCTTGCCGACTTTTTGATGGCAGATTGCAGGAGCCACTTGGTACTATCAAACCAGCCCAACTTGGCACTGGTGCCACCATGGGTCTGGTCACCATCATGCCTCTCGTAGCTTTTCAGGACCTAGCCGGTCACTCACAGCCATAGGCCCCCAGACACAAACCTTGGCCCGTTTCCCTGGCAAACAAAAGTAAGCTGCCCCGTTTCTGGATGGCAGATTTCAGTAGCAACTTTGCACCATCAAACTGGCCCGACTTGTCACTGGTGCCACTTTAGGTCTGGGAACCATCCTGCGTATCGTGGATTCTAATTAGCCATCCGGCCACTCCCACCCAGAGGCCCCCAAACACAAACAACCGCGCTTTTCCCTGGAAAACAAAACTCGCCTACCAACATTTTGATGGCAGATTGCAGGAGCCACTTGGTACTATCAAATCAGCCGAACTTGGCACTGGTGCCACCATGGGTCTGGTAACCATCCTGCCTATCGTACCTTTTCAGGAGCCAGCTGGTCACTCCCAGCCATAGGACCCCAGACAAAAACCTCGGCTCCTTTCCCTGGCAAACAAAAGTAAGCAGCCCTGATTCTGGATGGCAGATTGCAGGAGCCACTTTGCACCATCAAACTGGCCCGACTTGTCACTGTTGCCACCTCTGGTCTGGGAACCATCCTGCGTATCGTGGATTCTAATTAGCCAGCCGGCCACTCCCAGCCACAGGCCCCCAAACACAAACAACGGCGCTTTTCCCTGGAAAACTAAACTCGCCTGACAACTTTTTGATGGCAGATTGCAGGAGCCACTTGGTACTATCAAACCAGCCCAACTTGGCACTGGTGCCACCTTGGGTCTGGGAACCATGCTGCGTATTGTGGATTCTAAGGAGCCAGCCGGCCACTCCCAGCCACAGGCCCCCAAACACAAACAACGACGCTTTTCCCTGGAAATCAACACTCGCTTGCCGACTTTTTGATGGCAGATTGCAGGAGCCACTTGGTACTATCAAACCAGCCCAACTTGGCACTGGTGCCACCATGGGTCTGGTCACCATCCTGCCTATCGTAGCTTTTCAGGAGTCAGCCGGCCACTCCAAGCCATAGGCCCCCAGACACAAACCTCGGCCCGTTTCCCTGGCAAACAAAAGTAAGCTGCCCCGCTTCTGGATGGCAGATTCCCGGACGCACTTGTTACAATCAAACCAGCCCAACTTGGCACTGGTGCCACCTCTGGTCTGGGAACCATCCTGCGTATCGTGGATTCTAAGGAGCCAGCCGGCCACTCCCAGCCACAGGCCCCCAAACACAAACAACGGCGCTTTTCCCTGGAAAACAAAACTCGCCTGACAACTTTTTGATGGCAGATTGCAGGAGCCACTTGGTACTATCAAACCAGCCCAACTTGGCACTGGTGCCGTCATGGGTCTGGTCCACATCCTGCCTATCGTAGCTTTTCACGAGCCAGCCGGTCACTTCCAGGCTTAGGCCCCCAGACACAATCCTCGGACCGTTTCCCTGGCAAACAAAAGTAAGCTGCCCCGATTCTGGATGGCAGATTGCAGGAACCACTTGTTACTATCAAACCAGCCCAAGTTGGCACTGGTGCCACCATGGGTCTGGGAACCATCCTGTGTATCGTGGATTCTAATTAGCCATCCGTCCACTCCAGGCCATAGGGCCCCAGGCGCAAACAACGGCGCTTTTCCCTGGATAACAAACTCGCCTGCCAAATTTTTGATGGCAGATTGCAGGAGCCACTTGGTACTATCAAACCAGCCCAACTTGGCACTGGTGCCACCATGGGTCTGGTCACCATCCTGCCTATCGTAGCTTTTCAGGAGCCAGCCGGTCACTCCCAGCCATAGGCCCCCAGACACAAACCTCGGCCCGTTTCCCTGGCAAACAAAAGTAAGCTACCCCGCTTCTGGATGGCAGATTGCAGGACGCACTTGGTACTATCAAACCAGCCCAACTTGGCACTGGTGCCACCTCAGGTCTGGGAACCATCCTGCGTCTCGTGGATTCTAAGGAGCCAGCCGGCCACTCCCACCCATAGGCCCCCAAACAAAAACAACGGCGCTTTTCCCTGGAAAACAAAACTCGCCTGCCAACTTTTTGATGGCCGATTGCAGGAACCACTTGGTATTATCAAGCCAGCCCGACTTGGCACTGGTGCCACCTTGGGTCTGGGAACCATGCTGCGTATTGTGGATTCTAAGGAGCCAGCCGGCCACTCCCAGCCACAGGCCCCCAAACACAAACAACGACGCTTTTCCCTGGAAATCAACACTCGCTTGCCGACTTTTTGATGGCAGATTGCAGGAGCCACTTGGTACTATCAAACCAGCCCAACTTGGCACTGGTGCCACCATGGGTCTGGTCACCATCCTGCCTATCGTAGCTTTTCAGGAGCCAGCCGGCCACTCCCAGCCATAGGCCCCCAGACACAAACCTCGGCCCGTTTCCCTGGCAAACAAAAGTAAGCTGCCCCGCTTCTGGATGGCAGATTCCCGGACGCACTTGTTACAATCAAACCAGCCCAACTTGGCACTGGTGCCACCTCTGGTCTGGGAACCATCCTGCGTATCGTGGATTCTAAGGAGCCAGCCGGCCACTCCCAGCCACAGGCCCCCAAACACAAACAACGGCGCTTTTCCCTGGAAAACAAAACTCGCCTGACAACTTTTTGATGGCAGATTGCAGGAGCCACTTGGTACTATCAAACCAGCCCAACTTGGCACTGGTGCCGTCATGGGTCTGGTCCACATCCTGCCTATCGTAGCTTTTCACGAGCCAGCCGGTCACTTCCAGGCTTAGGCCCCCAGACACAATCCTCGGACCGTTTCCCTGGCAAACAAAAGTAAGCTGCCCCGATTCTGGATGGCAGATTGCAGGAACCACTTGTTACTATCAAACCAGCCCAAGTTGGCACTGGTGCCACCATGGGTCTGGGAACCATCCTGTGTATCGTGGATTCTAATTAGCCATCCGTCCACTCCAGGCCATAGGGCCCCAGGCGCAAACAACGGCGCTTTTCCCTGGATAACAAACTCGCCTGCCAAATTTTTGATGGCAGATTGCAGGAGCCACTTGGTACTATCAAACCAGCCCAACTTGGCACTGGTGCCACCATGGGTCTGGTCACCATCCTGCCTATCGTAGCTTTTCAGGAGCCAGCCGGTCACTCCCAGCCATAGGCCCCCAGACACAAACCTCGGCCCGTTTCCCTGGCAAACAAAAGTAAGCTACCCCGCTTCTGGATGGCAGATTGCAGGACGCACTTGGTACTATCAAACCAGCCCAACTTGGCACTGGTGCCACCTCAGGTCTGGGAACCATCCTGCGTCTCGTGGATTCTAAGGAGCCAGCCGGCCACTCCCACCCATAGGCCCCCAAACAAAAACAACGGCGCTTTTCCCTGGAAAACAAAACTCGCCTGCCAACTTTTTGATGGCCGATTGCAGGAACCACTTGGTATTATCAAGCCAGCCCGACTTGGCACTGGTGCCACCTTGGGTCTGGGAACCATGCTGCGTATCGTGGATTCTAAGGAGCCAGCCGGCCACTCCCTGCCACAGGCCCCCAAACACAAACAACGGCGCTTTTCCCTGGAAATCAACACTCGCTTGCCGACTTTTTGATGGCAGATTGCAGGAGCCACTTGGTACTATCAAACCAGCCCAACTTGGCACTGGTGCCACCATGGGTCTGGTCACCATCATGCCTCTCGTAGCTTTTCAGGACCTAGCCGGTCACTCACAGCCATAGGCCCCCAGACACAAACCTTGGCCCGTTTCCCTGGCAAACAAAAGTAAGCTGCCCCGTTTCTGGATGGCAGATTTCAGTAGCAACTTTGCACCATCAAACTGGCCCGACTTGTCACTGGTGCCACTTTAGGTCTGGGAACCATCCTGCGTATCGTGGATTCTAATTAGCCATCCGGCCACTCCCACCCACAGGCCCCCAAACACAAACAACCGCGCTTTTCCCTGGAAAACAAAACTCGCCTACCAACATTTTGATGGCAGATTGCAGGAGCCACTTGGTACTATCAAATCAGCCGAACTTGGCACTGGTGCCACCATGGGTCTGGTAACCATCCTGCCTATCGTACCTTTTCAGGAGCCAGCTGGTCACTCCCAGCCATAGGACCCCAGACAAAAACCTCGGCTCCTTTCCCTGGCAAACAAAAGTAAGCAGCCCTGATTCTGGATGGCAGATTGCAGGAGCCACTTTGCACCATCAAACTGGCCCGACTTGTCACTGTTGCCACCTCTGGTCTGGGAACCATCCTGCGTATCGTGGATTCTAATTAGCCAGCCGGCCACTCCCAGCCACAGGCCCCCAAACACAAACAACGGCGCTTTTCCCTGGAAAACTAAACTCGCCTGACAACTTTTTGATGGCAGATTGCAGGAGCCACTTGGTACTATCAAACCAGCCCAACTTGGCACTGGTGCCACCTTGGGTCTGGGAACCATGCTGCGTATTGTGGATTCTAAGGAGCCAGCCGGCCACTCCCAGCCACAGGCCCCCAAACACAAACAACGACGCTTTTCCCTGGAAATCAACACTCGCTTGCCGACTTTTTGATGGCAGATTGCAGGAGCCACTTGGTACTATCAAACCAGCCCAACTTGGCACTGGTGCCACCATGGGTCTGGTCACCATCCTGCCTATCGTAGCTTTTCAGGAGCCAGCCGGCCACTCCCAGCCATAGGCCCCCAGACACAAACCTCGGCCCGTTTCCCTGGCAAACAAAAGTAAGCTGCCCCGCTTCTGGATGGCAGATTCCCGGACGCACTTGTTACAATCAAACCAGCCCAACTTGGCACTGGTGCCACCTCTGGTCTGGGAACCATCCTGCGTATCGTGGATTCTAAGGAGCCAGCCGGCCACTCCCAGCCACAGGCCCCCAAACACAAACAACGGCGCTTTTCCCTGGAAAACAAAACTCGCCTGACAACTTTTTGATGGCAGATTGCAGGAGCCACTTGGTACTATCAAACCAGCCCAACTTGGCACTGGTGCCGTCATGGGTCTGGTCCACATCCTGCCTATCGTAGCTTTTCACGAGCCAGCCGGTCACTTCCAGGCTTAGGCCCCCAGACACAATCCTCGGACCGTTTCCCTGGCAAACAAAAGTAAGCTGCCCCGATTCTGGATGGCAGATTGCAGGAACCACTTGTTACTATCAAACCAGCCCAAGTTGGCACTGGTGCCACCATGGGTCTGGGAACCATCCTGTGTATCGTGGATTCTAATTAGCCATCCGTCCACTCCAGGCCATAGGGCCCCAGGCGCAAACAACGGCGCTTTTCCCTGGATAACAAACTCGCCTGCCAAATTTTTGATGGCAGATTGCAGGAGCCACTTGGTACTATCAAACCAGCTCAACTTGGCACTGGTGCCACCATGGGTCTGGTCACCATCCTGCCTATCGTAGCTTTTCAGGAGCCAGCCGGTCACTCCCAGCCATAGGCCCCCAGACACAAACCTCGGCCCGTTTCCCTGGCAAACAAAAGTAAGCTACCCCGCTTCTGGATGGCAGATTGCAGGACGCACTTGGTACTATCAAACCAGCCCAACTTGGCACTGGTGCCACCTCAGGTCTGGGAACCATCCTGCGTCTCGTGGATTCTAAGGAGCCAGCCGGCCACTCCCACCCATAGGCCCCCAAACAAAAACAACGGCGCTTTTCCCTGGAAAACAAAACTCGCCTGCCAACTTTTTGATGGCCGATTGCAGGAACCACTTGGTATTATCAAGCCAGCCCGACTTGGCACTGGTGCCACCTTGGGTCTGGGAACCATGCTGCGTATCGTGGATTCTAAGGAGCCAGCCGGCCACTCCCTGCCACAGGCCCCCAAACACAAACAACGGCGCTTTTCCCTGGAAATCAACACTCGCTTGCCGACTTTTTGATGGCAGATTGCAGGAGCCACTTGGTACTATCAAACCAGCCCAACTTGGCACTGGTGCCACCATGGGTCTGGTCACCATCATGCCTCTCGTAGCTTTTCAGGACCTAGCCGGTCACTCACAGCCATAGGCCCCCAGACACAAACCTTGGCCCGTTTCCCTGGCAAACAAAAGTAAGCTGCCCCGTTTCTGGATGGCAGATTTCAGTAGCAACTTTGCACCATCAAACTGGCCCGACTTGTCACTGGTGCCACTTTAGGTCTGGGAACCATCCTGCGTATCGTGGATTCTAATTAGCCATCCGGCCACTCCCACCCACAGGCCCCCAAACACAAACAACCGCGCTTTTCCCTGGAAAACAAAACTCGCCTACCAACATTTTGATGGCAGATTGCAGGAGCCACTTGGTACTATCAAATCAGCCGAACTTGGCACTGGTGCCACCATGGGTCTGGTAACCATCCTGCCTATCGTACCTTTTCAGGAGCCAGCTGGTCACTCCCAGCCATAGGCCCCCAGACAAAAACCTCGGCTCCTTTCCCTGGCAAACAAAAGTAAGCAGCCCTGCTTCTGGATGGCAGATTGCAGGAGCCACTTTGCACCATCAAACTGGCCCGACTTGTCACTGTTGCCACCTCTGGTCTGGGAACCATCCTGCGTATCGTGGATTCTAATTAGCCAGCCGGCCACTCCCAGCCACAGGCCCCCAAACACCAACAACGGCGCTTTTCCCTGGAAAACTAAACTCGCCTGACAACTTTTTGATGGCAGATTGCAGGAGCCACTTGGTACTATCAAACCAGCCCAACTTGGCACTGGTGCCACCATGGGTCTGGTCACCATCCTGCCTATCGTAGCTTTTCAGGAGCCAGCCGGTCACTCCCTGCCACAGGCCCCCAGACACAAAGCTCGGCCCGTTTCCCTGGCAAACAAAAGTAAGCTGCCCCGCTTCTGGATGGCAGATATTAGGACGCACTTGTTACTATCAAACCAGCCCGACTTGGCACTGGTGCCACCACTGGTCTGGGAACCATCCTGCGTATCGTGGATTCTAAGGAGCCAGCCGGCCACTCCCAGCCTCAGGCACCCAAACACAAACAACGGCGCTTTTCCCTGGAAAACAAAACTCGCCTGACAACTTTTTGATGGCAGATTGCAGGAGCCACTTGGTACTATCAAACCAGCCCAACTTGGCACTGGTGCCACCATGGGTCTGGTCACCATCCTGCCTATCGTAGCTTTTCAGGAGCCAGCCGGCCACTCTCAGCCATATGCCCCCAAAAACAAACCACGGACCTTTTCTCTGGCAAACAAAAATCAGCTGCCCCACTTCTGGATGGCAGATTGCAGGAGCCACTTGGGACTATCACACCAGCACAACATGGCACTGCTGCCACCTTGGATCTGGGAACAATCCTGCGTATCGTACATATTCAGGAACCAGCCGAACACTCCCAGCCACAGGCCCCCAAACACAAACAACGGCCCTTTTCTCTGGCAAACAAAACTCAACTGCCCCTCTTCTGGATGGCAAATTGCAGGACGCACTTGGTACTACAAAAAGAGCCTGACTTGGCAGTGGTGCCACCTTGGCTCTGGGAACCATCCTGCATATCGAGCATTTTAAGGAGCCAGCCGGCAATTCCCAGCCGTATGCCCCAAAAAGAAACCATGGACCTTTTCTCTGGCAAAAAAAACTCAGCTGTCCCGCTTCTGGATGGCAGATTGCAGGAGTTACTTTGAACCATACAACCAGCCTTACTTGGCACTGGTGCCACCTTGGATCTGGGAACCATCCTGCCTATCGTTGATTTTCAGGGGCCAGCCGGCCACTCTCAGCCATAGGCCCCCAAACACAAACCACAGCCCTTTTCTCTAGCAAACAAAATTCAACTGCCCCGCTTCTGGATGGCAAATTGCAGGAGCCACTGGGTACTACAAAAACAGCCTGAATTGGCACTGGTGCCACCTTGCGTCTGGTTACCATGCGGCGTATCGTGCATTTTAAGGAGCCAGGTGGCCACTCCCAGCCATATGCCCCCAAACACAACCCACGGCCCTTTTCTCTGGCAAACAAAACTCAGCTGCCCCGCTTCTGGATGGCAGATTGCAGGAGACACTTGGTACTATCAAACCAGCCCGACTTGGCACTGGTGCCACCTTGGGTCTGGGAACCATCCTGCGTATTGTGGATTGTCAGGAGACAGCCGACCACTCTCGGCCACAGAGCCCAATCAAAAACAAAGGTCCGTTTCCCTGGCAAAAAAAACTCAGCTGCCCCGCTTCTGGATGGGAGATTGCAGGAGGCACTTGACACTGTCAAACGAGCCCCACTTGGCACTGGTGCCACCTTGGGTCTGGGAACCATGCTGCGTATCGTGGATTTTCAGGAGCCAGCCGGCCACTCCCAGCCACAGGCCCCCAAACACAAACCACAGCCTTTTTCTCTGGCAAACAAAACTCAGCTGCCCCGCTTCTGGATGGCAGATTGCAGGAGCCACTTGGTACTATCAAACCAGCTCGACTTGGCACTGGTGCCACCTTGGGTCTGGGAACCATCCTGCCTATCGTGGATTTTAAGGAGCCAGCCGGCTACTCCCAGCCACAGGCCCCCAACAAAAACCACGGCCCTTTTTTCTCGCAAACAAAACTTAGCTGCCTCACTTCTGGATGGCAGATTGCAGGAGCCACTTGGTGTAATCAAACCAGCCCGACTTGGCACTGGTGCCACCTTGGGTCTGGGAACCATCCTGCGTATCGTGGATTCTAAGGAGCCAGCCGGCCACTCCCAGCCACAGGCCCCCAAACAAAATCAACGGCGCTGTTCCCTGGAAAACAAAACACGCCTGCCAACTTTTTGATGGAGTTTGCAGGAGCCACTTGGTACTATCAAACCAGCCCGACTTGGCACTGGTGCCACCTTGGGTCTGGGAAACATCCTGCGTATCGTGGATTCTTAGGAGCCAGCCGGCCACTCCTAGCCACAGGCCCCCAAACAAAAACCTAGGCCTATTTCTCTGGCAAACAAAAGTAAGCTGCCCTGCTTCTGGATGGCAGATTGCAGGAGACACTTGGTACTATCAAACCAGCCCGACTTGGCACTGGTGCCACCTTGGATCTGGGAACCATGCTCTGTATCGTGGATATTCAGGGGCCAGCCGGCCACTCTCAGCCATATGTCCCCAAACAGAAACCTCAGCCCGTTTCTCTGGCAAACAAAACTCAACTGCCCCTCTTCTGGATGGCAAATTGCAGGATGAACTTGATACTAAAACCGCAGGCCGACTTGGTAGTGGTGACACCTTGGGCCTGGGAACCATCATGCGTATCGAGCATTTTAAGGAGCCAGCCGGCCACTCCCAGCAATATGCCCCCAAAAACAATCCACGGAATTTTCCTCTGGCAAACAAAAATCAGCTGCCCCGCTTCTGGATGGCAGATTGCAGGAGCCACTTTGCACCATCAAACCAGCCCGACTTGGCACTGGTGCCACATTGCATCTGGGAACCATGCTGCCTAGCGTGGATTTTCAGGAGCCAGCCGGCCACTCTCAGCTATATGCCCCCAAACAAAACCCACGGCCCGTTTCCCTGGCAAACAAAATTAAGCTGCCCCGCTTCTGGATGGCAGATTGCAGGACGCACTTGGTAGTATCAAACCAGCCCGACTTGGCACTGGTGCCACCTTGGGTCTGGGAACCATCCTGCATATCGTGGGTTCAAAGGAGCCAGCCGGCCACTCCCAGCCACAGGCCCCCAAATACAAACAATGTCGCTTTTCCCTGGAAAACAAAACTCGCCTGCCAACTTTTTGATGGCAGATTGCCGGAGCCACTTGGTACTATCAAACCAGCCCAACTTGGCACTGGTGCCACCATGGGTCTGGTAACCATCCTGCCTATTGTAGCTTTCCAGGAGCCAGCCGGTCTCTCCCAGCCATAGGTCCCCAGTCACAAACCTCGGCCCGTTTCCCTGGCAAACAAAAGTAAGCTACCCCGCTTCTGGATGGCAGATTGCAGGAGCCACTTGGTACTATCAAACCAGCAAAACTTGGCACTGGTGCCACCTTGGGTCTGGGAACCATGCTGCGTAACACAGATTCTAAGGCGCCAGTCGGCCACTACGAGCCACAAGCCCCCAAACACAAACAACGGCGCTATTCTCTGGCAAACAAAACTCAACTGCCCCTCTTCTGGATGGCAAATTGCAGGACGCACTTGGTACTATAAAAACAGCCCGACTTGGCACTGGTGCCCCCTTGGGTCTGGGAACCATCCTGCGTATCGATCTTTTTAATGAGACAGCCGGCCACTCCCAGCCATATGCCCCCAAACACAACCCACGGCCCTTTTCTCTGGCAAACAAAACTCAACTGCACCGCTTCTGGATGGCAGATTGCAGGAGCCACTTGGTACTATCAAACCAGCCCGACTTGGCACTGGTGCCACCTTGGGTCTGGGAACCATCCTGCGTATTGTGGGTTGTCAGGAGCCAGCCGAACACTCTCGGCCACAGACCCCAATTAAAAACAACGGCCCGTTTCACAGGCAAACAAAACTCAGCTGCCCCGCTTCTGGATGGGAGATTGCAGGAGGCACTTGACACTGTGAAACCAGCCCCACTTGGCACTGGTGCCACCTTGGGTCTGGGAACCATACTGCGTATCATGGATTTTCAGGAGCCACCCGGCCACTCCCAGCCACAGGCCCCCAAACACAAACCACAGCCTTTTTGTCTGGCAAACAAAATTCAGCTGCCCCGCTTCTGGATGGCAGATTGCAGGAGCCACTTGGGACTATCACACCAGCACAACATGGCACTGCTGCCACCTTGGATCTGGGAACCATCCTTCCTATCGTGGATTTTCAGGGGCCAGCCGGTCACTCTCAGCCATAGGCCCCAAACACAAACCACGGCCCTTTTCTCTGGAAAACAAAACTCAACTGCCCCTCTTCTGGATGGCAGATTGCAGGAGCCACTGGGTACTATGAAACCAGCCCTACTTGGCACTGATGCCACCTTGGGTCTGGGAACCATGCTGCGTATCATGGATTTTCAGGAGCCAGCCGGCCACTGCCAGCCACAGGCACCGAAACACAAACAACAGCCTTTTTCTCTGGCAAACAAAATTCAGCTGCCCCGCTTCTGGATGGCAGATTGCAGGAACCACTTGGTACTAACAAACCAGCCCGACTTGGCACTGATGCCACCTTGGGTCTGGGAACCATCCTGCGTATCGTGGATTCTAAGGAGCCAGCTGGCCACTCCCAGCCACAGGCCCCAAAACACACACAACGGTGCTTTTCCCTGGAAAACAAAACTCGCCTGCCAAACATTTGATGGCAGATTGCAGGAGCCACTTGGTATTATCAAACCAGCCCAACTTGGCACTGGTGCCACCATGGGTCTGGTCACCATCCTGCCTATCGTAGCTTTTCAGGAGCCAGCCAGCCACCCCCAGCCAGAGGCCCCCAGACAAATATTTCGGCCCGTTTCCCTGGCAAACAAAAGTAAGCTGCCCCGCTTCTGGATGGCAGATTGCAGGAGCCACTTTGCACCATCAAACCAGCCCAACTTGGCACTGGTGCCAACTCAGGTCTGGGAACCATCCTGCGTATCGTGGGTTCTAAGGAGCCAGCTGGCCACTCCCAGCCACAGGCCCCCAAACACAAACAACGGCGCTTTTCCCTGGAAAACAAAACTCGCCTGCCAACTTTTTGATGGCAGATTGCAGGAGCCACTTGGTACTATCAAACCAGCCCAACTTGGCACTGGTGCCACCATGGGTCTGGTCACCATCCTGCCTATCGTAGCTTTTCAGGAGCCAGCCGGTCACTCCCAGCCATAGGCCCCCAGACACAAACCTCGGCCCGTTTCCCTGGCAAACAAAAGTAAGCTGCCCCGCTTCTGCATGGCAGATTGCAGGAGCTACTTAGTACTATCAAACCAGCCCGACTTGGCACTGGTGACACCTCTGGTCTGGGAACCATCCTGCCTATCGTGGATTTTCAGGGGCCAGCCGGCCACTCTCAGCCATATGCCCCAAAAACAAACCACGGCCCTTTTCTCTGGCAAACAAAACTCAACTGCCCCTCTTCTGGATGGCAAATTTTAGGACGCACTTTGTACTACGAAAACCGCCCGACGTGGCACTGGTGCCACCTTGTGTCAGGGAACCATCCTGCATATCGAGCTTTTTAAGGAGCCAGCCGGCCACGCCCAGCCATATACCCCCAAAAACAAACCACGGACCATTTCTCTTGGAAACAAAAATCCGCTGCCCCCCGTCTGGATGGCAGATTGCAGGAGCCACTTTGCACCATCAAACCAGCCCGACTTGGCACTGGTGCCACCTTGGGTCTGGGAACAATCCTGCATATCGTGGATTCTAAGGAGCCAGCCGGCCACTCCCTGCCACAGGCCCCCAAACACAAACAACGGCGCTTTTCCCTGGAAAATAAAATTCGCCTGCCAGCTTTTTGATGGCAGATTGCAGGAGCCACTTGGTACTATCAAATCATCCCAACTTGGCACTGGTGCCACTATGGGTCTGGGAACCATCCTGCCTATTGTAGCATTTCAGGAGCCAGCCGGTCACTCCCAGCCATAGGCCCCCAGACACAAACCTCGGACCGTTTCCCTGGCAAACAAAATTAAGCTGCCCCGATTCTGGATGGCAGATTGCAGGAGCCACTTGGTTGTGTCAAACCAGCCCGACTTGGCACTGGTGCCACCTTGGGTCTGGGAACCATCCTGCGTAACGTGGATTCTAAGCAGCCACCCGGCCACTCTGAGCCACAGGCCCCCAAACACAAACAACGGCGCTTTTCCCTGGAAAACAAAACTCGCCTGCCAACTTTTTGATGGTAGATTGCAGGAGCCACTTGGTAGTATCAAACCAGCCCAACTTGGCACTGGTGCCACCTCTGGTCTGGGAACCATCCTGCCTATCGTAGCTTTTCAGGAGCCAGCCGGTCACTCCCAGCCATAGACCCCCAGACACAAACCTAGGCCCGTTTCCCTGGAAAACAAAAGTATGTTACCCCGATTCTGGATGGCAGATTGCAGGAGCCACTTGGTACTATCAAATCAGCCCAACTTGGCACTGGTGCCACCATGGGTCTGGTAAACATCCTGCCTATCGTAGCTTTTCAGGAGCCAGCCGGTCACTCCCTGCCATAGGCCCCCGGACACAAACCTCGGCCCGTTTCCCTGGCAAACAAAAGTAAGCTGCCCCGCTTTTGGTGGCAGATTGCAGGATGCACTTGGTACTTACAAACCAGCCCGACTTGGCCCTGGTGCCACCTTGGCTCTGGGAACCATGCTGCGTAACGTAGATTCTACGAGGACAGGCGGCCACTCCCAGCCACAGGCCTCTAAACAAAAACAACGGCGCTTTTCCCTGGAAAACAAAACTCGCCTGCCAACTTCTTGATGGCAGATTGCAGGAGCCACTTGGTACTATCAAACCAGCCCAACTTGGCACTGGTGCCACCATGGGTCTGGTCACCATCCTGCCTATCGTAGCTTTTCAGGAGCCAGCCGCTCACTCCCAGCCATAGGCCCCCAGACAAATACCTCGGCACGTTTCCCTGGCAAACAAAAGTAGGCTGCCCCGCTTCTGGATGGCAAATTGCAGGACGCACTTGGTACTACGAAAACAGCCCGACTTGGCACTGATGCCACCTTGGGTCAGGGAACAATCCTGCGTATAGAGCTTTTTAAGGAGCCAGCCGGCCACGTCCAGTCATATACCCCCAAAAAAAAAACCACGGAACTTTTCTCCAGCAAACAAAAATCCGCTGCCCCGCGTCTGGATGGCAGATTGCAGGAGCTATTTAGTATTATCAAACCAGCCCGACTTGGCACTGGTGGCACCATGAGTCTGGTAACCATCCTGCCTATCGTAGCTTTTCAGTAGTCAGCCGGTCACTCCCAGCCATAGGCCCCCAGACAAATACCTCGGCCCGTTTCCCTGGGAAACAAAAGTAAGCTGTCCCGCTTCTGGATGGCAGATTGCAGGAGGCACTTGGTACTATCAAACCAGCCCAACTTGTTCCCAGACCCAAGGTGGCACCAGTGCCAAGTGGGGCTGGTTTGATGGTGCAACGTGGCTCCTGCAATCTGCCATCCAAAAGCGGGGCAGCTTACTTTTGTTTGCCAGGGAAACGGGCCGAGGTTTGTGTCTGGGGGTCTATGGCTGGGAGTGACCGGCTGGCTCCTGAAAAGCTACGATAGGCAGGATGGTTCCCAGACCAGAGGTGGCACCAGTGCCAAGTTGGGCTGGTTTGATAGTACCAAGTGGCTCCTGCAATCTGCCATCAAAAAGTTGGCAGGCGAGTTTTGTTTTCCAGGGAAAAGCGCCGTAGATTTTGTTTGGGGGCCTGTGGCTCAGAGTGGCCGGGTGGCTGCTTAGAATCCACGATACGCAGGATGGTTCCCAGACCCAAGGTGGCACCAGTGCCAAGTCGGGCTGGTTTGACACAACCAAGTGGCTCCTGCAATCTGCCATCCAGAATCGGGGCAGCTTACTTTTGTTTGCCAGGGAAACGGTCCGAGGTTTGTGTCTGGGGGCCTATGGCTGGGAGTGACCGGCTGGCTCCTGAAAAGCTACGATAGGCAGGATGGTTCCCAGACCCATAGTGGCACCAGTGCCAAGTTGGGATGATTTGATAGTACCAAGTGGCTCCTGCAATCTGCCATCAAAAAGTTGGCAGGCGAGTTTTGTTTTCCAGGGAAAAGCGCCGTTGTTTGTGTTTGGGGGCCTGTGGCTGGGAGTGGCCGGCTGGCTCCTTAGAATCCACGATATGCAGGATTGTTCCCACACCCAAGGTGGCACCAGTGCCAAGTCGGGCTGGTTTGATGGTGCAAAGTGGCTCCTGCAATCTGCCATACAGACGCGGGGCAGCGGATTTTTGTTTCCAAGAGAAATGGTCCGTGGTTTTTTTTCGGGGGTTTATGGCTGGGCGTGGCCGGCTGGCTCCTTAAAAAGCTCGATATGCAGGATGGTTCCCTGACACAAGGTGGCACCAGTGCCACGTCGGGCGGTTTGCGTAGTACAAAGTGCGTCCTAAAATTTGCCATCCAGAAGAGGGGCAGTTGAGTTTTGTTTGCCAGAGAAAAGGCCGTGGTTTGTTTTTGGGGGCATATGGCTGAGAGTGGCCGGCTGGCTCCTGAAAAGCTACGATAGGCAGGATGTTTACCAGACCCATTGTGGCACCAGTGCCAAGTTGGGCTGATTTGATAGTACCAAGTGCCTCCTGCAATCTGCCATCCAGAATCGGGGTAGCTTACTTTTGTTTGCCAGGGAAACGGGCCGAGGTTTGTGTCTGGGGGTCTATGGTTGGGAGTGGCCGGCTGGCTCCTTAGAAACCACGATACGCAGCATGGTTCCCAGACAAGAGGTGCCACCAGTGCCAAGTTGGGCTGGTTTGATACTACCAAGTGGTTCCTGCAATCTGCCATCCAGAAGCGGGGCAGCTTACTTTTGTTTGCCAGGGAAAAGCGCCGTTGTTTGTGTTTGGGGGCCTGTGGCTGGGAGTGGCCGGCTGGCTTCTTAGAATCCACCATACGCAGGATGGTTCCCAGACCCAAGGTGGCACCAGTGCCTAGTCGGGATAGTTTGATGGTGCAAAGTGGCTCCTGCAATCTGCCATCCAGAAGCGGGGCAGCTTACTTTTGTTTGCCAGGGAACAGGGCCGAGCTTTGTGTCTTGGGGCCTATGGCTGGGAGTGACCGGCTGGCTCCTGAAAAGCTACGATAGGCAGGATGGTGACCAGACCCAAGGTGGCACCAGTGCCAAGTTGGGCTGGTTTGATAGTACCAAGTGGCTCCTGCAATCTGCCATCAAAAAGTTGGCAGGCGAGTTTTGTTTTCCAGGGAAAAGCGCCGTTGTTTGTGTTTGGGGGCCTGTGGCTGGGAGTGGCCGGCTGGCTCATTAGAATCCACGATACGCAGGATGGTTCCCAGACTTGTCGTGGCACCAGTGCCAAGTCGGGCTGGTTTGATAGTACCAAGTGGATCCTGCAATCTGCCATCCAGAAGCGGGGCAGCTTACTTTTGTTTGCCAGGGAAACGGGCCGAGGATTTGTCTGGGGGCCTATGGCTGGGAGTGACCGGCAGGCTCGTGAAAACCTACGATAGGCAGGATGGTGACCAGACCCATGGTGGCAGCAGTGCCAAGTTGGGCTGGTTTGATAGTACCAAGTGGCTCCTGCAATCTGCCATCAAAAAGTTGGCAGGCGAGTTTTGTTTTCCAGGGAAAAGCGCCGTTGTTTGTGTTTGGGAGCCTGTGGCTGGGAGTGGCCGGCTGGCTCTTTAGAATCCACGATACGCAGGATGGTTCCCAGACCAGTGGTGGCACCAGTGCCAAGTCGGGCTGGTTTGATAGTAACAAGTGCGTCCTCCAATCTGCCATCCAGAAGCGGGGCAGCTTACTTTTGTTTTCCAGGGAAACGGGCCGAGGTTTTTGTCTGGGGGCCTATGGCTGGGAGTGACCGGCTGGCTCGTGAAAAGCTACGATAGGCAGGATGGTGACCAGACCCATGGCGGCACCAGTGCCAAGTTGGGCTGGTTTGATAGTACCAAGTGGCTCCTGCAATCTGCCATCAAAAAGTTGGCAGACGAGTTTTGTTTTCCAGGGAAAAGCGCCGTTGTTTGTGTTTGGGTGCCTGTGGCTGGGAGTGGCCGGCTGGCTCCTTAGAATCCACGATACGCAGGATGGTTCCCAGACCAGAGGTGGCACCAGTGCCAAGTCGGGCTGGTTTGATAGTACCAAGTGGCTCCTGCAATCTGCCATCCAGAAGCGGGGCAGCTTACTTTTGTTTGCCAGGGAAACGGGCCGAGATTTGTGTCTGGGGGCCTATGGCTGGGAGTGACCGGCTGGCTCCTGAAAAGCTACGATAGGCAGGATGGTGACCAGACCCATGGTGGCACCAGTGCCAAGTTGGGCTGGTTTGATAGTACCAAGTGGCTCCTGCAATCTGCCATCAAAAAGTTGGCAGGCAAGTTTTCTTTACCAGGGAAAAGCGCCGTTGTTTTTGTTTGGGGGCCTATGGCTGGGAGTGGCCGGCTGGCTCCTTAGAATCCACGATACGCAGGATGGTTCCTAGACTTGACGTGGCACCAGTGCCAAGTTGGGCTGGTTTGATAGTACCAAGTGCGTCCTGCAATCTGCCATCCAGAAGTGGGGTAGCTTACTTTTGTTTGCCAGGGAAACGGGCCGAGGTTTGTGTCTCGGGGCATATGGCTGGGAGTGACCGGCTGGCTCCTGAAAAGCTACGATAGGCAGGATGGTGACCAGACCCATGGTGGCACCAGTGCCAAGTTGGGCTGGTTTGATAGTACCAAGTGGCTCCTGCAATCTGCCATCAAAAAGTTGGCAGGCGAGTTTGTTATCCAGGGAAAAGCGACGTTGTTTGTGCCTGGGGCCTTATGGCCTGGAGTGGACGGATGGCTAATTAGAACCCACGATACACAGGATGGTTCCCAGACCCATGGTGACACCAGTGCCAAGTTGGGCTGGTTTGATAGTACCAAGTGGATCCTGCAATCTGCCATCCAGAAGCGGGGCAGCTTACTTTTGTTTGCCAGGGAAACGGTCCGAGGATTGTGTCTGGGGGCCTAAGCCTGGAAGTGACCGGCTGGCTCGTGAAAAGCTACGATAGGCAGGATGGTGACCAGACCCATGACGGCACCAGTGCCAAGTTGGGCTGGTTTGATAGTACCAAGTGGCTCCTGCAATCTGCCATCAAAAACTTGGCAGGCGAGTTTTGTTTTCCAGGGAAAAGCGCCGTTGTTTGTGTTTGGGGGCCTGTGGCTGGGAGTGGCCGGCTGGCTCCTTAGAATCCATGATACTCAGCATGGTTCCCAGACCAGAGGTGGCACCAGTGCCAAGTTGGGCTGGTTTGATAGTACCAAGTGGTTGCTGCAATCTGCCATCCAGAAGCGGGGCTGCTTACTTTTGTTTGCCAGGGAAACGGGCCGAGGTTGGTGTCTGGGGGCCTATGGCTGGGAGTGACCGGCTGGCTCCTGAAAAGCTACGATAGGCAGGATGGTGACCAGACCCATGGTGGCACCAGTGCCAAGTTGGGCTGATTTGATAGTACCAAGTGGCTCCTGCAATCTGCCATCAAAATGTTGGCAGGCGAATTTTGTTTTCCAGGGAAAAGCGCCGTTGTTTGTGTTTGGGGGCCTGTGGCAGGGAGTGGCCGGCTGGCTCCTGAAAAGCTACGATAGGCAGGATGGTGACCAGACCCATGGTGGCACCAGTGCCAAGTTGGGCTGGTTTGATAGTAGCAAGTGGCTCCGGCAATCTGCCATCAAAAAGTTGGCAGACGAGTTTTGTTTTCCAGGGAAAAGCGCCGTTGTTTGTGTTTGGGGGCCTGTGGCTGGGAGTGGCCGGCTGGCTGCTTAGAATCTACCATACGCAGGATAGTTCCCAGACCAGAGGTGGCACCAGTGCCAAGTCGGGCTGGTTTGATAGTACCAAGTGCGTCCTGCAATCTGCCATCCAGAAGCGGGACAGCTTACTTTTGTTTGTCAGGGAAACGGGCCGAGCTTTGTGTCTCTGGGCCTACGGCTGGGAGTGACTGGCTGGCTCCTGAAAAGCTACGATAGGCAGGATGGTGACCAGACCCATGGTGGCACCAGTGCCAAGTTGGGCTGGTTTGATAGTACCAAGTGGCTCCTGCAATCTGCCATCAAAAAGTTGGCAGGCACGTTTTGTTTTCCAGGGAAAAGCGCCGTTGTTTTTGTTTGGGGGCCTATGGCTGGGAGTGGCCGGCTGGCTCCTTAGAATCCACGATACGCAGGATGGTTCCCAGACCTGAGGTGGCACCAGTGCCAAGTTGGGCTGGTTTGATAGTACCAAGTGCATCCTGCAATCTGCCATCCAGAAGCGGGGTAGCTTACTTTTGTTTGCCAGGGAAACGGGCCGAGGTTTGTGTCTCGGGGCCTATGGCTGGGAGTGACCGGCTGGCTCCTGAAAAGCTACGATAGGCAGGATGGTGACCAGACCCATGGTGGCACCAGTGCCAAGTTGGGCTGGTTTGATAGTACCAAGTGGCTCCTGCAATCTGCCATCAAAAACTTGGCAGGCGAGTTTGTTATCCAGGGAAAAGCGCCGTTGTTTGTGTTTGGGGGCCTGTGGCTGGGAGTGGCCGGCTGGCTCCTTAGAATCCATGATACGCAGGATGGTTCCCAGACCAGAGGTGGCACCAGTGCCAAGTCGGGCTGGATTGATGGTGAAAAGTGGCTCCTGCAATCTGCCATCCAGAAGCGGGATAACTTACTTTTGTTTGCCAGGGAAACGGGCCGAGCTTTGTGTCTGGGGGCCTATGGCTGGGAGTGACCGGCTGGCTCCTGAAAAGCTACGATAGGCAGGATGGTGACCAGACCCATGGTGGCACCAGTGTCAAGGTGGGCTGGTTTGATAGTACCAAGTGGCTCCGGCAATCTGCCATCAAAATTTGGCAGGCGAGTTTTGTTTTCCAGGGAAAAGCGCCGTTGTTTGTGTTTGGGGGCCTGTGGGTGGGAGTGGCCGGATGGCTAATTAGAATCCACGATACGCAGCATGGTTCCCAGACCTGAGGTGGCACCAGTGCCAAGTCGGGCTAGTTTGATGGTGCAAAGTGGCTCCTGCAATCTGCCATCCAGTAGCGGGGCAGCTTGCTTTTGTTTGCCAGGGAAACGGGCCGAGGTTTGTGTCTGGGGGCCTATGGCTGGGAGTGACCGGCTGGCTCCTGAAAAGCTACGATAGGCAGGATGGTGACCAGACCCATGGTGGCACCAGTGCCAAGTTGGGCTGGTTTGATAGTACCAAGTGGCTCCTGCAATCTGCCATCAAAAAGTTGGCAGGCGAGTTTTGTTTTCCAGGGAAAAGCACCGTTGTTTGTGTTTGGGGGCCTGTGGCTGGGAGTGGCCGGCTGGCTGCTTAGAATCCACGATACGCAGGATGGTTCCCAGACGTGAGGTGGCGCCAGTGCCAAGTCGGGCTGGTTTGATACTACCAAGTGCGTCCTGCAATCTGCCATCCAGAAGCGGGACAGCTTACTTTTGCTTGCCAGGGTAACGGGCCGAGCTTTGTGTCTGGGGGCCTATGGCTGGGAGTGACCGGCTGGCTCCTGAAAAGCTACGATAGGCAGGATGGTGACCAGACCCATGGTGGCACCAGTGCCAAGTTGGGCTGGTTTGATAGTACCAAGTGGCTCCTGCAATCTGCCATCAAAAATTGGCAGGCGAGTTTTGTTTTCCAGGGAA
Organism: Melospiza melodia melodia; assembly: GCF_035770615.1. Lineage (NCBI taxonomy): Eukaryota > Metazoa > Chordata > Aves > Passeriformes > Passerellidae > Melospiza > Melospiza melodia. Next base: position 92,220,129 of record NC_086196.1, on the reverse strand, counting down.
AAGCGCCGTTGTTGTGTTTAGGGGCCTGTGGCTGGGAGTGGCCGGCTGGCTCCTTAGAATCCACCATACGCAGGATGGTTCCCAGACCCAAGGTGGCACCAGTGCCTAGTCGGGATAGTTTGATGGTGCAAAGTGGCTCCTGCAATCTGCCATCCAGAAGCGGGGCAGCTTACTTTTGTTTGCCAGGGAAAAGGGCCGAGCTTTGTGTCTCGGGGCCTATGGCTGGGAGTGACCGGCTGGCTCCTGAAAAGCTACGATAGGCAGGATGGTGACCAGACCCAAGGTGGCACCAGTGCCAAGTTGGGCTGGTTTGATAGTACCAAGTGGCTCCTGCAATCTGCCATCAAAAAGTTGGCAGGCGAGTTTTGTTTTCCAGGGAAAAGCTCCGTTGTTTGTGTTTGGGGGCCTGTGGCTGGGAGTGGCCGGCTGGCTCATTAGAATCCACGATACGCAGGATGGTTCCCAGACTTGTCGTGGCACCAGTGCCAAGTCGGGCTGGTTTGATAGTACCAAGTGGCTCCTGCAATCTGCCATCAAAAAGTTGGCAGGCAAGTTTTCTTTACCAGGGAAAAGCGCCGTTGTTTTTGTTTGGGGGCCTATGGCTGGGAGTGGCCGGCTGGCTCCTTAGAATCCACGATACGCAGGATGGTTCCTAGACTTGACGTGGCACCAGTGCCAAGTTGGGCTGGTTTGATAGTACCAAGTGCGTCCTGCAATCTGCCATCCAGAAGTGGGGTAGCTTACTTTTGTTTGCCAGGGAAACGGGCCGAGGTTTGTGTCTCGGGGCATATGGCTGGGAGTGACCGGCTGGCTCCTGAAAAGCTACGATAGGCAGGATGGTGACCAGACCCATGGTGGCAGCAGTGCCAAGTTGGGCTGGTTTGATAGTACCAAGTGGCTCCTGCAATCTGCCATCAAAAAGTTGGCAGGCGAGTTTGTTATCCAGGGAAAAGCGCCGTTGTTTGTGCCTGGGGCCCTATGGCCTGGAGTGGACGGATGGCTAATTAGAATCCACGATACACAGGATGGTTCCCAGACCCATGGTGACACCAGTGCCAAGTTGGGCTGGTTTGATAGTACCAAGTGGTTCCTGCAATCTGCCATCCAGAAGCGGGGCAGCTTACTTTTGTTTGCCAGGGAAACGGTCCGAGGATTGTGTCTGGGGGCCTAAGCCTGGAAGTGACCGGCTGGCTCGTGAAAAGCTACGATAGGCAGGATGGTGACCAGACCCATGACGGCACCAGTGCCAAGTTGGGCTGGTTTGATAGTACCAAGTGGCTCCTGCAATCTGCCATCAAAAACTTGGCAGGCGAGTTTTGTTTTCCAGGGAAAAGCGCCGTTGTTTGTGTTTGGGGGCCTGTGGCTGGGAGTGGCCGGCTGGCTCCTTAGAATCCACGATACTCAGCATGGTTCCCAGACCAGAGGTGGCACCAGTGCCAAGTTGGGCTGGTTTGATAGTACCAAGTGGTTGCTGCAATCTGCCATCCAGAAGCGGGGCAGCTTACTTTTGTTTGCCAGGGAAACGGGCCGAGGTTTATGTCTGGGGGCCTATGGCTGGGAGTGACCGGCTGGCTCCTGAAAAGCTACGATAGGCAGGATGGTGACCAGACCCATGGTGGCACCAGTGCCAAGTTGGGCTGATTTGATAGTACCAAGTGGCTCCTGCAATCTGCCATCAAAAAGTTGGCAGGCGAATTTTTTTTTCCAGGGAAAAGCGCCGTTGTTTGTGTTTGGGGGCCTGTGGCAGGGAGTGGCCGGCTGGCTCCTGAAAAGGTACGATAGGCAGGATGGTGACCAGACCCATGGTGGCACCAGTGCCAAGTTGGGCTGGTTTGATAGTACCAAGTGGCTCCTGCAATCTGCCATCAAAAAGTTGGCAGACGAGTTTTGTTTTCCAGGGAAAAGCGCCGTTGTTTGTGTTTGGGGGCCTGTGGCTGGGAGTGGCCGGCTGGCTGCTTAGAATCTACCATACGCAGGATGGTTCCCAGACCAGAGGTGGCACCAGTGCCAAGTCGGGCTAGTTTGATGGTGCAAAGTGGCTCCTGCAATCTGCCATCCAGAAGCGGGGCAGCTTGCTTTTGTTTGCCAGGGAAACGGGCCGAGGTTTGTGTCTGGGGGCCTATGGCTGGGAGTGACCGGCTGGCTCCTGAAAAGCTACGATAGGCAGGATGGTGACCAGACCCATGGTGGCACCAGTGCCAAGTTGGGCTGGTTTGATAGTACCAAGTGGCTCCTGCAATCTGCCATCAAAAACTTGGCAGGCGAGTTTTGTTTTCCAGGGAAAAGCGCCGTTGTTTGTGTTTGGGGGCCTGTGGCTGGGAGTGGCCGGCTGGCTGCTTAGAATCCACGATATGCAGGATGATTCCCAGACGTGAGGTGGCGCCAGTGCCAAGTCGCCTGGTTTGATACTACCAAGTGCGTCCTGCAATCTGCCATCCAGAAGCGGGACAGCTTACTTTTGCTTGCCAGGGAAACGGGCCGAGCTTTGTGTCTGGGGGCCTATGGCTGGGAGTGACCGGCTGGCTCCTGAAAAGCTACGATAGGTAGGATGGTGACCAGACCCATGGTGGCACCAGTGCCAAGTTGGGCTGGTTTGATAGTACCAAGTGGCTCCTGCAATCTGCCATCAAAAATTGGCAGGCGAGTTTTGTTTTCCAGGGAAAAGCGCCGTTGTTTGTGTTTGGGGGCCTGTGGGTGGGAGTGGCCGGATGGATAATTAGAATCCACGATACGCAGGATGGTTCCCAGACCTGAGGTGGCACCAGTGCCAAGTCGGGCTAGTTGGATGGTGCAAAGTGGCTCCTGCAATCTGCCATCCAGAAGCGGGGCAGCTTACTTTTGTTTTCCAGGGAAACGGGCCGAGGTTTGTGTCTGGGGGCCTATGGCTGGGAGTGACCGGCTGGCTCCTGAAAAGCTACGATAGGCAGGATGGTGACCAGACCCATGGTGGCACCAGTGCCAAGTTGGGCTGATTTGATAGTAGCAAGTGGCTCCTGCAATCTGCCATCAAAAAGTCGGCAGGCGAGTTTTGTTTTCCAGGGAAAAGCGCCGTTGTTTGTGTCTGGGGGCCTGTGGCAGGGAGTGACCGGCTGGCTCCTTAGAATCCACGATACGCAGGATGGTTCCCAGACCCAAGGTGGCACCAGTGCCAAGTTGGGCTGGTTTGATAGTACCAAGTGCGTCCTGCAATCTGCCATCCAGAAGCGGGGCAGCTTACTTTTGTTTGCCAGGGAAACGGGTCGAGCTTTGTGTCTGGGGGCCTATGGCTGGGAGTGACCGGCTGGCTCCTGAAAAGCTACGATAGGCAGGATGTTGACCAGACCCATGGTGGCACAAGTGCCAAGTTCGGCTTGTTTGATAGTACCAAGTGGCTCCTGCAATCTGCCATCAAAATGTTGGCAGGCGAATTTTGCTTTCCAGGGAAAAGCGCCGTTGTTTGTGTTTGGGGGCCTGTGGCAGGGAGTGGCCGGCTGGCTCCTGAAAAGCTACGATAGGCAGGATGGTGACCAGATCCAAGGTGGCACCTGTGCCAAGTCGGGCTGATTTGATAGTACTAAGTAGCTCCTGCAATCTGCCATGCAGAACCGGGGCAGCTTACTTTTGTTTGCCAGGGAAACGGGACGAGGTTTGTGTTTGGGGGCCTATGGCTGAGAGTGACCGGCTGGCTCCTGAAAATCCATGATACGCAGCATGGTTCCCAGACCCAAGGTGGCACCAGTGCCAAGTGGGGCTGGTTTCACAGTGTCAAGTGCCTCCTGCAATCTCCCATCCAGAAGCGGGGCAGCTGAGTTTTGTTTGCCTGTGAAACGGGCCGTTGTTTTTAATTGGGGTCTGTGGCCGAGAGTGTTCGGCTGGCTCCTGACAACCCACAATACGCAGGATGGTTCCCAGACCCAAGGTGGCACCAGTGCCAAGTCGGGCTGTTTTTATAGTACCAAGTGCGTCCTGCAATTTGCCATCCAGAAGAGGGGCAGTTGAGTTTTGTTTGCCAGAGAATAGCGCCGTTGTTTGTGTTTGGGGGCTTGTGGCTGGGAGTGGCCGACTGCCTCCTTAGAATCTGTGTTACGCAGCATGGTTCCCAGACCCAAGGTGGCACCAGTGCCAAGTTGGGCTGGTTTGATAGTACCAAGTGGCTCCTGCAATCTGCCATCCAGAAGCGGGGCAGCTTACTTTAGTTTGCCAGGGAAACGGGCCGAGGTTTGTGACTGGGGACCTATGGCTGGGAGTGACCGGCTGGCTCCTGAAAAGCTACAATAGGCAGGATGGTTACCAGACCCATGGTGGCACCAGTGCCAACTTGGGCTGGTTTGATAGTACCAAGTGGCTCCTGTAATCTGCCATCAAAAAGTTGGCAGGCGAGTTTTGTTTTCCAGGGAAAAGCGCCATTGTTTGTATTTGGGGGCCTGTGGCTGGGAGTGGCCGGCTGGCTCCTTTGAACCCACGATACGCAGGATGGTTCCCAGACCCAAGGTGGCACCAGTGCCAAGTCGGGCTGGTTTGATACTACCAAGTGCGTCCTGCAATCTGCCATCCAGAAGCGGGGCAGCTTAATTTTGTTTGCCAGGGAAACGGGCCGTGGGTTTTGTTTGGGGGCATATAGCTGAGAGTGGCCGGCTGGCTCCTGAAAATCCACGCTAGGCAGCATGGTTCCCAGATGCAAGGTGGCACCAGTGCCAAGTCGGGCTGGTTTGATGGTGCAAAGTGGCTCCTGCAATCTGCCATCAAAATGTTGGCAGGCGAATTTTGCTTTCCAGGGAAAAGCGCCGTTGTTTGTGTTTGGGGGCCTGTGGCAGGGAGTGGCCGGCTGGCTCCTGAAAAGCTACGATAGGCAGGATGGCGACCAGATCCAAGGTGGCACCTGTGCCAAGTCGGGCTGATTTGATAGTACTAAGTAGCTCCTGCAATCTGCCATGCAGAAGCGGGGCAGCTTACTTTTGTTTGCCAGGGAAACGGGACGAGGTTTGTGTTTGGGGGCCTATGGCTGAGAGTGACCGGCTGGCTCCTGAAAATCCATGATACGCAGCATGGTTCCCAGACCCAAGGTGGCACCAGTGCCAAGTGGGGCTGGTTTCACAGTGTCAAGTGCCTCCTGCAATCTCCCATCCAGAAGCGGGGCAGCTGAGTTTTGTTTGCCTGTGAAACGGGCCGTTGTTTTTAATTGGGGTCTGTGGCCGAGAGTGTTCGGCTGGCTCCTGACAACCCACAATACGCAGGATGGTTCCCAGACCCAAGGTGGCACCAGTGCCAAGTCGGGCTGTTTTTATAGTACCAAGTGCGTCCTGCAATTTGCCATCCAGAAGAGGGGCAGTTGAGTTTTGTTTGCCAGAGAATAGCGCCGTTGTTTGTGTTTGGGGGCTTGTGGCTGGGAGTGGCCGACTGCCTCCTTAGAATCTGTGTTACGCAGCATGGTTCCCAGACCCAAGGTGGCACCAGTGCCAAGTTGGGCTGGTTTGATAGTACCAAGTGGCTCCTGCAATCTGCCATCCAGAAGCGGGGCAGCTTACTTTAGTTTGCCAGGGAAACGGGCCGAGGTTTGTGACTGGGGACCTATGGCTGGGAGTGACCGGCTGGCTCCTGAAAAGCTACAATAGGCAGGATGGTTACCAGACCCATGGTGGCACCAGTGCCAACTTGGGCTGGTTTGATAGTACCAAGTGGCTCCTGTAATCTGCCATCAAAAAGTTGGCAGGCGAGTTTTGTTTTCCAGGGAAAAGCGCCATTGTTTGTATTTGGGGGCCTGTGGCTGGGAGTGGCCGGCTGGCTCCTTTGAACCCACGATACGCAGGATGGTTCCCAGACCCAAGGTGGCACCAGTGCCAAGTCGGGCTGGTTTGATACTACCAAGTGCGTCCTGCAATCTGCCATCCAGAAGCGGGGCAGCTTAATTTTGTTTGCCAGGGAAACGGGCCGTGGGTTTTGTTTGGGGGCATATAGCTGAGAGTGGCCGGCTGGCTCCTGAAAATCCACGCTAGGCAGCATGGTTCCCAGATGCAAGGTGGCACCAGTGCCAAGTCGGGCTGGTTTGATGGTGCAAAGTGGCTCCTGCAATCTGCCATCCAGAAGCGGGGCAGCTGATTTTTGTTTGCCAGAGAAAAATTCCGTGGATTGTTTTTGGGGGCATATTGCTGGGAGTGGCCGGCTGGCTCCTTAAAATGCTCGATACGCATGATGGTTCCCAGGCCCAAGGTGTCACCACTACCAAGTCGGCCTGCGGTTTTAGTATCAAGTTCATCCTGCAATTTGCCATCCAGAAGAGGGGCAGTTGAGTTTTGTTTGCCAGAGAAACGGGCCGAGGTTTCTGTTTGGGGACATATGGCTGAGAGTGGCCAGCTGGCCCCTGAATATCCACGATACACAGCATGGTTCCCAGATCCAAGGTGGCACCAGTGCCAAGTCGGGCTGGTTTGATAGTACCAAGTGTCTCCTGCAATCTGCCATCCAGAAGCAGGGCAGCTTACTTTTGTTTGCCAGAGAAATAGGCCTAGGTTTTTGTTTGGGGGCCTGTGGCTAGGAGTGGCCGGCAGGCTCCTAAGAATCCACGATACGCAGGATGTTTCCCAGACCCAAGGTGGCACCAGTGCCAAGTCGGGCTGGTTTGATAGTACCAAGTGGCTCCTGCAAACTCCATCAAAAAGTTGGCAGGCGTGTTTTGTTTTCCAGGGAACAGCGCCGTTGATTTTGTTTGGGGGCCTGTGGCTGGGAGTGGCCGGCTGGCTCCTTAGAATCCACGATACGCAGGATGGTTCCCAGACCCAAGGTGGCACCAGTGCCAAGTCGGGCTGGTTTGATTACACCAAGTGGCTCCTGCAATCTGCCATCCAGAAGTGAGGCAGCTAAGTTTTGTTTGCGAGAAAAAAGGGCCGTGGTTTTTGTTGGGGGCCTGTGGCTGGGAGTAGCCGGCTGGCTCCTTAAAATCCACGATAGGCAGGATGGTTCCCAGACCAGAGGTGGCACCAGTGCCAAGTCGGGCTGGTTTGATAGTACCAAGTGGCTCCTGCAATCTGCCATCCAGAAGCGGGGCAGCTGAGTTTTGTTTGCCAGAGGAAAAGGCTGTGGTTTGTGTTTGGGGGCCTGTGGCTGGCAGTGGCCGGCTGGCTCCTGAAAATCCACGATACGCAGCATGGTTCCCAGACCCAAGGTGGCACCAGTGCCAAGTGGGGCTCGTTTGACAGTGTCAAGTGCCTCCTGCAATCTCCCATCCAGAAGCGGGGCAGCTGAGTTTTTTTTGCCAGGGAAACGGACCTTTGTTTTTGATTGGGCTCTGTGGCCGAGAGTGGTCGGCTGTCTCCGGACAATCCACAATACGCAGGATGGTTCCCAGACCCAAGGTGGCACCAGTGCCAAGTCGGGCTGGTTTGATAGTACCAAGTGTCTCCTGCAATCTGCCATCCAGAAGCGGGGCAGCTGAGTTTTGTTTGCCAGAGAAAAGGGCCGTGGGTTGTGTTTGGGGGCATATGGCTGGGAGTGGCCACCTGGCTCCTTAAAATGCACGATACGCCGCATGGTAACCAGACGCAAGGTGGCACCAGTGCCAAGTCAGGCTGTTTTTGTAGTACCCAGTGGCTCCTGCAATTTGCCATCCAGAAGCGGGGCAGTTGAATTTTGTTTGCTAGAGAAAAGGGCTGTGGTTTGTGTTTGGGGGCCTATGGCTGAGAGTGGCCGGCTGGCCCCTGAAAATCAACGATAGGCAGGATGGTTCCCAGATCCAAGGTGGCACCAGTGCCAAGTAAGGCTGGTTGTATGGTTCAAAGTGACTCCTGCAATCTGCCATCCAGAAGCGGGACAGCTGAGTTTTTTTTGCCAGAGAAAATGTCCATGGTCTCTTTTTGGGGCATACGGCTGGGAATTGCCGGCTGGCTCCTTAAAATGCTCGATACGCAGGATGGTTCCCAGAGCCAAGGTGGCACCACTGCCAAGTCGGGCTCTTTTTGTAGTACCAAGTGCGTCCTGCAATTTGCCATCCAGAAGAGGGGCA